>NC_091126.1:150803953-151142078 GCF_040183065.1 Periplaneta americana | reverse complement strand
TTTTTGGGGGAGGGATTTGAGGAGATAGTAAAAATGGATTAATGAGAAATAAGTTTATATACTCACAATTTGTTTCCGAGTCACAAACATTTACAAGTTGGCCTGAGTAGCGTAGTCGTGTTAGCGTTCTGTGCTCGAAGTTGCGGGTTCTACTCCAACCCAGCTCGATGGCATTTAAGTGTGTTTAAATGCGACAGGCCTCATATCAGTCGATTTACTGGCATGTAAAAGAAGTCCTAAGGGAAAAAATTCCGGCACACCGACGACGCTGATATAACCTCGGCAATTGCGAGCGTTGTTAAATAAACCATAATTTTTTTTAATTTTAACATTTACGATGACTGCAATACAAAAACAATGACAGAATGACATTTACAGAAGAAGGCGACGAGGCTTCTTAGACAGTTCATCCAGTACTTCATGAGCTTTTACTTCTACATTTTTATGTATATACATCAAGGCCAGTCCATTTAATCTGTCTGCTCCCATCGTGTTCCTCAACTAAGCCTTCAAATACCGCAATGTTGGTGTTGCTGTAGTTACACGCAACGTGCAGAAAAGTTTCAGCGCCTTGCGAGTGCAGGGAAAAATAATTTAATTGCACTGTTCAAAGATGATATAAAATCAGTAGGTATTAGGTGAAGATTTTTCTGATCAAGGAAATTTCTTCTCCACATCTTCAATTCATTGAAGAAAGACTCTGGTGATGCATCAACATCATTGGGCCACTGATTTACTATAGCCTCAACAGCAGTTTCTAAATCTTCATCTGATGCTCGCACTATGTTTTTAGGCAGAAAAGTTTGTGTGGGCTTTAGGATTCCCTTATGATTTAAAAACCTGCCCTTGAGCTGACTAATGAAGTAGTCTAAGAAGAGAAGGAAAATTAAAAGCCTAAAATACTCTTCATCACTCTCTGTCTTAAAATAAGAACCCTGTGTTTGTCTTCCTGCAATTCTTGGAATTTAACATTTTAGCAAAGAGAATTTATGTGGAAAACTCTCTAATTCCTATGTACATTCACGAATTAGAATTAACATTATTTTTGTTTCTTGTTTCGTATTTTTCACAAAATTTCAGGAGGGGATATATCCCCTTAATCCCCCCCCCTTGCATCCGCCCCTGAGTGTATGTACATTTTATTGTACTGTATAATGTCTTTAGGCCTATGACCTTTAAATACATCATAATAAAAGTGTTTTGTTGCTATAAATGGAGTTTTAATGCACTTTAATGTTCTTTTAGGTTATTTCAAATAATCCGGACTTTCGTTAAACCGGTCAACTTATCTCCAATTAGTCTTGATTAGCGAGGTTTTACTGTACTGGATTTTCATTTCTCTTAAAGTACAATTTCTTGTACGATCAATTTTTGTCACATTGAAGTTAATTGTTAATTATTTCAATTTGTATATTCCTACTAAAATGTTATAATGTATCAATGTAAAGTTAGATATAAGTACTGAAATAAAAGAACATAATATCTTGTCAATAGAGGGGGGATTTAAATGCACTAAGAGTAGTGAATATATGCATGAATTTATGCAGTAAAAACGTTGGAAAATATGCTCCGAAATTGAGAAATATGCACCACAAAAGTCTTCATTTTCAGTGTAATTCACAATTTTCTCATAAATTTATTCAAGTAATAAATGTAATGCATTAATAATAACTTGCTGAAATTTCAAAATTTAAGGACAAAAGAAATGATCATGAACAGAGTGAAAAATGCGAGGGGAACAAAATTGCGCTTTGTAAATGACCTTAGTTACGAAGTAAGAAGAAGAAGAAAATTATTGTTACCATATCTGAAAACAGCGAGAAGTAAAGGACATTTTGCGATCATGATCGATGATAAATTGAGAATCAATGATAAAGTGTACGTTCTCGAATACTGTGAAAAGAATTGTGGCAAACCAGAGTTTTGGACTGAAATCGAGCAAAGCCAGGTGAATCAAGGCGCAGTGAAACAGAGGTTCAATGAACGTGAAAATATGCATACGTCAAGGCAGCACGCTAGGAAGAATGAAAAAATGCAAACGACACAAAACTTAAATATCAATGAAACGAGAGATATACAATGTCGGTATCTGACGCCTACTTCGAGTACGAAACAGCTGACCAGAATAAACCAAGGAGGAAAACAAAACGTGAAGCAGATACCAAATACTGCGGACGAAGGATTAGGGAAACTGCTGGAAGTGTCTGAGGTCAGGAGCATAGACAAGACTAATGGAGGAAATGCAAGAGAAGACATGAGAAGAACGAGTGAAGGAATGAAGCGACTACCAGATATTAGTGATTGTGAGGACAGAATAGATAGGGCTTTGGAGAGGTTATTAGCGAAGAAGAAGAGTGCTAAAAAGTGAGTACAAGAAAGTTAGGGGTGGCAAAAGTGTAAGAAAAGGAACAGAGAAGAAAGTGTTAAGTGTAAAAAGATAGTGTAAGAGTGTAATAAGATAGACTATCAAACAATGAATACAAGACATTAAAGTGAAAAAAAAAACATCTGAACAAATGTGAAGTGGAATGAGAGAGAAATTGCAAGTGTAATTAAGTGAATTCGATATTTCATGTTTTTCAATGTTAGGGGTCGGGATTAGTATCAGGGGTACTATAACTGTAGGAGTATTATAGAAATAAATATATGGAAAGAGGTAATGAAATAGGAAATTTAGGAGTGAAGCGAAGAGAAAGGGATCAATACGTAAATAAACAGAAGATAGAATAGTAGAAGAAAAGTGATGTAAGTGTAAATAGAGTAAACGGAAAAGTCAGCAAATAAGGTAGGAGAAAATAGCGGGAAAACAATGATTAGAGTAGGTAGGATTTGAGGGTAGAGAAGAAAATAAATAAATAACGCAAATTATTAAGGAAGGTATATGCAATATTTAATAGGTAAGTGAGAAATGGAAGGGAGACAGTCTAGGTAGGAGGGAGAGAATAAAAGAGGATAGAGAGGGAAGGACATATAGCAATTCAGTTACAACAGAATATTAGAAAGTAATCAAGAAATACTCGGCAAAGAATACATTAATAGAAAAGAGTTGCATGTATTAAAGGGATGGTGGATCGAAAAAAAGAAATGTGAAGGTCCACCTTAACTGTGAATTGTAAAGTTGACTGACAAATATCCTACCATAATGCATTAATGATAAAAATGGAACGATGTTATTCTTTCATTGAATTTATTTGGTAATTAAATTATAATTAGGTCTACTTATACACAATCTCATTAGTCATGTGCTCATTTCATTAATCATTATATTCATTATATCAAATGTCATTCACCAATCACTTCATGATCATTTGATCAGTTGTTTTTGTTACAATACACAATTAAATATTTCTTCAAATTTTCTTACAAAAAAAGACATTAAAATTACTGTAAATAACATAACAAAAATATTTACTGCAGAGTTATATTGATATTATAATTTATAGGCCTAACGTAATAAAAATTTATAATAAAATTAACTCACATTTTTGTCTCAGACTTGGCAGAGGACAATGTCATCCGTTGATAATGTAGGATTCCCCTCAATCCACTATTTAAGCAGATATGTTTTGCTACTTTCTTCCTTCGGCATTAGGGGAGAATTGACTAGTATCGGACATCGGGCAATATCGGACAGTGATGTTTCTTTCATCTACCACCAGATGTTAGTACAGTGATGTTTCTTTCATCTATCACCAGATGGTAGTAGCAGTGTTCAGATGTCGCATACAGAAACGTAACCATGTCACTTAGGTACTACCATCTGGTGGTAGTGAAAGAAACATCACTGTCCGATGTCCGATACTACCCAACTCTCCCCTATGTCTGTTCAGTCACACTTACAAAATGACAGTGATCAAGAAATTGGCAAGAATTTAAACTACAGAGAAAGAAACATTTAAGTTAAAAGGCGAGTTCCGACCACAAAAAACTGTCCATTGTTGGAAGCACGTTCTTGGTGCTTTACCTTGCGACATCAGTTTTGCTTACTGATTTGTAAAGATTTATAACTGCTATCTGTCCCAATCAGGCGGTGTTACATACATAAAGAAATGCCGGTTTGGATGTAAACATATTGAATTGTCTTGAAATTTAAACTTGTGTTTTCAGTTTTATTACATGTTATTTTCGCAGTTATGGAACAATTTTTAAAATTTCAACGATAAGGAATGATTGTCGTTGCGTTGGAGTAGAGGGTTTCAAACAATGAACAGTTAATATTTAAATGTAGGTTTGAGAAATCATTCATTAGTAGGGCTGGGATTTTGATGACCTATAAATCATGAAAAAATGTCCTAAAAACAATGCATTTATGAACTAAGAATCTTTCAAAAATGCTCTAAAATTGATCTTACATAATTGGCTTAGTAGCAATATTAATATTTAGACTTGTAATTAAATTAAATTCTAGTACCAACATTGAAGCTTATTTAATTTTAATTAATTGTTCTAAGTAGTACACTTTAATTATTTTACCTCATGTGATTCCATATAGTCCACCACAAGGCCACTCTTATCCGGAACTAACAGGTATAGAGAAGTCTATATTGAAGGGGTGGTTGGACTGATCCATTATGTGGTGGTGTACTACGTTAAAATGGCAATATTTGTGTAGAAAAACGATTAAAATGATATAAAAAATAATGGGTATTAATTGAAAAAATGTGTAGAGAAAATATCAAAGGAAATAAAGAATACTTTACATTAATAATGGGGATTTATGACCAAAACTAAATGAAAATACACCAAAAATGACCGAATAAAAAAAATGTCCTAACAAACATGTTTTAAAACACTCACTTTATCACATAACATATACAGTAATATTAAAGCAGCAATGTTTCTGACTTACCAGAAAAAAATATGCAATTTCATCAAAATCCTAGCCCTATTCATTAGTAACGATCTTCGGGTAAAAAGTGTAATACAGGGACATCATTTTATTTTTACTAACATTTTTAATATTAACCTGTCTATACCTTTAGAGAACCGGAAACACCGCTTGCTCCCCCCTCCAAGACTGGAGTTCGATGATACTGGCGTAAAACACAAATCACTCTACTAGGTATAGGAAGGAAGAAAAGTAGTTCATCCATTTACGTAAACTAGGAAATATCGCGATTTTGAGTTTGATAATTTTCATTAGGTTTTTCTTTAATCAAAGTACAGTACTGTATTAAGAATAAGTGTTTTTACTCACGAAGTGAGTTATCCATGCGAACGTATTCATTATGCAGTGTATATTATACTGTCTACAGCACATTAGCGTACAATATAGAGAAAGAAGTTAAATTGAAAAATAATCATAATATGAATATTTGAACACAATTTTGAAAATGGTGGCCGTTCATTTCGATACAGGCTTCAGTTCTTTTGTGCATATTATCGCACTATAGACTATTGCATCTAATTCCAATTGCCAGTTTCGTCCTTCGTACTAGTAACTCATGTTGAAATAATTCTGTACCTACTCTACGTACTGTAAATTCAATCTTCACTTCTGCCCGACCCGAAAATATAAAATTACTCAGACATGCTATGCTATCTACTGTTCGTCCAAGTGGTTATGCCGCAGGATTGTAGAAAGGGAGGAAATCACGTGACAGTTAATTACTTAACGAGGCCCTTTTATTTAACTTAAATTAAACAGCTGTGTAATATTACGTAAACTTCCAATTCCTAAGAGAAATTAATGTTTTCAGAAAAGAGCTAAGACAGCCCAGCTATTACAGAGGGGCGAGCAGAAGCAGGTGGGGAAATCGGGATGCGACGTAGGCAAACGGACAGTACCTGTGCGAAAATATGGTTCAATATTGAAAGCTCTTTCGTCACTGGAAAACGCGAACATATTTCTGGAACGTACTATACTCAGTAACTCAGTACTGCTTACTATCTGCGGTCTTGGTTCTGTGTGGAGTTGGAACTTCCTTAGTGGAAGGGGTGGGAGTGAAGTACATTCAAAAACTCAGGTACAATAAAAATTGAAGCAAAAATAAAATGATGTCCCTGTATATCCATCCATATTCAAATATTTGAGAAATATGCACTAACCCCCCGAATATGCATTTATATGCACTATAAAACTTCCCCCCTTGATTCCTCATAGCATGAAACACATTCCTCTGATACTTTAACCTTCAAGGATTAAAACATGCAAATAATGCCAAAAACCGTCTTCTACTTATCAGTGTATTAAATGTTACAGTCCGGGTTAAATTGACCCTTTTGAGCGTCCTAGGTGAACAGAAACTGCGGGCGTCCCAGTGTTAACAAGCGCGTACACATATCCTTCGGATTGTTCGCGAATGTCAGTCAGGAACACTCCTTGCTCTTTACACGTCACTTTCTCATTTCGCTAGAACGAACAACTTTCCTACTTAAGTTTCTGAACTCGTCTTCCACCCGAAATTCTGTAATAGCTATAAGCTATAACAAAGTCGTTTGCAGTATACTTGCGTGAAGCCATGAACTTTACTTTCTTAGCCGTGTTATTAAATGTTACTTGCGCCCTTGTTCCAGTTTACCATTGCTACTGGGGGTGATCTTCGGTGTAGTGGCAGCCGTCATCCTAGTCACTATTGTCTCCTGCTGCTTTTGCTCCTGCTGTATCGTTTACAAGAAGCGACAACCCCGTATCAATGGCGGTGAGTACAGTTCTGTTTCTCCTCGACTTAGGCAGGACGGACACGGACTCAGAAGGTAATGACTTGTTGTCCATGACACATTTATTAATTAATTTTATATTATTTCCGAACTTAGTCTAGAGGTGAATTCTCAGTGTGTGTGTGAGAACGAGAAATGTGTAAGGTCAATAATAAACCGAACTTCTTAGACTACTGCTGAACGAAGAAATGTACGCGGTTGAGACAGAGCAGTGATATTATTGGGCACGTCTAGACATACTTCTTGCTGTGCATATCATCTCTCATTCGTTCCTAGCTTGATGAGTTAGTAAACAAAGCAGTATGATGAAAAAAATCAACAACCTCAAATTTGTTTATAATTGTATATTTAACTCTGTGTCGTATACAGGAAGCGTGAGCAATATTATTTATCCACATGCTATCGTGTTAATATTAAAAAGAACTAAAATTCATTGTTTTCAACAAACAAATATTTTCAAATAATATTCTTATATTTTTTTTTATATTTAGTATGTTATTTTACGACGCTATTTCAACAGCTTAGGTTCTTTAGCTTCTGAATGAGATGAAGGTGATAATGCCGGTGAAATGAATCCGGGGTCCAACACCGAAAGTTACCCAACATTTGCTCATACTAGGTTGAGGGAAAACCCCGGAAAAAACCTCAACCAGTTAACTTGCCCGGACCTGGAACCGAACTCGGGCCACCTGGTTTTGTGGCTAGACGCGCTAACCGTTACTCCACAGGTGTGGACCTTTTCTTATATGAATAATCAAAAATTATTTTCTAAGGTATCATTAGAAAGCTCTGGATGAGGCTTAATAGAATATTTTTAGTGCAGCTGCATGAAATTGTACCTGAAGGAATTAAATTATGATTATTTATTTATTTATTTATTTATTTATTTATTTATTTATTTGTCTGTCTATGTCTGTTTGTCATTTATTTATATATTTATTTATTCATTTATTCATCTATTTATGTTTTTTGTTTTTGGTTTTGTCTTGTTTGCTCGTTCGTTCGTCCATGCGCGCGTTAATCTGTTTATTTATTTATTTATTTATTTATTTATTTATTTATTTATTTATATATCAATATGTGTGTCTGCCTATCTATCCCTCTATCTATATCTAGTATATCTCTATATCAATAAACATATACAGAGTACGATGAAAGAGTAACGGAACGGAGAAAAATTATATATATATATATATATATATATATATATATATATATATACAGAGTGAATAGAAAATTGAGTACCGGGTCCTTCCCGAGGGTAAAAGGCGGTCAGAGCGTGGTGCCGACCACACCACCTCATTCTAGTGCCGAGGTCATGGAAAGCATGGGGCTCTACCTCCATGCCCCCCCAAGTGCCTTCATGGCATGTTACGGGGATACCTTTTTTACCTTTTTTACGGAGTGAATAGTAAATGCCCTCTTCCAAGACAGGAGTGTGATAGAGGATACCGCAGCTATGAAATTCGATATGGGAACCGTCATGATACGATGATTGGTTATGGAGATAACAGAGACAATACCTAGAAATCAAATGGGGTCATAGTTACTTTTGGTCCATAGCGCGTAGTGATTAGTGTTAAATAACAAGAACACAACAACGATGTCCCTGAAATGGTCGGATTTCTTGGTTTCAGCGGAAGAACTGAGACGAAAATAATCTGTAACTGGTTTGTCTTCAAGTACTGTACTGTGAGTTCCTGTGCAATGTCACAGTTCAAACTGATGTTACAATACATATCTGTTTTGCATTATGAAGTAAGGTAAGTACGTGATGTTTACATTGCTTACTTCAAACACGCCGGTTTTCAAAGCGTGCTGCGCGACCCACCCGTTGTCGACGTTGAACTAAATCCTACCAAACCTGTGTGCGCGATGCTTGGAATGACGAAATTGAAATTTGTAAGTGCAGAATGTTCGACGAAGACATGTGGGAGTTACAGTCTGAACTTAAGCCCGTGCATACAGAAGCGTTTCCCACGGAAATAATACTTCCCCATTAGTCATTTGTGAAAATTGCAAGATAGAGTATTGTTTTTATCTTATTTATGTATGTTTGGATGTGGTCTCTTACGCCCTGTTCTTCGAAAACGGCATTTAGTATTCACCCATTATATCTATCTATCTATCTATCTATCTATCTATCTATCTATCTATCTATCTATCTATCTATCTATCTATCTATCTATCTATCTATCTATCTATCTATCTATCTATCTATCTATCTATCTATCTATCTATCTATCTATCTATCTATCTATCTATCTATCTATCTATCTATCTATCTATCTATCTATCTATCTATCTATCTATCTATCTATCTATCTATCTATCTATCTATCTATCTATCTATCTATCTATCTATCTATCTATCTATCTATCCGTTTACCTGTTCAAATTACCTATTTATTTCTACCTATTTATTTAAATTGTAGGAATTTAACTTAACTTACTGTCCGTCGGAGTGGTTATGTCGCACTCCGGTCTCCCTCCACATGTTTCTGCTGGCCAGGATTTAAGCCACTGTCGCATTTTGCTACTCGACTTCTAAAAATGCAACAAACTTTGAATGTAATTGTGCAAAAATGCGGCTACCACATCGAACTTCAGAAACGAAGATGGTAATGGAGAAAATGAAATCAGAGATGTATTTGAACTAATCTGAATTTAAATGAAATGCTAATGACATGGACAATGTTCAAAAAGGTATTGAGCAATAGATGTTGAGGAATTGATTTCAAAGAGTTGCTGCAATTCATGTAAGTTAAGTGAACTCTGCCAACAATAAATCTTGAGAGGCTTACTAATAAAGAATTTCAATATTTAGTGCCGATAAAATAACATACTTTAATGTGATGTAAATTCAGCAGTAATTGATTCTAAACATATCTACGTCTAATTATTTAATTACATAAGTATATCTAGAGTGTGATAAAATGGATTGAAAGTAACAAAACTCCAAGAAACAAATTACATAACTTTTCGTTTCTGCATACTTTATTAATTTTATCTTTCTGCACAATTATAATATTGCACAGGCATTTCGCAATTTGCACAGATATAATTTTTCACTTGTGCATTTTTGCGACAATTATTTATTTTCTAGCTTAAACCTACTGCTAGCCCCTGTGTAAAGGCTAGTGGCAGGCCGGTCTTAGCTATTTCCTGCAAACATTTGCTGTTCGGAATAGGATTCCATGTAATATTATAAAACTCTTTAAAGTAACTTAAAGAAAAGAGTCCCGTTAAGTAATTCTCACGTGATTTCCCCCGTTTTGATGACACTGAGACATAACCACTCGGACGGACAGTAGATCTAATCCAGTGGTCATCAGCACTCACTGAAATGGGTAAAGGGTAAGCGAAGCCGTCCCGTGTGCCCAGTCGTGCAGCAGGAAGAGGTAGAGAGCATACCCGCTAGTAACTACGAGTGCACCATAGTGCAGTGTATTCTCCGCGGGTAAGAGACGCTAGTCCCAGGGTACTCTCTGCTGATTACCGCGGTCTAATCATTTAGAATATTCTCTGAGAATCCTTGCAATGGTGCAAAGTAGGGCTAAATGTCCTGAATTTATGCATATTTTTCTTCTGCTACCTCTACTTCAATTCATGCCCTTAGCATTTTGCACGCTTTTAATTGAGTTCTTTGTTTTCCATTCTAAATGACCTCGAAAACAATATCTTGAAATAATATACAGTGGAGCTCCACAAATAGACGCTCACTCTCGTATACTTCACGATACAAGGTAAGTCAACGCATCCTGTCCCGTGCTGCACAGGGCTAACCAGTTGAACCAGTGCAGTAGTGTGCAGATACTCGTACACGTTGGCAGCAAGGCAGGGAACAAAAAGTGTGTACTTATGTTGAAGCAGAAGTTACAAATATTGGAACGATTTAAAAAGGTGAATCAGTAAGAGCCATCGCTCAAAACTTTGATATTTTTATCAGAACAGTGCATGGAATAAAACAAAATTCATCTGAACACGAGGCATTCTGTAATGATTATAAGAAGCTTTGTTAGTATCAGTTGATTGTAGGATGAAAACACAGCTTAATTTCCTAAATTTAATCAATAAGGATGATTTATGTTCTCTCATGAAGGGTATACACCATTTTAATAGTACATTATGCAACGAGCCTATAATGGTAGTAATTAAGACGCAAGTATGATTGTTTATGAAATGAGCGCAAGCGAGTTTCATAATTTTCATAAGAGCGTTTTAATTACCATTATAGGCAAGTTTCATACGACTTTTTATGCTCGACCATATTTCTAACTTGAAAGTATTCAAAATTATGGTTATGTGCGAACTGACCTGAATTGTGAGATGTGCGCAGACGCGATAGTACTGATTTTTTCAGAGGCCGAATTTCATTGATCTTGGCACAGAATAAGATTAACATTACTCTGGTATAACCTGAAAATTGATTTAGAATTGAAAAACGAGATGACAAATTGAATTTATTTGAATATTACTTACAATTAAATCTAATTATTATAGTAACAGAACATAACCTTCTGCGACAGTATTGGATTTCCAGCCTCCGTGACTTTTCGCTAATTCTCTTTCGATTGCATATCCGAGAATAATCGATACTTGCGGCTTTATAACGGTACAAAGCTGACTTGTCATTGGCTGAGGTTTTATAACGGTACAAAGCTGACTTGTCATTAGCTGAACACCTGTACTTTAATGAGTAGGTGTACTTTAATGACATGCATTAAAGGACTGCTACCAGGTGTATAATTACTACATTTCGGCATGGTCGAGCATGAAATAATTTAATACATGAACACAACTATTACAAGAAATGCTCAATAAGTTTTTATAGCTTTATTCTCTTCAGCTCTAATCAACAATAACAATAATCCAGGTTGCCAGGCGACGATAAAAAAGAAATGATACGAAAACAAATGAATGAGGTGTATAAACAAGTGAATGCTCTTTCATATTTAAGTATAAAAATATAGGGGTGCCATTTGAAATTTCAAAGTGGGAGTGGCTGTGGTTGGGAGGTGAAATCTAAAATACAATTAAGCCTTGTTTAAGACTTCTCCCTCAGTATCTGTTTTTTTTTTTTTTGTTTAAATTGAATTCAATTTAATTAACTAGTTATTTAGAGTGGGAAGTTTTGAAATGAAACCCCTGTAAAAACATTTAGAAAGATTTTCCTCCAGAAGTTTGTTTTATGTTTCAGATGTATCACGTATATGTTACACTCAATCACGGATTTGTTTCGTTATATATTTTGCATATACTACACTATATTACAGTTGAACCTCTAGTATCCGTAGTAATGAAGGAGGTGGACTGGACGGTTAATCGAAAACATCGGATAATCCGTACCATAAAATATTTGCATAATTTCATATTACAGTCTCATAATATTCCTCCGTAGTTTGTGTTTAACATGCTAGATAGTGAATCAGAAGTTCACTAATTTAATTCTGGTTGTCAACGACGAGTTTATAAGGGCCAAGGAAGTTCTTATGATGGTTGTTTGCGGAAGGATAGGAATAGTAGAGCGCCCTTGTTGTAGATCTACATACGTTATACAGTTTATCCTTATTTTTCATTACATCGCGCACAGTTGTAACGCCAATCACGTATTCCGATGCGAAATGAGCCGCGGTTTTTCTTTTCCCAAACCTCTCAATTATTTGTATTTTTATTTCGATACTTAGCAAAATACTGTTGATGAAAGAGTACGATGAAAGAGTAGAGGAACGGAGAAAAATTCTCTCCTGCGCCGGGATTTGAACCCGGGTTTCCAGCTCTACGTGCTGACGCTTTATCCACTGAGCCACACCGGATTCCACCCCGGCGTCGGAAGAATCGTCTCAGTTTTAAGTTCCGACTCCTGGGTTCCCTCTAGTGGCCGCCCTCTGCACTACGTCATAGACATCTATGAATCTAGGACCGAAGTCCACACATGTGCTGAGGTGCACTTGTTATGAGTGACTAGTTGGCCGGGATCCGACGGAATAAGCGCCGTCTTAAATCACGAAATGATTTACGCATATCATATATATTATTATAATGTACCGAAGTACATATGATATTTCCATGCAGATATTCTGCGTCACCATACGATGAAAGGGTAATGGAACGGAGAAAAATTCTCTCCGGCGCCGGGATTTGAACCCGGGTTTTCAGCTCTACGTGCTGACGCTTTATCCACTAATTTTTCTCCGTTCCATTACTCTTTCATCGTATGATGACGCAGAATATCTCCATGGAAATATCATATGTACTTCGGTACATTATAATAATATAATTATATGATATGCGTAAATCACTTCGTGATTTAAGACGGCGCTTATTCCGTCGGATCCCGGCCAACTAGACACTCATTACGAGTGCACTTCAGCACATATGTGGACTTCGGTCCTAGGTTCATAGATGTCTATGACATAGTGCACAGGGCGGCCACTAGAGGGAAGCCAAGAGTTGGAACTTAAAACTGAGACGATTCTTCCGACGCCGGGGTGGAATCCGGTGTGGCTTAGTGGATAAAGCGTCAGCACGTAGAGCTGAAAACCCGGGTTCAAATCCCGGCGCCGGAGAGAATTTTTCTCCGTTCCATTACTCTTTCATCGTATGATGACGCAGAATATCTGCATGGAAATATCGTATGTACTTCGGTACATTATAATAATATATATGATATGCGTAAATCACTTCGTGATTTAAGACGGCGCTTATTCCGTCGGATCCCGGCCAACTAGTCACTCATTACGAGTGCACCTCAGCACATGTGTGGACTTCGGTCCTAGATTCATAGATGTCTATGGCGTAGTGCAGAGGGCGGTCACTGGAGGGAACCCAAGAGTTGGAACTTAAAACTGAGACGATTCTTCCGACGCCGGGGTGGAATCCGGTGTGGCTTAGTGGATAAAGCGTCAGCACGTAGAGCTGAAAACCCGGGTTCAAATCCCGGCGCCGGAGAGAATTTTTCTCCGTTCCATTACTCTTTCATCGTATGATGACGCAGAATATCTGCATGGAAATATCATATGTACTTCGGTACATTATAATAATATATATGATATGCGTAAATCACTTCGTGATTTAAGACGGCGCTTATTCCGTCGGATCCCGGCCAACTAGTCACTCATTACGAGTGCACCTCAGCACATGTGTGGACTTCGGTCCTAGATTCATAGATGTCTATGACGTAGTGCAGAGGGCGGCCACTGGAGGGAACCCAAGAGTTGGAACTTAAAACTGAGACGATTCTTCCGACGCCGGGATGGAATCCGGTGTGGCTTAGTGGATAAAGCGTCAGCACGTAGAGCTGAAAACCCGGGTTCAAATCCCGGCGCCGGAGAGAATTTTTCTCCGTTCCATTACTCTTTCATCGTATGATGACGCAGAATATCTGCATGGAAGTATCATATGTACTTCGGTACATTATAATATATATATATATATATATATATATATATATAAAATACTGTTGACACCCGTGGAAGATATTTTGCATAGAAGTTGCGAAGTACGGGCGTTCGAGCAGTAGGACAAGGACTGAATGCTGCACAGGTTTGCTGTATATTGTGCGGAAGTTCTTGGGACTATTTCTTTGAAAGCAGGTAGTGACTATTTTACAAGTTGAGAAAAATACCTTCAAGTAACGTTCTTATTGCTTCTACAGGGACGTCATTTTATTTTTACTTCAATTTTTATTTCACCTGAGTTTTTGACTGTACTTCAATCCCACCCCTTCTACTAATGAAGTTCATCCGTCCTCCACATAGATCCAAGGCCGCATATAGTCATAGTAGCGTTACGGTCATAGTAAACAGTACGTTCCAAAAATATGTTCGCGTTTTCCAGTGACGAAAGAGCTTTCAATATTGCATCATTTTCCATTTGCCTACGTCGCATCCCGGTTTCCCCCACCAGCTTCTATTCGCCTCTCTGTAAATGCTAGTGGCTGGGCTGTCTTAGCTCTTTTCTGGGAACGTTAATTTCTGTTAGGAATTGGACGTCTACGTAATATTATGCAACTGTTTAAAATAAATTAAATAAAAGGGCCTCGTTAAGTAATTAACTGTCATGTGATTTCCTCCCTTTCTACGACGCTGCGACGTAACCACTTGTACGGACAGTAGATAGCATGTCTGAGTAATTTTATCTTTTCGGATCGGGTAGAAGTGAAGATTGAATTTACATTACGTAAGGTCTCTTTTATAGGGTAGGTACAGAATTATTTCAACATTAGTTACTGATACGAAGTACGAACCTGTAATTGGAATTCCGTACAATAGTCTGTAGTGCGATAATATGCACAAAAGAACTGAAGCCTGTATCGAAATGAACGGCCACCATTTTCAAAAATGTGTTTAAATATCCATATTGTAATTAATTTTCAATTTAACTTCATTCTCTATAGTGTACGCTAATGTGTTGTAGACAGTATAATATACACTGCATAATGAATACGTCCGCATGGAAAGCTCAGCTCGTGAGTAAAAACACTTATTGTTAATACTGTATTGTACTTTGATTAAAAAAAAATCTAATGAAAATTATGAGACACAAAATCGCGATATTTCCTAGTTTACGTAAATGGATGAACTACTTTTCTTCCCTCCTATACCTAGTAAAGTGATTTGTTTGTATATTACGCCAGTATCATCGAACTCCAGTCGTGGAAGGAGGTAGCAAACGGTGTTTCCAGTTCTTAATCGTTGATCCAGAGGTGTAGCCAGGTTAATATTAGAAATGTTAGTAAAAATAAAATGATGTCCCTGTAGTAGTACTATGTAAAGGTAAAGGCTTTTAATAAAACACTCTAGAAAAAAATAGGATTATAATATAAGGTACAGTACTAAGTTTCTTACACGTTTAATTCCGTAGTAAAGAAAGAAAGAAAGAAAGAAAGAAAGAAAGAAAGAAAGAAAGAAAGAAAGAAGGAGCAACAGAAAGACTGTCGGATAATCCGCCGATCGGTTAATAAGGTGACGGATAATCGGGGTTCTACTGTATTTAAAATTATGTACGTTAATTATTTATGTTTCGGTCCGCACGCCATAAAACATTGTACAGCCCTTATGTTTATCAATGTCCGCAGTACTCCGTAGAAAGACAGAGGTCGTACCTCGTCTCGCACACGGACCATTCCTGTGTCTATTTGTGGAGTTACACCGTAAGTGTTTTGCGGGTCACCCTATATAAAAAGCAGTAGGAAAGATAGAGCAGAAATGCCTAACACAGTCTCTCTGCCACGATATTACATTGTTAAATTACATTGACAGCCACCGGGTCTGCTCCGCAAGCTGGGGTCTCCAGGTCGCAGACTTTCATATTCTTCATGCTCGGTTCAAATCTCATAACGGCACGAATTGTACAACTTCGTTTGGTATCATTCCCTAGTTCAGCTAGGTCTCCAAGAAGGAAGACTGATCATCTCCATGTAGCCATTACGGGATTATTGAAAAAGGAATTACACTTAACTCAATTGTTTAAGGGGAGCAGGCACTGCCTATCTCGACAATCTTAAATTCAGGTACGCATAGCTCAGAAACTACTTGAGATAGAAAAACAATTTTTAACAACACTTATCAATCTTAAAGTCCTCTATTTTTAAAACAAAATGTATTATTGTATCTTTAAAATTGTGGTCTCAAAAAAATAACATGTGATTAAAATTAAAAAAAAAATTAGGTCACAAATTTTTATCAATTATAGGAATTGAATGTACTTAATGAAATTATCCTAATACATAGATAAAGATTATAAATATAACATGTAAAAATTTCAAATCTCTATGTTCAATGGTTTCAGAGCTACGCATACCTGAACTCTGTGATTATAACATTGTCGAGATAGGCAGTACCTAAGTGTACTTATACTTGGTGTTCATTTCAAAGTGTGTCACGACGTCACTTTTTTATTTTAGTTGGTTATTTAACGACGCTGTATCAACTACTAGGTTATTTAGCGTCGATGAAATTGGTGATAGCGAGATGATATTTGGCGAGATGAGGCCGAGGATTCGCCTTAGATTACCTTGCATTCACATTACGGTTGGGGTAAACCTCGGAAAAAACCCAACCAGGTAATCAGCCCAAGCGGGGATCCAACCCGCGCCCGAACGCAACTTCAGACCGACAGGCAAGCGCCTTAACCGACTGAGCCACGCCGGTGGCTTCGACGTCACTCAACAGCGATTTGAAGCGAGTTTCAGCTTTTATGTCAGAGAAGTTGCCTATTAATCAAGGCGTTCAATCTGAACTTGAGAACGTGTACGGTATAACTTGAACGTCGTAGCAACAGATGGCGGTCTGTACTGTCTGTGTATTACCATAACCTTTTTCGAACTGTGTTTTGCGCGGGCAAATCGTACGCAGGGTATTTGTTATCATCGTTTGCGTACGGCAACATTCCACAATACAAATCAAATGCTCCGTGTCCATGTTCACCGTCGAAGTTAATGTCAACAAATACGTAAGTAATCGTCTTAACCCTCTCCCCATATCTCGACAGTAAGAAAAAACCCACCTCAGTACATGTTTCCAAACAGTTCACATTCCTGCCACTACCGGCGTTACCATACGTATCGGTAAGTACTCTTCAGAATGAACGCCGCACTTGCTAGGCAACTTCTCTGAAACATAGGTAATACACCTCTGCGGAAGTGTAGGAAGATTCAATTCTCTAGGCTCATCGACTAGCCACATGACGGCATACAGCGAGCCATGACACACTTTGAACTGAACACCCAGTATATGAACGTATGAAAAAACCATCTTCTTTTTCTTCTGCCAATACACAGTTTTGGGTTGCTTCCCGTCTGTGAACTACAAATGGAATTGGTCCGTCCAACGTCGGTGAGGTCTGCCTAAATCTCTTCGTCCTCGTGGATGGTAATACAATAGTCTCTTTGGTAAACGATGTTCAGGCATCCTAAGAAGGTGGTTTCTCCATTTACGTTGATAATGTTGGACGTCTGTGGTCATCTCCTCAACTTCCCACTGATTTCTTATGTAACACCTATCACTGACTGTAGAAACCTCATTTCTGATGCGTTGATTCTATTTACTTACTTTTGCCGCAGTGTCCAACATTCACTGCCATATAACAGACCTGGTTTTGATATTATATTGTGAAATCGGATTTGGACCTCTTTTCGCATTTGTTTTCCAAAGTTCCTTCTCAAGGTAACATTTAATTGATTATATTTCAATATATTTTTATTTATGATAATTATACAAAGAAATATGACTTTTTAAATATATAAAATCTGTCACTTGTTCTATTATTTCGTTGTCAACCACTATTTTTGCCCGCACAAGCTTTTTGCCATAAAGTGCCATTACTTTCGTCTTTTCAGTTGATATTTTCATATTGTATCATTTTAAAACCATCTGTAATTTAAAAACAGAGCGTTGTAATTAGTCTTCAGTTTCTGCAAACAAAACTCATTATTAATCATTATTAATCTGCTAATACTCAAACTGTAGATGCAGGAAACATACTTATGCTTATCACCGAACAGAAGTTAAATTTAACAATAATTGTTTATTACAGTATATTAAAACATTTTCCAACTCGACCAAAATTCGATTCATTCGTTCATTCATTCATTTATTTATTATCTTCCATAGATCTTACATGAGCAATGAAGCTTTAAGATGTGGAACAAGTCAAAATTTTACAATATTACAATTACATTTTTACAAATTTTTACAATATTTTACCATTTTTACAGTTTTACAATCTAGTAATTTTCTACAATGATGAGGTGAGGTCCGAGGATTCGCCAAAAAATTACCCGGCATTTGCCTTTTGTTTGGGGAAAACCTCGGAAAAACCCAACCAGGTAATCAAATCAAAGGGGGGAAATGAAGTGATGCCGAGGACTCGCCATAGACCATCCGGCTTCAGTCCCACGGCTGGGGAAAACCTCGGAAGAAACCATTCATTGAGACCAAAGGGGGATCCAACCCAAGCCCGAACGCAGCTCCGGATCAGCAGCCCAGCTAGTCTGCCGACTGAGCTACATCGATGGCTCTACTAAAAATATACAATACATAGCCAATCAGATTATTAAATTTACAAACGCAAACGATCATTCATCAGTTGACCTATATGTATAATACAAAACAAGTAAGTTAATTAAATTTAAGGCATAAACAATTCAATCAGTTGTGATATACAGAAATTGATAATACATATCATGAAAACTACTTCAAATTACAAACACAAACAATTTATCAATAGAGCTATACAGATTACAATTCAATTTAAAGCATCGGCCAAAACTATATAAACATATACAATACAAAGTAAGCAGATTAATTCAATTTACAAGCATTAAGCTATACAAATTTGTACAATTAATATCAAGTACATTAATTCAATTTATAATCATAAACAATTCATCAGTTCAGCTATACAGACTAAGGTGGGTGCTCCTGTTATGGCCATGTTCCTGATATGGCCACCCCGCTATTGTGAGTTAGTTAACCAAAAAATCCGCTAAATTGCAGCATCATCCAGTAAAAGGCATCCTGGTATGTCACTTGATCGTTTTCCATCCAGTCAGGTTGAGCAATATGGCGTCAGTTGCCTGTTTTGCGGTTTTCATGTGACCTCTTCTTATTTGTCTCTGGTAAGTCTCCTTTGTTTTGTGCATGTTTGTCAAAGACTTGTTTCATGAAATCCATCGTACTCCATTCAGTTTTTAATGTTCTGTTGATTGGCGTTGTAGTTGATGACGTATCCTTTACGAGTTGTTCATAATCAAACGATTTTCGTGAAAGATTACCTGCTCCTGATATGGCCATATCAAATGCACCATGGCCATATCAATTTCATTTCACTTTTATTTCTTCACCTGACAAATTTACATGCCTTATAGCTGGGATTACGCAAAAATTTTGTATTTTAAGAAAAACAATTCAATTTTTTACGGAAAAACCTGTTTTGTCTACACTTTTGAATTATAAAAAAGATTATCAAGTGTCATTTTTATTCATTTTACACCAAAATTATTTAATTTTAACACAACTGCGCTATCAAACTGAAAACAATCACGATTTGTACAACTTAGAACAAGGGTGGCCATATCATGTGCACATGTTCCTGATATGGCCACTAGGTAGACTTTTGGAATTTGGGAATTTTTGGACAATTAAAGCTATTTTTATGGGGAAAGGGAATTGTTTTAAGAAAATCCATTAGACGGAGAACGAGTAAGAAAAAAGTAGCTTACATTTTGTTTTCAAAATGGCGGCTAGAAAAATTCTCAAACCTTATCGTGGCCATATCAGGGACACCTACCTTACTATACAATTTAGCGCATACACAGGGACATCATTTTATTTTTACTTCAATTTTTATTGTACCTGAGTTTTCTAATGTACTTCACTCCCACCCCCTCTACTAGTAAACTTGGAACCGTTCTCCACACAGAACCAAGCGTATACAGTCAAAGTCGCCTTGCGGTCATAGTAAACACAAACAGTACTGAGTTAGTGAGTACAGTATGTTCCAGAAATATGTTCGCTTTCAATATATTTAATCATATTCTCGTGCAGGTACTGTCGTCGTTTGCCTATGTCACATCCCGGTTTCCCCCAACGGCTGCTGCTCGTCCCTCTGTAAAGGGTAGTAGTTGGGCTGTCTTAGCTCTTTTCTGAAAACATTAATTTATGTTAGGAATTGGACGTCTACGTAATATTATACAACTGTTTAAAATAAATAAAAGGGCCTCGTTAATTAATTAACTGGCACGTGATTTCCTCCCTTTCTACGACCCTGCGACAAAACCACTTGGACGAACAGTAAATAGAATGTCTGAGTAATTTTATCTTTTCGGATCGGGCAAAAGTGAAGAATGAATTTACAGCACATAAGGTACTCTTTTATAGAGTAGGTACAGAATTATTTCAACATGAGTTACTAGTACGAAGGACGAAACTGGTAATTGGAATTAGGTACAATAGTCTATAGTGCAATAATTTTCAAAAAAAGAACTGAAGCCTGTATCGAAATGAACGGCCACCATTTTCAAAAATGTGTTTAAATATCCATATTATGTTTATTTTTCAATTTAACTTCATTCTCTATATTGTACGCTAATGTGCTGTAGACTGCATAATGTAGGCTAACTGCATAATGAATATGTCCGAATGGAGTAGAAACACTTATTGTTAATGCAGTACTTTAATTTCATTAAAGAAAAACCGAATGAAAATTATCAAACTCAAAATCGCTTTATTTCCTACTTTACGTAAATGTATGAACTACTTTTCTTCCCTCCTATACCTAGTAAAGTGATTTGTTTGTATTTTACGCCAGTATCATCGAACTCCAGTGGAAGGGTGTAGAAAACGGTGTTTCCGGTTTTGAACCTTTAATTCAAAGGTATAGCCAGGTTAATATTAGAAATGTTAATAAAAATAAAATGATGTCCCTGTACAATTCATCAGTTGAGCTATACAGACTACCATTCAATTTACAGCATATACAATTCATCAGTAGAGCTAAATTCAAATAGTTAATCGATTAGATATTTTGATCGATCAACAGTACTAATTTTAAGTAATTTTACCTGAATATTGTTTGAAATTAAATTTAAAAAATGTATGTATGTGTATATATAATATATATTATATATGTTATATATATATAATAAACTAAACCTATCATGCGTAACCTGCTGAACAAAGAAGAGTGTTGATCGCCGAGTTAAACGGCGTGGAAATGATCCCCTTAGAAGGACGCTTTAAATTGTGGTAACAAGTGGTTAACATTAAATACAAAGCAGACAGACTTGCTTCAAGTGTGAGCTTTGGTGCATGGGATTCGCCTAATACCAGTCCTTTGCCTACTCCTCTACAAAGAAGCATGCATGAATTGCTTGAAGTATTGATTTTGTACGTGTGAGGTTGGATGTAGCGACTCCGATCACAAATCAGAAGGGAGCGGATTAAACAATCGGATCTTCTCACTCACGTAACGATGCTTATTCAATAAAATGCCTACGCATCACATTATAGTCACTCTTAAAGTAGAAGTTTGTTTATTTTTAGAGTAGGAAGAATAAAAGCTGCAAATGACTAATGGCCCGTTTCCTCAAGTAACATTTATTCGACTTAACAATTCTTAAGTTAACAATCTGTTTATTTTTAACATTTTCTTAATGTGTTTTCCATTATGTTATTCGAGGTAATTTTGCTCAAAACAATCAACATTTACCTACATTTCTTAGCACTATTTTAACTACTCAGTAGCAATTGGTA
This sequence comes from Periplaneta americana, assembly GCF_040183065.1. Lineage (NCBI taxonomy): Eukaryota > Metazoa > Arthropoda > Insecta > Blattodea > Blattidae > Periplaneta > Periplaneta americana. The sequence continues at coordinate 151,120,161 of NC_091126.1, read as the reverse complement.
ATGATTTTGCACATATGTAACGCAATTTTTAATTGGCTGAAATTATTCTTTAAATAATTCTCTATTGAGTAGAATGAATAATGAAACATATATAAAATCAAAACCTGTAGACCATGATCCATAAACGAAAAGTTGACAGATTTAAATTGTAGGTGACTCGGGTTGGATAATAATATTATAAAGTCAGTTTCTAGTTCTAATGCTAAAATATGACTTCCTTTTTTGAAAAATCTCAGCATTATAACACCTAGGTGACAATATAGGAATGTGGGTGTAGTCAATTGTACCCAAAACCTTATTTTACAGGGTGTTTCAAAAATACGGGGCATAATTTCAGGTATGTATTTCCCACATGTAGACAATCAAAATAGTTCATTACATGTGTCCGGAAATGCTTTATTTCCGAGTTATGGCCTTCACAACATTGGAATTCACCGGAACGTTTTTCTTTCCGCAGGTCGTTGCCGTCAAAGGAGACATTAAGAGGGCACTCTGACTGTTCATTCTGAGGCGAAGGTTACATTCAGTGTTGTGTAGGCGTTAGACTGTGCGACATGTATTCAAATCAAGAGGTGGCAGAGATACACTTCATGTACGGTAAGGCGGACGGCAATGCTGCGCTGGCTCGTCGTTTGTACCAGGAGAGGTACCCACAGCGACAACGTCCAGATCGGAAGACATTTGTACGTCTCCATTACCGTCTGTACGAGTATGGAAAATTTAACTCTCCTGGTTTGGGAAGGGGACGACCAAGATCTACAACTCCAGAAGTACAGGAGAAGATTCTGGAAGCTGTGAACATGACTCCTTCTATCAGCACACGAAGGGTAGCGTTGCAAGTCAATGTTCCTCATACGACTGTCTGGAGACTGTTGAAAGAGTATCAATTGTATCCTTATCCTTTGCAACGTGTACAGGCCCTGTCACCAGCAGATTACCCTGCACGAGTTAAGTTCTGTCAGTGGTTCTTGCAGCAGTGTGGTGTAAATCCGAACTTTCCTGCCTTAGTATTATTTACAGATGAAGCACAGTTCACACGAGATGGCATAACAAATTTCCACAATCAGCATGTATGGGCGTATGAAAACCCACGTGCAAATATTCCATCTCATCACCAGGTGCGGTTCTCCCTCAACATGTGGGCCGGTATCATTGATGATCGATTAGTTGGACCCCATGTACTTGTAAACAGACTTCGGGGCAGGCGTACACAAACTTCCTGGAAAACACCATACCTCATGTTTTAGAAGACACTCCACTGATCAATCGTCAACACATTCACTTCTTGCATGATGGCGCTCCTGCACACTTCAGTCGTACGGCTCGCCGGTACTTGGATCGAAGGTTTCCTGATCGATGGATAGGTAGAGGTGGCCCAATTGCTTGGCCTCCACGTTCACCTGATCTGAACCCTCTCGATTTCTACTTTGGGGCCATTTAAAATCTTTGGGTTATTCGTCTCCGGTGCCTGATTTGGAATCCCTTCGGAATCGAATTGTGGCATGTTCTGAGGACATACGCAATACTCCTGGAGTTTGGGATCGTGTTTGCAGGTCAATGAGACATCGATGTGAGGTCTGTATTCAAGCAGGAGGTGGACATTTTGAATATCTGTAATGACAACGACCTGCGGAAAGAAAAACGTTCCGGTGAATTTCAATGTTGTGAAGGCCATAACTCGGAAATGAAGCATTTCCGGACACATGTTGTAATGAACTTTAGTTATCGCACTTTTGAATTGGACGATCGATATGCAGATGAAATTATTGGGGACCATCAGTGTGGTTTTAGGCGTAATAGATCAACTATTGATAAGATATTTTGTATTAGACAGACAATTGAGAAGAAATGGGAGTATAAGGGTACTGTGCATCAGTTATTCATAGATTTCAAAGAGACATATGACTCGGTTAAGAGAGAAGTTTTATATGATATTCTTATTGAATTTGGTATTCCCAAGAAACCAGTTCGATTAATTAAAATGTGTCTTAGTGAAACGTGCAGCAGAGTCCATATAGGTCTATTTCTGTCAAATGCGTTTCCAATTCACTGTGGGCTAAAGCAAGGAGATGCACTATCACCTTTACTTTTTAACTTTGCTCTAGAGCAGCCGTGGCGAAACTGTGACTCACGAGCACATTGTGGATCGCAATGATAGCTGTACATTACTCTTGCTTCCTACCTCCCCCAACCCCCACCCTCTCACTCACTGGAATCAAACTGCGTTCCATTCGTGTTTATCTCTGACCTGCGAGTGGCGTATCTTAGCAATATCTCTCTCGAAACCATGTACCTCTACAAAATCGAAAGTTTCAAGTAGGATGGGAGGACGCATTTTTTTGCTGCCAATATGATGAGAATATTAAAATAAGTATTACGAGGAAAACGGTTGTATAACATAAAACGGCATTATACTACATAATAATAATAATAATAATAATAATAATAATAATAATAATAATGATGATAATAATAATAATAATAATAACAATAATAATAATAATGGCTTTATTTAACCTGGCAGAGTTAAGGTCTTAAGACCTTCTCTTACACTTACATGTTACTTACATGTTACTCATGAAACATTAAAAGGTTAAATATTATTATTATTATTATTATTATTATTATTATTATCATCATCAACATTATCATCATCATCCCTGTACGTAGATTCTTTTTAAGCAGATGTACGAATAATGCGGTTAGATCTTCAATTTAATCTCACAGATTTACAATGTGATGTGAAATGAAAGCTAGATGTAAGGACTTGACAAATGTTGAACTTTTTAAATCTTTGCCAAAAAATAAATATCCGAAGCTTCGTTCTTTCGCTTGCTCTGTTGAAGCCATGTTCTCTACAACTTACGTTTGTGAAAAATTACTTTCAACAATGAAAGTAGTAAAAACCAAATTTGGATCACGACTGACAGACTAATACCTTCGTGATCACCTACGATTGGTAGTAAGTGAAATAATTCCTGATTTTGAAATTCCATCGCAGAGACATTCTGAAGACAGTTAATAGGTTGTGATAATGTGTCCTATGTTTTCTTATTCATTACTTTCTTCGTTACACGTACTAAATATTGGTTTATGCTCGACCATGCCGAAATGTAGTAATTATACACCTGGTAGCAGACCTTTAATGCATGTCACTAAAGTACACCTACTCATTAAAGGTCAGATTTTTCAGCCAATGACGACTCAGGTTACAACTGTTCAGCCAATGACAGGTCAGCTTTCTACCGTTATAAAACCGCAAGTATCGATTATTCTCGGATATGCAATCGAAAGAGAATTAGCGAAAAGTCACGGAGGCTGGAAATCCAATGCTGTCGCAGAAGGTTATGTTCTGTTACTATAATAATTAGCGTTAATTGTAAATAATATTCAAATAAATTCAATTTGTCATCTCGTTTTTCAATGTCTAATTTTATTTCAGTGTTATCTCTGTGTAGGTTCTTATGGCCTAGCAAGGTCAATGTGGACATCTGTTCCTCGGAAAAAATCAATACTTTCGCGTCTGCGCACGTCTCACAACATACAAGGTCAAGGTCAGATACAAAGAAAATTAATAATATCAAGTTAGAAATATGGTAGAGCATAAAAAGTCGTATGAAACTCGCCTATAATGGTAATTAAGAAGCTCGTATGAAAATTATGAAACTCGCTTGCGCTCGTTTCATAAATATCCATACTCGCTTCTTAATTACCTTCATTATAGGCTCGTTGCATAATGTACTATTATAAGTTTAAACTGTTTAAAATTATATTTAAGTGCTTGACGTAAGGAAAATGAATAAGTCAGACAGTTGTTTCACTTCCCCATCGGGTTTCCGTCTCCTTCCATAGGTGCTGTGCACGAGTATTACACTTTTTGCTACATAGAACATGAGCTATTCGCTCTGAAAATCTGCAGAATTATTTCACTTCCACCCTGTATATTTAAACTCTTCAAATATGAGACTCACTGCCCTTTAGTCTTGCTTGGATTCTCAGGCGCATTTAGTTGTCGAGAAATCCATCAGAAGCACAAGCTGTGTAGTCTGCACATTGTTACGCAGAATGCAGTGGGGACACAAACTGGTCCGTCCTGAAACATGGTGCACAAGCCACCTCTTTTATTTGTAAACTCCTGACGTGTTTTGGAGGTAGTTAGTCAATTTATTTGCATAGTAATGAGATTGCTTGTGGTGGTTAATTGCTATAACATGCCCCGCAGTATTATTCTCATCAGTTGACAACAAAACTCATGAATCATTCATGGAGATCGCGGTATCTCCGCATCTTCCCCATTTGCTTCATAAGAGCTTGCTTCCTTCCCGATTGTTAAGAGGTTTCCGTACTCGATACCGATACAGATATCACGATGGTTGCGAAATGCCACAAGAACCGAGAGCAATAAATGTGCTTCGGATACTGTAGATCAGTGTTCCGCAACCTTTTTTTACTCACGGCACACCCTAGACAGGCCTAGACTCAACACGGCACACCAAAATTTTAATCCCCTCAAAAACATATGATGTGACTTTCTTAATATAATTACGTAATGTAATCAAATTTACTATTATTATTATTATTATTATTATTATTATTATTATTATTATTATTATTATTATTAATCAGAAAGGACTGTATAAAGGATCTCGGTATACATCTTGATTCTAAATTGTACTTTCATGACCATGTTGATCATTTATTTAATCATTCACTAAGAATGCTTGGGCTTCTTAGGTCTATTACTTATTCCTTTTCCTCTCCTGATACACTACTTACATTATATTATGCTTTAGTCAGGTCTAAATTAGAATATGCATCGGTTGCGTGGAAGTCTATTACTTCTACTGATTCGGCTAAACTAGAAAATATCCAAAGAAAATTCATTTCTCTTTGTGCGTTCAGATTTGTACCCAATTCCTCTTCTTTAAATTATGAACTATCTAGTAAATATTTTAACTGTACCAGTCTGTATTCGAAACGTCAGGATATTGCTTACACTTTCTTTAATAATGCTATTAATGAATAATTTCGAGGGAAAAATTGTTCCGGAGCCGGGTATCGAACCCGGGACCTTTGGTTTAACATACCAACGCTCTACCACTGAGCTACCCGGGAACTCTAACCGACACCGATCCAATTTATCCCTCTATATCCACAGACCTCAAAGTGGGCTGACAACCGTCAAGCAACCAACTTCGAGTGCACACTAACTCCGTGTGACTTAAATTGTGGTTTTCTGTTAACGAAGAGTGACGTGTATTATGCAAATCAAGATTTCAGGTATAACTCCCTGTAAATTTGATTTGAATAATTTCGAGGGAAAAATTGTTCCGGAGCCGGGTATCGAACCCGGGACCTTTGGTTTAACGTACCAACGCTCTACCACTGAGCTACCCGGGAACTCTAACCGACACCGATCCAATTTTTCCCTCTATATCCACAGACCTCAAAGTGGGCTGACAACCGTCAAGCAACCAACTTCGAGTGCACACTAACTCCGTGTGACTTAAATTGTGGTTTTCTTTTAACGAACAGTGACGTGTATTATGCAAATCAAGATTTCAGGTATAACTCCCTGTAAAGTTGATTTGAATATCATTCGGTGTCGGTTAGAGTTCCCGGGTAGCTCAGTGGTAGTGTTGGTACGTTAAACCAAAGGTCCCGGGTTCGATACCCGGCTCCGGAACAATTTTTCCCTCGAAATTATTCAAATCAACTTTACAGGGAGTTATACCTGAAATCTTGATTTGCAATGCTATTAATGGTGTCATTGATTGTGATTCTTTTATACATAACACCTACCTTAGAATTGCCGTGAAAGGTTTTCGTGGTCAAAGAATTTTCTTCACTAAATTATTTAAATCCCTTTCTCCAATAGCCAGGTGTATTAAAAGTGATAATTTGCAAGATCTGATTTGATTTTACTTATGCATGATATATCCTTGCTTGTTATTTAATATCTTTTATTATTTGTTAGATATTGCCATTTATTTTGTTGCATTTGGTGAATGATTAATGTTGATTGATTGTATTTCATCTCACTGCCATTTTCTGTCATTCATTCTCATAATCATTTGTTCTGTTTTGTTTTGTTTTTTATTTTGTGCTAAACTGTAATTGGCTTTATGATGTTGTTTTGCACATTAATATTCGAAATAAATAAATAAATTATTATTATAAAACAGAAATCGACTCTTGCATTTATTAACAATTTATTAACTTTAATTTACTGTAGAAAATACACATTTCTATTACCAGTATTAAAGTAAATAACTCCACTCACACTTTCAAAGTGATACTTGGCCTGCTTAGCTGCACATAAGTGGCTGATCCGCGGCGGAATTGTTGACAGTGCAAGCCTGATTTTTTCATCGATGGATTTGAGTCTCTCCCTCTTTAATGTTTCAATTTCAGTTAACGTCGAGAAGCCGAGTTCACACACATATGTAGTTGAAAATGACAATAACGTATTAACTTTTACTACTTCGTGCATCACAATTTTCAGAGGAGATGGCAAAGACTTAGCATCAATGGCTTCGGGGTGAATGAGACAATGGTCACTCCATATGTTAGGATATACTTCACGTACTTTAGCCACGAATCCTTTCTTAGAAGCGGCTTCATCTGTAAAACGCTAACGCAACCCTGCATGTAAATTCATTACGGACCACAGATTAATTAGTTTTTTTAGTAGGTTATTTTACGACGCTTTATTAACATCTTCGGTTATTTAGATTCTGAATGAGATGAAGGTGAAAATGCCGGTGAAGTGAGTTCGGGGTCCAGCACCGAAAGTTACCCAGCATTTGCTCGTATAGGGTTAAGGGAAAACCCCGGAAAAAACCTCAACCAGGTAACTTGCCCCGACCGGAACCCGGGCCACCTGGTTTCACGGCCAGATTCGCTAACCGTTACTCCACAGGTGTGGACGATTCATTAGTTGTACGAAATATTTCTTCACCGGTTCCTCGCTCGGGCACTTCTTTGCACAAAAATAAAAAATGCAATTACATCCCCATGAATGTATCGAATGTAGGAAAGAAGTTGTGCGTGACCGCTAATGTCGGTGGACTCGTCGATCTGAAGTGAGAACTTCTGACTGCTCTTTATTTTCTGCTTCATAATGTCTTGGATGTCATTGGCCGTGTCACTAACTGGGCGGCTAATTGTGTCAGCAGAGAGAGAAATTTAACTTCAATTAATTTTATTATTCTTTTACAATAATAGGTAAAAGTTCGCGTCACACCTTTCACCTTGTGGAGGCACACCGGTTGCGGAACACTGCTGTAGAAAATATAAAGAGCACGACGACTGGCGAAAAAGTGATAATGGCTAGGTAACAAACAATACTACAATTCCAATTAGACCTATAACATGAATCGGTTAGAGTCATAACTCATATGCTCCAAAAAATGAAAAATTGAGATACCGTTATATTCCCATGCAGATATCTGCGTAGAACACGATTCAGAGGTTAATTTTTCACATTTCTAAAGCTGGTCCACACTATATAACAAAACACGTTATATAACAAAGTTATATATGAGGGGGATCCAGGAAATAACGACCGTTTTGTTGTAATAATTAAAAAATATATATTTATTTGAAAAAACAAAGTCTGTTACATAACTGAAGCTTCCTTTACTTCTCTACATAATCACCATCTACATTTAAACATTTGTCGTATCTGTTCACTAGCTTTAGAATTCCCGTGTTATACTCCTCTGCCGCCAGTTCATTAAGCCAGGTGTTCACTGTCTTCTTCAACTCTTCATCACTTCCAAAACGCGTAACACCCAGAAAGTTTTTCAGCTTAGTGAAAAGGTGAAAATCGCTAGGAGCAAGGTCTGGACTATAGGGCGGATGATCAAAGATTTCCCAACCGAATTGATCCAGCAATTCTCGAGTTGAAGCAGCAGTGTGCGCGTGGGCGTTGTCGTGAAGAAGCACAACTCCTCTCGAAAGCATTCCTCGCCTCTTGTTTTGGATGGCTCGCCGTAGTTTTCGTAAAGTCTCACAATAACGATTTGCATTGATCGTAGTGCCCTTTGGCGTGAAATCCAGCAAAAGAACACCTTTGCGATCCCAAAAGACAGTAGTCATGACTTTTTGTGTTGAGAGTGTCTGTTTGAATTTTCTCGGTTTCTTGGGTGATGAGGGATGATGCCACTGACGTGATTGGCGCTTGGTCTCTGGGGTGTTGTGAGACACACAGGTCTCATCACCAGTCACAATTTGATCAAGAAAGGCGTCTCCATCTGTGTGATATCGCATCAAGAATGTCATGCTGAGGCCATTCTCTGAGTTTTGTGTTGGTCACTCAGTTGCCGTGGAACCCATCGTGCACAGATTTTGTGGTAGCCAAGATGTTGCGACACAATTTCACCAAGCAAAGAACGAGAAATGTCAGGAAAGGCAATATGCAATTCGTCGAGTGATGTGCGCCTGTCTTGCAAGATTCTGTCGTTCACTTTAGTCTTCAGGTCTTTTGTGATGAGTGATGGGCGTCCGGGTCGAGTTTCATCGTGGACATTTGTTCGCCCATTGTTGAACATTTCGCACCATTTTCTCACATTTCTTTCATTCATTACAGTATCACCATACACTTCTGCAGGTTTCATATGTCGGGCATTCAAAAATCGAATCACACTCCTCACCTCACAGTCGGCGGGATTATCAATCACGTCGTTCATTATGAAGTAACACAAAATGCACAATGGCGACTTGTTGCAACAGTACTCACAACACTATGAGAACACATGTTAAGGAAGCCAGTTGACCTTCAAACAAGGAAGGGGAGTCAGCTGCGCGGCGGGTATTCGCGAACGGTCGTTAGTTCCTGGATCCTCCTCGTAACTTGTAGAAAAGGGAAGAAATGTTATGTAACATGAGTTTTTTGTGTTATATAGCAAGTTATATGTTATTAATCGGGTGTCGGTAAAGATCAAAGGATGTTATAAAACATCGTTATATAACATGTTTGCGCATCATGTAACTTGTTATAAAACACACCCGCTGCATAAAACGGTACGAGCTGAGTCTTGCTGGAATCATCAAGTCATGTGTTTTGCATTATAGCGTAGTATCTTATATGCATTCTCTGTGTGCTTGGCGTGATTAGGCCCATTCAACTGTGTTTGAAGTCAACTTGGCATAATGTAGTGCAGGCATGTCAATTGATGTCCACAGGAGCAAGCCCGCTTTAGAGCCCAGGAGAGCCTGAGCGCTTTACAGCGGAAAGGAAAGAGACAGACGAAAGAGGTGGTATATGCCGCTTGGTCGAGCTATATTCAGGGATGGCCAGTACTGATCCAATAGATAAAGGGAAGAGAACTTATTAAAACTGTATCCATGTTAATTTTTAGATTTGTCTGAGAAGTATAAGTGCATTATGAGAATGTAAGTTTTAATTTTAATGCTCATTTTTCACAGGTTTGATTTTTTTATTCAAAAGAATTATTTTCTTAACTTTTCGTATAGAAAAGTGATATTTTCAGGTATAGGCCTATTTATTTAGTAGCCTTACAGAATGTTTTCGTAAATCTAATATACTCTATATAAGTATTACTGAAGATAGTGTATTGCAAATTTTGAAAATATTCGCATGGAAATTGTTTGTAAGGAAATGAATTAACAAAGCAACTACTGTTACATCATAAGCAAAAGATATGTGCCCATGTGTTGTAAAAATGTCAGCTCTATAGCTTCAGCAGATTTCGAGAAAATAATTTAATATTCTGATGATAGGAAGTTCCTCACAAATATCACCTTAAAAGCATAATGCGATAAGTGTTTTGTTATGTAATATTAGTTACACTTAAAACAGATACAGTACCTAGGTAACTTTGCTTTGTACTGTAATATTGTTTTGATTAGTTTATTGATTACTTTTGTAAGGCTAAAGATACCATCAATATAAATTCCAACTTATCATGTCATACTCAATCTCTTTCTTTGGAATATCACTTTCTTTATGAATGATGTGTTTCATCCACTTAATACAGTATAATATTATACTACTATGGAATTTAAGTGAATATTCCTTCTTAACTCTCTATTATGTTATTAAGATTTAAAACACAAGTGCAGTATTAGGAAATCAATGTTAGTACTTTTGTTTTACAGGCAATATAGATAATATTAAACAGAAAGAAGCCATATAAAAATAACGACATAAAATTTCACATTCCGTTTGAAGTTTGTGCACCACTGTTTTCTTAATCCAACAGGTTGCTTACTCATATACACAACCCTTCCTCTTTCCATACTTAGCGCTTGCTGCCCGCGCACGACGTCAAGGTCAGAAAAATGCGCTTGCTTTGACATCACTGATGTAGTAGAACAAGACTGCAACTTGTGACTTAATTGAGCTCTTCAGAGAATAACGGATGTTATGGGATCCGACTGATATGGACTACAGAGTTGTTTTCGATCTCTGATAACGAATTTGAATGATATCATGTGCGTCAGGAATCACACGACATGACAGCTGAATTGCGGCGAGAGGTGACAGACCAGTAGTGAGTGATTTCATAATCAGAGTGCACGGTGTATCACAGTAGCAATGCCCAAGAAAATCGAGCCTTTTTGGAGGGGTACATAACAATTCTTTCCGATGCCAAGTACAGTTACGTGAAAATCATAGGAGCTGCAAAAAACTTGCTTTCGTTATTTCCAAGAAAGGCATCTCGTGTGTACCTAATAAGACTGGCAAAGCTCGGATGGGATTAATTACAGAGTGGAAAAAGCAAGCAAATCCCCCCCGTCACAAGTCGCCACACTCCACGAGATGATACAAATTAATTCCATTCGAGCTTTACCTATCTTATTAAGTACATAGAAGATGCCTTTCTTGGAAATAACGAAACCTCGTTTATTGCAGGCTTATTTTATTTTCACTTAACTGTACTTGGCATTGGAAAGGGTCGTAATGTACCCCTCTCAAAAAGGCTCGATTTTCTTGGGAATTTCTGCTGTGAGTCGCCGTGCACTCTTGACTGTGAGATCACTCACTACTGGTCTGTCACCTCGCGCCACAGTTCAGCTGTCGTGTGACTCCTGACGCATATTATGTCATTCAAATTCGTTATCAGAGGTCGGAAACAATCCTGTACAAAGCCAGAAATAAGAAACAAAATTTTTGAAACTTCCATCACATCGAAATTCTCCTGCCAAGGTTATTCCACTGTATTGTTTCCTAGCTCGTAATGATGGTCGCACCTAACATTTTCGTGTACAAGGCCTACTACATCCTGCCAGAATCAAACAAGCAGCAGCAGCAAGAACTACATCCTCTGCACTTGACGCCATTTTCAAACGTGAAATTTAATTTATCGAGTTATATAATTTGCTACAAAAATTGTATTTTGATACCAACACAAATATAACATATAGCAAGTTAAAGAAACATATTGCGTATAAAGTTTGTTATATAACATGTTTTGTTATATAGTGTGGACCCAGCTTTACATGATGCTTGTATAAGTAGGCGACAAACTTCCCGGTTTCTGTCAAAAGTCTCATGATCCACTGGATCTTGTGAGTTCTGTTGTATAGCGCTTCTCAACCAATCACCGATCAGTATTTCCCTCTCACTTGTTGTCTAGAATCAAGCCCCTACAGTCTCGGCTGCGCGAAACGAGGAAACCGGGGCAAATTGAACGCTGCGCTTGCCGCCATATTGTTGGAGAGCAGACAAATAATAGCAGTGCGTAAATCACGCAATTTAACGCTGTGATGATCTAAAATTGACATATTATGGCCATTTTCGACGTTTAACGTATAATTAGGACGAAATAAACATATTCAAAGTTTCATTGATATGTGTTAGAACATTAAAGAAAAGAAAATACGTATGCAGCAATTTATAGAAAACATACTGATACATCCATAAATAGGCCTACACAATACACATTATAGATTGTACAATTTTACGATAATCAGCAAATTGTTAGGTTTCAGAGAATCTAAAATTATATTAACATATTAACTCTTAGATCACAAGACATAAATATATGCACCTTGATTACACAAGTTCTTGTTATAATCAAATTCCTAAGTGAAATAAATATCCGATAATCAGTATAGACTTGTTGTTAAGTTTTAGAGAATCAAAAATAAATTATATTACCGGTACTTTTAGACCACAGGACATAGGTAATCTGGCAAAATATAATATGCGAAGGTAGCCAAATTACATTGAATTCATTCTTCAATTAATAAAGGGAATGCTATCAATTATAAAAAGTATCGGTACCTAATACATTGCAAACAATAGGTAACGTGAAGACCTAAAAACTAAACAATCACTTTATGCAAGATAAAAAAACCACATACTTTTTATGTGTGGATTTTTTACATATTATATTTTTATTTTAAATAAATAAAATAGATATATTATCATTGCTTGCGGAGTGATGGTACATAATTTTTATGCACATATGCAATATCAATAAGATGCCATTCCTTGCTTTTGTTAATAAAATATATCCGGCAAAATGTAAAAGAGTTATTTATAGGTGAACTCTGAATCATAAATTCACAAAGGAGGCTTAGCTATTATAGCTATTTATTTATTTATTATCTGTATATTTATTTATCCATATATGGATCTTGAATGAAAGTTTATTACCTTGCAGATAAATTCATTTACATAATAAAAACAAAAAGTTATCTTTCCACTAATGTTTTAACATCTGATGTGTAAGTCTAAATAATTCACTCAGTGGGATTTCTCTACAGTCTGATATACCTGTACTAACAATTAAGTATTCTTTATTGTCGTAAACTACTGATTGATTTTTAATGATATTGATATTGTAACAACAGATATAATATTATATCGTACCTTTTGCAAATAGCTTGGAAAATTAAACAGGGATGGTATTATCGCCGCGTTCTCATGGTTAACATTCGGCAGGTCTTTGAGCGGCCTCATGCGTTCGGCAGATCTTTGAGCGGCCTCATGCGTTCGGCAGGTCTTTGAGCGGCCTCATGCGTTCGGCAGGTCTTTGAAATTAATTGTATTATTGTTTTCAATTTCTTGTGTCGCCGCTCCAATCACTCGCCTCAATTTCAATAATGCAACCAATAAGCCGCTTCAATTATTATTAAATGGCACTTACTTGTCTAATCCACGTAGACTAAACCCGAGATTGCAATGTCTTGTGCTGAGGACGAACATTAAGGTATGTGATTAAAAATTATTATTAAAGAGTTATTATTAAGAGTTAAGAAAGCCAACGTACTCGTATATGAAATAATAATAATAATAATAATAATAATGATAATAATAATAATAATAATAATAATAATAATAATAATAATTTAACAATATAACAAACTAGTGCTTATTCTTATCGAGAAAGTAGACGTGACAACGTGACGCTTAGAGTGAAACCTACAGAGCAACAATCGGTCGGCAAAATTATTTTTTTAAACCACACCGCACGTTATTGTATGATACCGACATGTTAAGCATGAGTCCGCGGCGATAATATATCATCTTTCAAAATTATATTGCCATTACTTTCACACTATTCACTAAAAACACCCGAGACAACACAAATCGTGTTTACCGCTCTATTTCTACCAGTAGCATGGCGGCGTAAACATGCGCAGACTGGTTTCAATTTTGGACAGCACACCAGCGCTCTGTGTGAGTCTAGTATACTATTATAACGTCTTTGTCTAGAATAGAGTTGTGGATGAGTATCTTACATGTACCTTGTTATTTTTATAAATATGAGTGAATTTAACGGCTATAATTGATCATTTTGTAAACGTAATATTATGGAAGAGAACGTATTACAGGTTGGAGAGAGAGGACGACCAAGGAAATGTATAGCAGCTCCAGAAATAACGAAAAGAAACCAGGCCAAATTATTAGCAAGGTTAATATTCTTTTCTGATTCTGCTTGGCTCCTACTGATGTATTGGTAAATTAAGCAGGATCGAGTGTTTTATCACAATTTTAATATATTCAAGTTCTACATCTACGTCATTGATGGTGCCGTGAATAATCATCAATTGGACAATACTGAACATATGTGCGAATTGATGGAAGCAGATATTAATTTTGTGATATAAAGGAACGTACAGTCGAGCCGTTCTTATTTCCGGCAGCAAATCACACGACAGCTTCTGGTCAGCTGACACGCTGCTTCACTGGCAGTGGTTGTCGTCAAGGTTATGCAGACGCAAGAGGAGTTATTCTACTCCTCTTGTGCAGACGACTTACCGCTTCCCGCTCACGGTGGATGTTACTGCGTTGTCAGGTCTACCCTTGTACTCTTAACGAAGTTTTAGCACGTCTAGTCTTAAACATCGAACGAAAAATTATTTCCTACGATAAATAATTAGTAATACATAATATTATATATTATTGTTATTGTTGATCCTAGCATCCCAGGACACAGAAGACTTATCATGTTGTGCTATAATTGGTTTTTCCGACCATTTGAAGTAACGATTTTCGTAAATACAGAAACAATATTAGAACTTACTAAAATGGGAGAAAGCTGTAAAATATAAGAAATAAACATTTTTTATGTGAATGAATAACTAAAATCACACAACCTGTAAATTGAGTAAAATATGTTAGTATTAAAAATTTTGTCATGATAAGTCGTTGCTACATAAAAAAAAATTACACGAAGAAGCTTGCCTACCGGTATTGTTCAATTTAGAGGTGCTACGCTTAGATCGCTACAGTCATTGTTGGTACCTGCCGCCGCCATAGTTCTCAGTTTTTCTTGTTCTTTGCCGGATTGTCCGTACTTCTCTGTCGTTATTTGAGAAACCGTGCACTTGTTCACATCACACGCATCAGGTGTTCTTTGCACCACTTGCATTAAAGGCAATAAACTACCCTTATCTTCACGTTCATTTTCGAAATAATCTCTAACGCTAAGAATCATTTCTCTGCTTTGCGAATTGATGGTCTTCCGACTCCGCAGCATTATGATGCTCAAAACTCAGCGATAACACAGCACTATATATAACAACAATAACACTGCACTACCGACTTGTTCGACAACCTGCTATTAGAAATGCGTTCGTTCACTATTGGCTTGACAGAGATTTAGCAACACCGCTATTGCCTACCTTCGTCGCGCCAAAAGTCGAGAAGGCGTGGCCACGCCGGAAATAAGAACGGCTCGACTGCAGTAACGAAAATTTGAGTTTTGATAAAATTTATAATCAGTATTTCTTTTGTAGGTTGTAAATTGAGGGTTCGACTGAAATAAGGGGAAAACCCGCTTTTCTAAGAAAATTTAGTTCTTTTTTTTCTCGTCTCTAGAATGTTCTGTCATAATTGCAATAACTCTGGCAATAGCTTAGCCCGCTGGAATTTAAATTTTCACAATAAATTCTCAGACTGTTTTGAGAATACCTAATTTCCGTATTCCAAGATTTGTGACTTATCCTTCTCTCTGACTGGACCCCTCAATTTATACTGTACTATATTATTTTGTAAAATGTACTCATCTGAAAAATTTAATAATCGGACACCTATTCTTTTACATTATATTATGCAAATCTGGCTTTCAGGTAGAAGCTCCCTGTGATGCAGGCTTGAATAATTTCGGTGTCGTTTATAGTTCCTGGGATGGCTCAGACGGTAGAGCAGTGATGTCAAAGCAAGCGCATTTTTCTGACCTTGACTTCGTGCGCGGGCATTAAGCGCTAGGTATGCTAGGAGGAATAAGCACCCTGTTGGATTAAGAAAACAGTGATGCACAAACTTCAAACGGAACGTGAAATTTTATGTCGTTATTTTTATATGGCTTCTTTCTGTTTGATATTATCTATATTGTCTGTAAAACAAAAGTACCAACACCAATTTCTTAGCCTAATATTGCAGTTGTTTTTTAAACGTTAATAACATAATAAAGAGTAAAGAAGGAATATTCACACAAATTCCATAATAACTACAACTATGCTGTACTAAGTGAATTAAATACATCATTCATAAAGAAAGTGTTATCCCAAAGAAAGACGCTGAATATGACATGATAAGTTGAAATTGATAGTGATGGTATCTTTACCCTTGTAAAAGTAATCAAAACAATATTATAGTACAAAACGAAGTTGTCTAGGTATATGTTTTAACTGTAACTAATATTACATAATAAAGCTCTCATCGCATTATGCTTTTAGGTGATATTGGTGCGCAACTTTCTGTTATCAGAATATTAAATTATCTCGAAATCTGCTGAAGCTATAGAGCTGACGTTTTAACAACATATAGGCAAATATCTTTTGTTTGTGATGTAACAGTATTTGCTTTGTTAATTCATTTCCTTACAAACAATTTCCATGCGAATATTTTCAAACATTTTAATACACTATCTTCAATCATACGTATTTACGATATATTAGATTTACGAAAACATTGTTTTAGTACCTGAAAGACTACTAAACAAACATATCTGAAAATTTCACTTTTTTATTTAAAAAATTGATAAAATATTCCTTTTGGATAAAAAAGCAAACTTGTGAAAAATGGACATTAAAATTGAAACTTATATTCTTGTAATGTACTTATACTTCTCAGACAAATCTGAAAATTAACATGGATACAGTTTTAATAAGTTCTCTTCCCTTTATCTATTGAATCAGTGCTGGCCATCCCTGTTTATAGCTCGACCAAGCGGCATATACTACCTCTTTCGTCTATCTCTTTCCTTTCCGTTATAAAGCGCTCAGGCTCTCCTGGGCTCTAAAGCGCCCGCTTGCTCCTATGGGCGTCAGTTGACATCACTGCGGTAGAGCATTCGTGCGCTAAGCGAAGGGTCCCGGGATTGATACCCGGCCCCGGAATAATTTTTCCCTTGAAATTATACAAGCCTGCTTCACAGGGAGCTTCTACCTGAAAGCCAGATTTGCATAATATATTCGTTGCTGTAGGTACGTTAACAGAAAGCCACAATATAAGTTACACAGAATTGTGTGCACTCAAAGTTGGGTTTGGTGTCTTGTCAGCCCATTTGAGTTGTGTGGGTATAAAGGGAAGAATTGTGAAGGTGTCGTGTATAGTTCCTGGGGTAACTCAGTCGGTAGAGCATTTGTGCGCTAACAAGCAAACATTCTGATGGAGGCAGATAAAAAAGTTATTTTTTTTTCTTCCACCATCATAATAATGTCAAAAGAAGTGCTTAAACAAATTTTGGCCACTCGACCGCAATTACGAGGACCGTAAAAAAACAAGTTCGCCATGGGCCGTTTACAGAAAAAAACACAATTTCATTGAACAAATTTATTGGAACAGGCACAGCAATTGTTGAGCTATTTTTTCAACATAATTTCCATCGGAATTGAGACATTTCTCATATCATGGGATCGACAGAGAGAGGTGCAGACGCAGTCTAACGCTGGTTCCGATCTGAGGCGGCTGACTTCTACGACACAAAAATTGATCCCATGGTATGACAAATGTCTTAATTCCGGTGGGGGATATGTTAACAAATAGCGCAAAAATTGCTGTATCTGTTTCAATAAATATTTCCATGCAATTATGCATTTTTTTCTATAAACGACATCAGGGAAAATCACTTTCTGGACGGCCTCGTAATTGCGGTCGAGTGGCCAAAATTTGTATAAGCATTTCTTTTGACATTATTAACATGGTGGAAGAAAAAAAAAATAACATTTCTGTCTGCCCTCATCAGAACGTTTGCTTGTAAGCGAAGGGGATCGATACCCGGTCCCGGAAAAATTTTTCCCTTGAAATTATGCAAGCCTGCTTCACAGGGAGCTTCTACCTGAAAGCCAGTTTCGCATGTTTCATTATGTTTATAATTTCTTTAATATAAATTGTTTTACTTAACACTAAACTGTAATTTTTTAACTCTTAGAATTACATGTAACTAAACACATCTACAATCGGGATCGATACCCGGTCCCCGAACAATTTTTCCCTTGAAAAAAAAATTAATGAATGATAATCATTGATATATTAAAAATAAAAATCACGTTCTATGGATGTTATATTTTAAGAAAGATCATATTGTGGAGAAGAAAAAACAGTCTTCTTGACAATCGGCTTTTGAAAGTGGCCGTTGTCTGACAGTTCCTTTAAACACTTTTTACAAAATAAGTGGGATATAGTATTATGAAATAAAATACCTTGCATTACAATACACAACACTGTACATAATACTATAGTAATAATAATACTAATAATGTTTTATCAATGTTGACCTACATTCTTCATTAAAGTTTAAATAGTAAAAATGGCGTATTATAGTGTACATAGGGTAAATAATATACATTGTAAATATTAGTATAATTGTTAATATAGGTCAGTTTCTGTCAGATGCGTTTCCAATTCACTGTGGGCTAAAGCAAGGAGATGCACTATCACCTTTACTTTTTAACTTTGCTCCAGAGTATGCCATTAGGAAAGTCCACGATAACAGAGAGGATTTGGAATTGAACGGGTTACATCAGCTGCTTGTCTATGCGGATGACGTGAATATGTTAGGAGAAAATCCACAAACTATTAGGGAAAACACGGGAATTTTACTGGAAGCAAGTAAAGAGATAGGTTTGGAAGTAAATCCCGAAAAGACAAAGTATATGATAATGTCTCGTGACGAGAATATTGTACGAAATGGAAATATAAAAATTGGAAATTTATCTTTTGAAGAGGTGGAGAAGTTCAAATATCTTGGAGCAAAAAGTAACAAATATAAATGATACTCGGGAGGAAATTAAACACAGAATAATTATGAGAAATGCCTGTTATTATTCGGCTGAGAAGCTTTCATCATCCAGTCTGCTGTCAAAAAATCTGAAAGTTAGAATTTATAAAAAAAATATATTACCGGTTGTTCTTTATGATTGTGAAACTTGGACTCTCACTTTGAGAGAGGAACATAGGTTAAGGGTGTTTGAGAATAAGGTGCTTAGGAAAATATTTGGGGCTAAGAGGGATGAAGTTACAGGAGAATGGAGAAAGTTACACAACACAGAACTGCACGCATTGTATTCTTTACCTGACATAATTAGGAACATTAAATCCAGACGTTTGAGATGGGCAGGACATGTAGCACGTATGGGCGAATCCAGAAATGCATATAGAGTGTTAGTTGGGAGGCCGGAGGGAAAAAGACCTTTAGGGAGGCCGAGACGTAGATGGGAAGATAATATTAAAATTGATTTGAGGGAGGTGGGATATGATGATAGAGAATGGATTAATCTTGCTCAGGATAGGGACCAATGGCGGGCTTATGTGAGGGCGGCAATAAACCTCCGAGTTCCTTAAAAGCCAGTAAGTAAGTAAGTGTAATTGTTAAAGTGGTCTATGTTTTGTTCCGCATAATTTTACCAAGAACAATCGCGTGAGCAGACAGAAGCTCTTCGTTTCTTAGATGCACTCGCGTCGTCCGCTACAGCAAATACTAAAGTAATACTTATTTTTGTAGCCTCCTGTGGCAAAGTAGCCTACGGTTCCCAATATTATTTTATTACAATATAGGTCAACATCAGGGGAATAAACTGCAGAACGGTAACAGCTTTTCGTTTAAAGCTTTTTTGCAACACTCCTTGAAGCGGCCGGCCTTCGTTGGGGCGCCGAAATATGCAGCGGGTCGTCTGTCGTCGTTGTTGGTCGTCGTCGCCCTCGGCTGCCAGCTCAGTCGTATATGGAAAGTATCTCGAGGAGGCACGTCGATGTCAATAATTAAAGATGTACACTAATTAATTTGGGCGCCAGCCTCCTCGAGATTACTCCGGTAGAGGTATGAGATTCCCAGGTCAGCTGCAAAACGGTCGGGACATGGGGTTTGGGAGACATGCTCGTAGGTTGAAATGATGTAGGCGCACACCAGAAGTTGTTGGTAAGAACTATGAAAACGTTTATTATTATTATTATTATTATTATTATTATTATTATTATTATTATTATTATTATTATTAAGTGTTCGTTTCAGATCAGCAGAAATACGCGTCCAAGTGTATAATATCTCGCTCTCACTTCCCGCAAGTTGGTATACTAATTTCTGAGTTCACGTAATTATATATTTTGTACTATAAAACACCAGTAAATAACGGACAGTTGATAACGTGATGAGAGGAAAGAATTCAGACTTATAATAATAATGCAACACACGACTTCTTACTACACTCACTAAAAAAAATTCTAAGTCCGTAAATTGTTATACTTCCGAGTTAGGTTTGCCGAGAATATGTGGAGTGCAACTTCTCCGTACGCGTTCTATATGCCTTCTGTCTATCTGCCAAATCTATCCTCTACTTTCAACCACCAAACATAGAATTTCGCCCTCCTATCTATATATCACGTGTCTCTATTAAGAATCCTGATTGGCCATGATTACACTTACGTCACTTAAGACGCGTTCTTCAAAAATTGTTCGTTAACTAGAACATCTCCTACTTCCGGCGTCCTGACAATTCTCTGACATATACCAGATCATCTCTTTTGGAACCTGGCTTGGCGTCATCTTACTGACCACCCGCAGGCAAAGTCCATACATTCCCTCATCAGTCAACTCCACGCCTGGACACATGTTTCCTGTCCGCCTAGCTTCCTTTCGGGCCTTCCTGTCCACCTGTTACTTCCGTCTCAGATTTTGAAACTAACTTACACGTCCGCGCATCCTATCCATATAAGAATATTAACACGAAATACTAATCTAATGAAAATCTCCTCATCCTATACGAGGAACCGTCTCATCCTAGTCGGTGAGTGAACACAGTGTCAGTTTAGTAGTGGTGTTTATTACAGTACACAGGAGGTGCGTTTTGAACTTGTAATCTTTACCAGCATGCTCGTATAAGCATGGATTTTGCCTGTGTTCTCTACTTCCAGCAACATTTTTCTGGTCTTTGTTCTGGCGGTAAATAAAATATAGAGCTGCGGGCTTCAATCACCTTCTCATAAATCCAATTACATTAAATTCAGCGCCTCTTTTCTTTGCACGCTTCGAACTCCGTTGAATGTCAAGTAGTGAAATATGAATAATCGATTTTTCTTCAGACGTGTTTAAAATTCTGCACTCCTTCATAATTCGCGGCAGATATGTCGGCAGGTAACACGCGCTCCAGATGTTTCTTTTAACCTGTGGCGCAGGCCTTGCTGTGTAACACACATCACACTCTGAAATATGCTATGCTATCCGCAGTAGATGAAACGTACGCTTCAAAGTCTTCCTCTTTCCACTGTGTTCAGTCACAGTCTACTATATACAGTCGCGAAGCTCAATATTTAGTAGAAATGCAAACATGGGTAGTTGCCCACCACTAGGATCGCTACTATCGCCTCATCATCGCAGATCTCTCTCCTAGCAGGCAACAAAATATGTTACACTTTCGTTGTCATGTTCTTTTTGAAAAATTAACACCTTCCTTCCATTATTGAAATATTAAATGCATGAAGTTAATTTATTATTTTAATGAAGTAAATTAAATTCCACCATAAACTCGAAGATACCTGCAAGAAATAAGTAATATAATTTTTGTTTGTGCAAAACGAACTGAAATTTACTATAATACCTTCACTCATTCAAGATTATAGCGATAATTAACTATGAAACCAATAAATATTAATTTGCATTTCCCTTTACAACAATAATAATGGAAATATGAATTAATGGAGTAACTTAAGCGTACCGGTACTTGTAGTGTAGGCTTAAGTAGTTAACAAAGTGGGATGAGGTTAAGCAATAATAATCACACCAGAATTGGAAATAAAACGTGATCAATAAATTTTATTGTAACAGACTTTTTCTACGTCTCTAGTAAAGCAACAAATAAAAATAACAACAAAAGTAACAGCTATGATTAAAAACATATCCTTTGACAAAAAAAAGTAGGCCTAAGCAATAATAATCCCACCAGAATTGAAAATAAAACGTGATCAATAAATTTCATTAAAACAAACTTAATTTTTCTACGTCTTTAGTAAAATAACACATAAAAATAATAACAAAATTAATAGCTACAATTAAAAATATATCCTCTGAAAAAAAAAGTAGATCTAACCTTTATTTCTCTGGAAATTTAACAGCCTAAGTGACAGAACTTTAACCGGTATCTAATGTCCTTTCGGTTGGACTGAAACATTTCATTGTGAAATTTAAGGATATAATGTATTCTAACAGTCACAAAGAACTTCAAAATTAAGAGTTTTTTGTTTCTGCACAGCATTCCTGTGGAAACCCAGGAACCTTTCTGAATCTTTCGGAAATCAGACAAAGGATAACTCTGGCCTCTTTCTCTTACTGTTGCTACAATTTATAGCACTACTACTATATTATTATTCCAATTATTGTATTTTAGCCCTTAACATTTTCATTGCAACCAATAACGAACATTTCACAAGCATCAATGTGAAATACGCAACGAACTATCACTCGATAGAAATACGACACAGTCCAAAGTCGACCATGGACAGTTCATTGTTTCTAGTTGCTAACCGCTTGGAGCGCTTTATCACGAGATTTACAAAAAAAAACACCTCAAGCTTCGCGACTGTATATAGTAGACTGTGGTTCGGTTATCACCATTGATTCTGTGATAAAAAAAAAACTTTTGCAATTGAAGGATTGAGAACCATAGTGGGTCAAGCGCCATTTATTAAAACAGTAGAAAACAGAGGTTAAAATGAAGTTATCTGTAGTAATGTCACGAGAGGTCTGAGATTTATCTGTAGTAATGTCACGAGAGGTCTGAGATCTGCCGATAAATCCACGAGCGAAGCGAGTGGATTTTTCTGGGAAATCTCAGACCTCGAGTGACATGTATTAGGACTATTTCGTGAATAAAATAAAAATTTAAAAATATATCCCTAAAATTCGATCACAAAATGTTAATAATTGTATATTAACGAATACTTAACCTATTCAGACATTGTGAAGTTGAAATACTCGTAGATGAATATCGATTATTGCAATAAAGAAATTCGATGTTATTATTCACTAATGCCAATTGCGAAAAGCGAAATACAGCTTTAACATTGTTAATTACATGTACTGCACTTTTCTCTTATTATTATAACAAATACATTTTCATTATCTGCTGAAATCATAATTTAATTTAACAGTAACAGTGGGGACCAATGCTTATGTATTCACAGCGAGACATGTTGCTACGCAGTGAAGCCATCTCTGTATAGATAGGCCTAATTAAAACACGAATTTTATTACGCCATACGAAAGGCAGTTTGATCAAAGACATTATTACTATGCAAGGTCTTTGAGTTTGATATGCGATGATGTTACATAAATTTGAACGTCTATTAATTGTTTAATTTCAATACAAATATTATAGGCTACAATTTTATAGGTTATGTTACCTGTGGAAGCAGGACCAATGCCAGCTGTGCCTTGTTTCGACCGTTACTTACAATGAGTGCTACACGAAAGCATTTTTTATAGCTCGACAAACGCATTCTCGCTGTAGTGTGTAACGGAACTAAAGCTGCATCTACATAGTTCAATATTCCAATTGCGTATGCGTGCAATCTGGGAAGAATATTGAAAGAATCAAGTTTAAAAGGTACGTTCAATTAAGATGCATAAAGATTTTGTGTCTACATGGTGCGCCGTTTTGAACGTGGTCTTCACTGCGTAAATATATTAATTAATATTAAATATCAATCTTGCATTCATTGCTTTAAAGTTGAAAGAAAAGTTTAACCGTGTAGTTGCATCTTAATGTATTCATGATCATCAATTTACGGGGAAACAGTTGGCGACAACGACTAAACAAAAGAACGACCATGCGATAAATTGATAGCGATAAATCTAGCCGCAGAAATTATCGCAAAGTCTGACTGTGATTGGTTGGAATTCAAAATGTCATTACACTTCATTGGTCGAAAATGTAATGACGTCATATAAACGAAATAGTCTGGGAAATCTCACACCTCGAGTGACATTTATTAGGACTATTTCGTGAATAAAATAAAAATGTAAATAATATATTCCTAAAATTCGATGACAAACTGTTAATAATTGTACATTTACGAATACTTAACGTATTCAGACATTGTGATGTTGAAATAGATGAATATCGATTATTGCAATAAAGAAATGCGATGATATTATTCAGTAATGCCAATTGTTTTATTTCATTCACAAAATACAAATTTTATAGGCTACAATTATAGGTTAAGTTACCTGTGGGAGCAGGACCAATTTTAGATGTTCCTTATTTACTCAGTGCTACAGGAAAGGAATTTTTATAGCTCGACAAACGCATTCTCGCTGTAGTGTGTAACGGAACTAAAGCTTCATCTACACAGTTCAATATTCCAATCGCGTATGCGTGCAATCTGGGAAGAATATTGAAAGAATCAAGTTTAAAAGGTACGTTCAATTAAGATCATGAAGATTTTGTGTCTACATGGTGCGCCGTTTTGAACGTCGTCTTCACTGCGTAAATATATTAATTAATATTAAATATCAATCTTGCATTCATTGCTTTAAAGTTGAAAGAAAAGTTTAACCGTGTAGTTCAACGTTGTCAGATACCCTAAACGGAGCGGAGCGCTCCACTATAACTCGTTGCGTGCTCCGGTGCTTCCACAGACATAAGCAAGTTCACGCTCTGACTGGACGTCTCTAGCACCACAACCGGTTTCGGAGCTTACAACTCTGACACTACTGGTGTAGTTGTATCTTAATTTATTCATGATCATCAATTTAAGGGGAAACAGTTGGCGACAACGACTAAACAAAAGAACGACCATGCGATAAATTGATAGCGATAAATCTAGCTGCAAAAATTATCGCAAAGTGTGACTGTGGTTGGTTGGAATTCAAAATTTCATTACACTTCATTGGTCGAAAATGGAATGACGTCATATAAACGAAATAGACACTATAAATCAATGCAAACATATAGCAAGTAAGGTGAATGTTACTTACGTCCCGCCCACTATAGGAGACATAGGCCAGTTTTACACTAATCCTAAACATTTAGTATAACTTGTTGCTTGTGTAGGCAGTCTTTTAAATTAGATTTGCGAAAATTAGTTTATATCGCAACATTGGCAGTGATAAAAGTGTGAATTATTCGGGTGAAACGAGCGTTGAGCGACTTCCGCCGATTTTGGAATAGACACCGACGCACTTGTACTGCCAACATAGAAAACAAAAAATCACACTCAATCGCTTTCACCTTCATCTTGACGGGATAATAAAAGCCTAAACTAACCTAACCTAAGTGCGTCGGTGTCTATTCCAAAATCGGCGAAAGTCTCTCAACGCTCGTTTAACCAATATTCGATCAGTGGGCGGTGGATACTCTACATTGACCGCAAGTAATATAAAGTATACACATTTAGAGTAAATGATACGTCAACTTCATTAAACTATGGTATTCACTTAACTTTAACCCTTGCTTTCTCTTTTTTAATAAATGGCACTTGACCCACTATGGCTCTGAACCCTTCAACCTTTTGAGGACAGGAACATTTTGTTACATAGGCGACTGTGTGGGATGTTTCTTCTACCCAACTGGTTATTTTAGATAATAATCATTTCTGTTCCTTTTTTAAGTATATTTATTCACAAAAGGATAACAAGACAATAAATGAGCCTCAGTAATGAACATTGTTGTAAAACCGAGACTACCAATAATGGTAACTAGCAACAATGTTCACAAACAGTTTTATTTCTTATTAGGCTACATAAAATAAGGAAAAAAAAGCATCATACAGTTCATTCTTTCTATGCACTCTCAGTAACTGAGGCTCAAAAATGAATCAATGTGGACACAACTATAGTCGCGTCGCTGTTATTTCCGGCGTGACTCCTCCTCCTTGCTTACGCCTTAGGAAGTGAAGGCTCTATAAAGTCTATGTAGGTAGTATCGTTCGCCATTTTTGTCCTTTCGTTGCCTAGCTACCAGACGAGGAATCTATTTGCCGCACCGTTAAACATTATCATGTCGTAGCTCCTATGGTAATAAATCAAACGCACTGTAATTGAGCAAATAATTGAGCGGCAAATAATGTCCTCAAGTGCTTTCTGTGTCACCAACGAAAGAGCCAAATTGGTGGGCAATTATATTAAGTATATATCGACCTTAGGAAGTGCATAACGCATCAGCAGCGAATGAAAAGCCGCACACGTTTAAATGTAGTCGACCTGCAACGTGATTGGCTGCCGGAAATAAGAGCAAAGGGACTATAGTAGATGGGGTGTTGAAACACTCCACATAGTCTTTACCGTCATTTCTAATTTGTTGTTTTTTTATGTTTTGTAGATTATTTACGTTGGTAGTAGCCTACCGGTTTTAAAACAATGTTTATGCTCGACCATGCCGAAATGTAGTAATTATACACCTCATTAAAGTACACCTATTAATTAAAGTTGAGGTGTTCCACCAATCAGAAAACACCATTGTAGCAATACGAAAGCGCAAGTATCGATTATTCTCGGATATGCAATCGAAAGACAACTAGCGAAACGTCACGGAGGCTGGAAATCCAATACTGTCGCAGAAGGTTATGTTCTGTTACTATAATAATTAGCGTTAATTGTAAATAATATTCAAATAAATTCAATTTGTCATCTCGTTTTTCAATGTCTAAATCAATTTCAAGGTTATATCAAGATTAATGTTTATTTTACTCTCTAGATTATATCAAGGTTAATGACATTTGTTTCTCGGAAAAAAATCAATACTTTCGCGTCTGCGCACATCTCACAATTTACGAGATATTGCACAAGGTCAGTTCCACTCCCCAGTCAGATAAGAATAACATGAATATTTATGAATAATTTCAAGTTAGAAATACGGTCAAGCATAAAATGTCGTATGAAACTTGCCTATAATGGTAATTAAGACGCTCGTATGAAAATTATGAAACTCGCTTGCGCTCGTTTCATAAACATACTCGCGTCTTAATTACTACCATTATAGGCTCGTTGCATAATGTACTATATTTAAATATGTTCCACATTTTAACTTATTGGTTCTTTGTTGAGGATCACTTACTGTCGTACTGTCTTGATGTGCAGTTTGTTTCTGCAACATGTCAAAAAGTATTACCGGTAAACGATAAGTTAAAATGTGGAACATATTTAAATAACAGTGTTGTAAATCCGGTAAACTACAAACAACATAAATAATCCACAAAACATTTCAAAATAAAAAATGAAATAAAATAGAAAGTGACTGTAAATACTATGTGGGGTGTTTCGACGTCCCATCTACTAGTTATGTGTTCTCTAAGAAAATAAATTAACTGTCTTATTTTTAACAGTTGACATATGAAATCATAAAACAACTCTGACACAATAAATAATACCATTACATAAGAAGAGCTTTTAATGTGTTTTAATTAAAAAAACTAGGTAATTAGGATATAATCATTCAGTCATACTCTGTTCATTTAGGTTGACGAAGGTAATTTCACCTTTCTTATCCTCCTAGATGGGAGAATAAGGACCTCAAGTCTCAGTGACCAGTTTAAGAATAATGTTACGTGTTACAAGATTGTTCAATGTTTATTTTACAGGGCCATTGTATCGGATGCATTGCTCGTCCACAGCTAGTGGAGTTGCCAACATGTACTCTTTCTCAAACCCAAATAGTCTGGCTACAACACCACTGGACTCTGCAGTAGCTGGCTCGCGTCTTCTGGTGGATCTGGAGCCGGTGCACTCCTTGACTTCGACTGAAGGTCGGGCTGCCATGGGGAGAGGCCATACCTTCTCGAGAGAGACACGCTCAGACATACATGTTAGCGAATTGGGCGAAGTGAATGACCAAGGATCCTGTCGAGTCTCCAGCATGAGGACAGGTCTACGGTCACCAGAACCACCACCGCCTTATGATTCTTCCGGTGGTTTCTCGTCACGGGATGAGCAACATCGGGACACAACTGTACAGGTGCTTAGGTAGGTTACAGGCAGCTTTTGTGCAAAATTGATCAGCTTCAGTCAATAAATTCCTCTTTATTACATTTACATACATTGTTATGCTGATTATTAAAAGTACGTCAAGTACAATTCAAAATAAACTGACGCAACTAACGAGCACATTAAAGAAGAGCTACATTCCTTCGAATTTGTAGGTGTGCAAGCAGACGAAAACCTTGATGTTTCTTGTAAAACTCAAATGAGCATTATTCTTAGGTTCTGTACAAAAGAAAGTTCTAAAGAAAGATTTGTTGTTTTTATGACGTTTCAAGTGACAAAACTGCTTTAAGGCTATTAGAAGTTATTATTCATCAACTTAATGCTTGGGATGTTACTAATAAAATAGTGAGTCATACCTGTGATGGTGTCTCTGTAATGGCAGACAAATGACACTTTTTGAAACAAGTATATCAATGAGCTACACTTTTACATTGTTACTTACAAATGACTTTTAAGGAACCCGCAGGTTCATTGCCGCCCTCATATAAGCCCGCCATCAGTTCCTATCCTTTGCAAGATTAATCAGTCTCCATCATCATATCCCACCTCCCCCAAATCCATTTTAACATTATCCTCCCATCTACGTCTCGGTCTCCCCGAAGGTATTTTTTCCTCTGGTCTCCCAACTAACACTCTATATGCATTTCTGGGTTCGCCCATACGTGCTACATGCCCTGCCCATCTCAAACGTCTGGATTTAATATTCCTAATTATGTCAGGTGAAGAATACAATGCATGTTACCTTCATAAAATAAATCTAATGGTGCTACAATGTTCGAAAACAGTAGCAGTAGTAGTAGCAGTAGCAGCAGCAGTTTTATTTTATCTGGCAGAGTTAAGATCATAAGACCTTCTCTTCCACTCAACCAGGTTTTAATAATATACATGAAGTGCATAATTATATAATAGAATACAAAACAACACAAAAGAAGATACCTTAGAGATTACATAAAATATAGTCGAAAATTACAAATAATCAAGATCAGTTTCATAATATAAAATAAAGTAGAAAATTACATATAATCAAAATCAGTTCCTTAATATAAGGGGAATATATAAATTTGTAAGATATAAACTGGTCGAGATAAACTCGACGATTAATTCACTTGAGATATAATATAGAGTTAATATACCAATAGGAGAATACATGTGGGTTACAAGATATATATATATATTGTATATTAGTAACGTCCCAAGCATTAAGTTGATTAATAATAATAAGTTCTGATAACCTTAAAGCAGTTTTGTCACTTGAAATGTCATAAAAACCAACAAATCTTTCTTTAGAACTATCTTTTGTACAGAACCTAACAATGATGCTCATTTGTTTTTTACAAGAAACATCAAGGCTTTCGTCTGCTAGCACACTGGCAAATACATATTAAAATAGCGGTTGGAGGAAGACAAAATAGAAATTTTCAGTTTTCATGGTATAAGAAATATCCTTGGCTAACAGGATGCATACACAACTTTTATTTTGCATCTTTTTGCATTTTTCGGTCATTCATCGTCTGTTGGTCATTTTTTTTTAGGAAATGTTAACCTTTTTGTTGCATTTTTTGCCTTTCTTTGTTTATGAACGGAAATTGCTTATGGTGTAGTCGTAGTCTATATTCGAGAAACTACAGCAGGTTGCTTACACAATTTGATTGCATCTTACAAGAATTTTCCTTATGGTTACATTAGTCTTGAATGCTGATCACGTGTGTTACATGCTTCCCCCCCCCCCCATTCAACGTAACAGAACAAATACTGCAGCAGCAGTGCACGCAGTCAGCATATTGTAACACACAAGTGAAGACGTAAAAATACCGAAAGTAAAACAAAGTAGACAAAGTTGTTTTTTTGCAACAGTTAGTGACTGGTAACAATGTATTTTCCCACTTATGGATGTAATACTGTTTCGTTTGTATTTTGCTATAAAAATCATGGTCTATTTTTTTTAATTTTGACGTCATATTTTCAGAAATTTAAGATAATTTTATAGGTTATTTTTTAGGTTATCAACTTCCGAGACCTAGTATTGACCTTAGACCTTAAACAATTAAACACTCAATAGTTATAATTATGTTACTAAATCCATGGGAAATTCCATACATCTTTCTTATTTCTTTTGAAAATCTTCCTTTTCTTCCTAAAACAAATGTGGTACAGTACCTAACCTTGATAGTTGGTGATGCAAAAAGTCTAGTTTCTTGTGTAATATGCCAGTGCCAGAATTATGTAGAAAATATGAGCATTTATAATTATACATCTTGATTACACAACTTTTTAACACTGTATCACTTCGGAATATGTATGATAAGAAATTTCTTGTGTTAAATATTAACGTATCTTGTTAACATGTTTCGACCTATTTTCGGTCATCTTCGGAACTGGTCGTTGTTGGTCTTGGCGCCTCTTGTTTCCTGTGTGGGTGCGTTCGTAGTGTAGAGTCAAAGAGTGTATGTTTTTTGAAATTGAGTTGTGTGTTGAGAATATTGTTGGGGTGTGTTTTCGTGCGTCTGAATATTTCATATTGTTCTAGTGTGTTGAGTTTCTCGCTTTTTGGTTGGATGTGCAGTATTTCCATGTCTGTGTTGATGTCTCTGTAGGTTGGTTGGCATTTGTGATGTGTTCTGCATATGTGGAGGTGTTTTGTATTTTTGTTATGGCTGTGATGTGTTCTTTGTAAAGTGTTTGAAATGATCTGCATGTCTGTCCTATGTAGAAGTTGTTGCAGGTGTTACATTTGAGTTTGTATACGCCTGTGTGGTTGTATTTGTACAGAACAAATAACACTCTACAAAAACATCTCAACATACAAACAACACAAACAAACAAATACAACCACACAGGGGTATACAAACTCAAATGTAACACCTGCAACAACTTCTACATAGGACAGACAGGCAGATCATTTCAAACACGATACAAAGAACACATCACAGCCATAACAAAATTACAAAACACCTCCACATATGCAGAACACATCACAAATGCCAACCACACCTACAGAGACATCAACACAGACATGGAAATATTGCACATCCAACCAAAAAGCCAGAAACTCAACACACTAGAACAATATGAAATATACAGACGCACGAAAACACGCCCCAACGACGTTCTCAACACACAACTCAATTTCAAAACACATACACTCTTTGACTCTACACTACGAACGCACCCACACAGGAAACAAGAGGCGCCAAGACCAAAAACGACCAGGTCCGAAGATGACCGAAAATAGGTCGAAACATGTTAACAAGGTACGTTAATATTTAACACAAGAAAGTTCTTATCATATATATTTCGAAATTATAATTACCTCTTATTTCTTAAAAACCCTATATTACTAAGTCAAGTTCTGGGAATCATGAGATATTCTAGAAAGAAAGCACAAACAGTGTCACAGCATACAGTATTTACTTTTTATAAATTGTTATGATAGCTTTGATAACGAGAATATTTCCTCCTTTGCAGTCATGGTTCAACCTTCAGTCAGCACACAACATTCAACCCGTCTCACACGTCTAGCAATATAGGATTGCGACCGTCCCCATTGTTGTGCTCCGAGTCACACTTACACCCAAGTTCGCGGACATTTACAAGCACAGCATCTGAACTAGTAACTATTCCGAGGGTTGGCACCACCTTCAATCACAGAGAACCTGTTCCTGCACCTCTAGCACCTGGAGGAAATTCTGCCCCTGCTCAAACGACTCTGCCTGGAGTCGGAACTATTTTGCTGCCTGGGTCCAGCTCCTCTTCAGGAACAACTGCATCTCCCCGAGAACATCACGCTCTCTACCATTCCACGAAATTCTGAGAAGAGCCATCTATCTCTTGCTCCTAATTTAAATTGATTATGGATTTCTGTTGTGTATTTAAATCTGGAATTTGAAACAGGAAGTATGTTCCAATTTTTGCAGAAATGATCTGATGGTACATTTCTGTTTTATAAATCAAGACTTGTCATTTATAAGGGAAAGATTAAAGTTATCTGAATTTTAATGCATTTTTAGTACTGCATTTGTGAAGTTCCAGATTAATGTGTAACTCATTTGTACGAGATAAATGAACGAAGATAAATATTACTGATAATGAATATGCTTACATTTGTCATTAAATTTGTCAACTTTTCTAGAACAGTATTTGCTGTTACTGTTAAAGTTACTTCATCAGAAAAATGCTATTTTTATTAAGTAAATGAAGAAAACCACGTAAAATGCAAAGACATTGCACATCAGTGAAGTTACGGTCTATTTGGAGGTACAGTCTAAATTCGAATGATTTTAGTGATGTAGTACTCATAATGCCTTTGAATGATGAATTCCATTCAGAGAACAGTTATTTCATAAAATAAGCAAACATTGGGCAAAGTCTAAAAACCATATTGACAGTTATTCTGTAAACTAATAAAAACAGAATGAGAACTTTCTGTCAGAGTAATTTTATTCTCCTCATGCTCGTGAAATTCTGTGAAATTACAAAAAAAAAATAATAATACGATCCAGTACCGGTAACCATCTTGTTCATCAGTGCAGACAGTAGATTCGAGTGCATAACAGTAATAATGATGATAGAAATTACAAAGGACATGTAACTGAGGGAGCAAGAAAAATGAAATTGTAACCTATAATCTACTTCAGTTCAAAATAAATATAATTATAAATGTAATGGGCAGTAGGATTCACACCTCAGTAAGGGTTTTCATCACTTACGTCACGTGATACCACCTTTCAGTCAGATGATTGTTTCAGATTTCGCATATATTTTTATAGAACACTAATGTTTCCTAATATACCAATGTACCATAAGGCTTCTGTTGTCTACAACAGACTTCTTAATCAACTGGCCAATTTTTACATAATTATATTAATGTATTAAGGCGCGTCTCCACTATTAAACATTTAACAACAACATGTTAAATGTTAAATTGTTTACTGTTAACATCCCAACATGTTGACTGAACATGTTAATGCTAATTTCATTTAACACTTTGTCCACACTGTTAAACATGTTAAACTTGACTTTCTTTGTGTAGTCCACCATAAACAGCCTATGAGATTTTAATATAGATAGTGTTTTATTTTCAAACCTTGGACAATGGACTCAGATGATGATCTGACTTTTGTAATTGCCTCTATTGCCTGTTACAAGGCTTTGAAAAGGAAGAACATGAGAATGTGGATGCGGCAATATCTTAGTAAAAGACACTATGCAGGATACATTCTAAACGAGCTTAAAGTTGAATACAGTATCTATTTGGATTCAAAAACTTGCTGAGAATGTCAGAACACGATTTTAATATAGTGCTGCAAAAATACTTCCTGTTAAATCAAAGAAAAACACAATTTAAGAGCAGCCATTTCATCTCAATTTAAAAAATTACAGCGCGATTGATTATCATAGGACCTACGACATGATAGATGTTAAAGGAGTGGGTAATATCGTATAATTATTATTTCTGAAGTTTTAAGAACGTTAACATACATCATCAAATACGACCATTACAAACGTCAACATAGCATTAACGTTTAGTGTACGACGAGAGTGTGAAAACTCTCTACTGTATTCTCGAGAACAATTATTAAATAATAATTCCAGTTCTCTAAAACAGTCGGCCTTCTTAGTTTTGCCCATGTATTCTTTTGCAGACACATCCCACAAACAAGGCCTTTCCATCAGTGCATTAATTTTATTCTAATGTATTTTCTTTCGTCCACTCCATTACTTCGAACAACTTACAGCTAACACTAAGGACCAATGATAGTATAAAAATGATCAAGATACGCGCCACAAAATCGGAACTTATAGTTGCTGCTATGGAAACTGTACGAACTTTGCTGAACAGTACCGACGCTGCACGAGCAAATGAATTGACTTGACATGTTTTCCATTTCTGCTGGAAAACACGCCAACATGTTAAAAGTGTTAAATTCAACATACTTAGTTAAGATGTTAAGTCAATTGAGACTTGAAATGTCCATATACATGTTAAGTTCAACATGTTATATTTAACATGTTGTTGTTAAATGTTTAATAGTGGAGACGCGCCTTTACATCTATCTCGACACATTCTTCAAAAGTTACATCCAAATTATTAGGATAGGTATAAAAAATTACATTTAATTAAAAATTTGTACTGGTAGTATGTTGTAATGTAGTCAACATTTATCAAATTTTGTAACCAAAAGGAAAAATGAGGAAGACCAATCAATAACATACTCCATTTGATTAAAATTTCTCGAGAGAACTGAACCATATGATTCCTTGCAGCAACTGTGAATACATTAAGAAAAACATTAAAAATTCTCAAAGAACAAGCTAAATGTGGCAGTTGTGTAAACTAAAATGTTGTTATGAATAAATATCAAAATAAAAAATTGTCCATTACTGAATACTTCTGAAATACTAGAAGCCAGGATCAGGAGTTTTATTTTAAACGTCAAAATAGATTCATAATGTTCTATATTATTATGTTATAGGAACTAAATTTTCACATACCTTCAGGTCATTATTGTTCATTACTGCATGTTTAACACGCCTCTACCTACGTCATTACGAATTCAACAGGCCAACTCAAGTAACTAGGTTTATGTCGTCAGATGTTTTTTTGGTTAGATAAGTCTACTCTTTATGCAGATATATTTTTCTTTATTTCTCCCAATATTTTCCCCGACTTCTATATTATCATTGTCAACATTTCATGCAAAAGGAAGATATGAATTTATCTTGCAGTCGTTGTAGATTTTGAAGAATTATACAGTTTGTTATATAGAATACCAATTCTGTTACTTTACCTGTCAAAATTAAAATTATTGGAAATTTAATACCATATAATTTGTTTTCTTTGTACATAAAATACAGCTTGTGAAGATATTTCCTTTGACTTATACATGATTGTTACACTTTGAACTACCTACTATCATACACATGTTCAAATAATTTCATTATATTAGTGACATTGTCTACAAAACTACGGTATATCATTATTTAAAGAACATAAAAATTAGGAAAAGAAAACTGCAAATCACATTAGATATTCAAATAAAAAAAAACTTCATTCAGAGAAGTGGCTTCTGGAAAGGTTCTAAAAATGCTGACTGCGTTTCCACATTAGATGGCTATTCCTATTCGCTGCCGTAGATAATTGGTGCAGTGAGGATCTCCAGTAACAGTCACCAAACTTCTACTTTACTCAGAAGTATCAAGTTTTTTTTTTAAGAGTCGCTGTATAGAGAATCCAAAGAGTTAGTACTGTTAACAGAAAGAAAGGAAAGCATGGATCATAGACTGCTAAGATGAGTATTTTAAAAATAAGAATTTTCCAAATGCTTAATGATTCCACAAACAAATGAATTTGACTAAATAATGCGGATGTGTTAATGTAAATGACTTTACAGCATACTACTCTTTTACAAAATTAAAGCAATTCAAGAATTTGCAGCAAAAAGGAGGCAGCTTGATTTTTTGTCATCTTTAAGTTATATATCATACCCTATTCAGAAAAATATGCTTTTTCATTATCAGCATTGAAACTTAAACATGTAGAACAAGTCAAGAGCTATGCTTTTTAATTTACGAGATGATCTACTGTTGTGTCCAGTATTTCATACAAAGTCTTTTGTTCTATTCTCTACTATTCTGTCGAGTTGTACTCTACAATTTGGTGTTTTTTTAATCCCTTAACCTATGAAAAATTTACATGTCATTTGGTGAATGTAGGAGACAGCTCCAAAATTTGAAAATTCGTTCTCCACTATCAACAATATTTTTTTACTTGTCAATAGTGCTGAATAATATGTTAATACATGCACAATAAGTAGGCAAATATTTTGAATTCATGGTCAATAGAAAAATTTTAAACAGTTTTCTTTCTTCATTTTGACAAAATCCAGTGTTGTAAAACCATTCATAGTGAAAAGTTGATATTTTACAAAATGTGCAATTTTAGGCCCATATTTTGTGACATTTAGGAAAACAATTTGAATAGGCATTTTTATATAGGTTTTTATATAGCTGGCTTTCACAACTAGATTTCGCTACCTATCGTAGCTCCCCAAGTACATCACGATGCTGGGTGGGCACCAGTCCCATACACTGGCCGAAATTTCATGAGAAAATTTCTTCCCCCATGAGGATTCGAACCAGCGCACATTTTGTAACGTGAGTCCTAGGCAGGATGCCTTAGACCATGATGCTACGGCGCTGGAAGGAAATGGCACATAGCTCCCTTTTACTTCAATTCTTCAAGAATTGGTTTATCGAATGACATGTATTTGCCAAGATAGCTCAGGAGATAGATTTTGTAATGCAAGATGGGTCGCTCCAATACAGCATTTTAACATTGCTTAAACATTAAATATCCCTCCTGATGAACACCTTTCCTTTTGTAGAGATCTAGATGAAATAGAAAGTCCACGCCTGTGGAGTAACGGTTAGCACGTCTAGCCACGAAACCTAACTACCTATAAAACGTGAGTTATTTACTCAGATATAACACGTTTAATTAAAAATTCGTGATATGATCACCACAAAAATGTATGTATATATATATATATATATATATATATATATATATATATACACGTGGCAGGTCTTCGGGCAGTAATCTCTGTCGACGTTGCGACAGGGAGGTTGAAACCCTTGCCCATGTCCTGGGGGCCTGTCCACATGGTGAACTTCTACGAAATACGTGGCATCATACAGTAAGATCTATAATAGCAACTGCCTTAAGGAACAAAGGTTATTCAGTATATGAAGAAGTACATGGCATATCCAGTGAGGGCAGTAATCGAAGAATTGACATCATTGCATTTAAACCTCCCTCTCTTGAAGGTTACATCATAGACCCTACTACGAGATTCGAATCGCATGAACACCAGCCAGAAGAAGTACACGAGGAAAAAAGGAATATATATGAACCTTCCATCAGTTTTTATAAGGACAAATATCATCTGGAATCCATCGTCATTACGGGACTAATGATAGGAGCCCGTGGGACCATACCCCTGTTCCTAGTCGACTTCTGTAAATCTTTTGGTCTGCAAAAAAGTATTTTAAGAGATCTAACAATTGCAGCACTCAAAGGCTCAATAGCTATTTTCAGGCATCATACATATGGACCATGACTAATTCGCATCTCCTTGACGTTACTTTGTTTAACATCATGTGTTTCAATATCATTCAAATTGTTTATTTTTCACTCTAACAACAATTTATCACTAAGCCTCAAGTCTTTTACTCTATTGTATCATGATACTCTTTGTCGATGGCAACCTGTAGTGGTTACAGGAAGAAATTAAATTAAAATTAAAATTTTATATATATATATATATATATATATATATATATATATATATATATAGTGAGGTGGCAGGATGTGTATGTGCCAATAGCTTTAACATATGTAATGACTGAATTTCCTCAAAGGTATGAAAATGGCACATAATAATAATCCGTGGCACCACAGCTCTTGAAGGGCCCAGACCGGCCAGTCGGCTGCTGGTCTCACGTTCAAATGCCGAAGCAGAGGTGGACGATCATCCACCAGAATGGAGGTATCGTGTGGTTAGCACGATGATTATTCCAGCCGTTATAGCTGGCTTTCACAACTAGATTTCGCTACCTATCGTAGCTCCCCAAGTACATCACGATGCTGGGTGGGCACCAGTCCCATACACTGGCCGAAATTTCATGAGAAAATTTCTTCCCCCATGAGGATTCGAACCAGCGCACATTTTGTAACGTGAGTCCTAGGCAGGATGCCTTAGACCATGATGCTACGGCGCTGGAAGGAAATGGCACATAGCTCCCTTTTACTTCAATTCTTCAAGAATTGGTTTATCGAATGACATGTATTTGCCAAGATAGCTCAGGAGATAGATTTTGTAATGCAAGATGGGTCGCTCCAATACAGCATTTTAACATTGCTTAAACATTAAATATCCCTCCTGATGAACACCTTTCCTTTTGTAGAGATCTAGATGAAATAGAAAGTCCACGCCTGTGGAGTAACGGTTAGCATGTCTAGCCACGAAACCAGGTGGCCCGGGTTCGATTCCCGGTCGGGACAAGTTACCTGGTTGAGGTTTTTTCTGGGGTTTTCCCTCAACCAAATATGAGCAAATGCTGGGTAACTTACAGTGTTGGACCCCCGACTCATTTCACTGGCATTATCACCTTCATCTCATTCAGATGCTAAATAACCAAAGCTGTTGATAAAGCATCGTAAAATAACCTACTTAAAAAAATATAAAAAAATATGAAATAGAAAAGCGATACTGTTGAATTTTAATATTCCATGCAATGAGGGCACCCTTACTAAAACAGGTCACTGACTAAGAAATGAGATTTTCCTCCTTTTTGCTGCAAACATTTCAATTACAATTCCTACTCAGATTAAATTTTCATTACAAATATCGAGTATTATTAACTGCTAAAACAGCAATGTTAAATTAGGCTTATTTCATAAGGAAAACTTTTCAGCACCAGTTCAAAAATTGTTTCAAGATGTGTGCAAAAGAAGTTATTTTACGTTTACTTTGTAATAGTGGTAAATGACGTGCAAACAAATAAGCCCACAACTGTTTCCCCTGTTCCTTCTTGTATTCACTTATCAACATGTACCACCATCTTACAGTTGATACAAAGTATCATCAAAATCTGAAGCAGGCTAAGTTATATTTCTCTTCCATTGTATTCTATCTCATCTTACGACGTTGACAAATTTAATGCAACATTAAGTTCACTTTATAAAGGTAATGTGATTTAAATTATTATTTGTATACTCAAGTATTGCCATGGACAGTGAGATATTAACAAATACTCAGTGAATAATGCTTCGAATGTGGGCACTTTTCATATGAGAAGTGATTCCGTTATATAAATACTGTAGTTAATTCAGCCATCCGTAACTCAAACGTCCAATTTTTTAAATTTTAATAAGACTAAAATGTTACCACTTTACATATCAGTCGTAGCATTCTGCGATGCAGGCTTGTGGCCACATTAATGTAGTCTGTGTCCCAAACATGCTGGGATTATGTGGTTAACAGTACTGCATTCAAGAACTCATTGTAGTATCATTGTGATGAAAGCAAGTGTTGAAATGACTCAAGGAATAGATTTAGTTCTATTTGTCTTCTATTTTCAAATGTAGGCTTATGTTCTAAAAGCGATTGGCATAGAGGATTGTTATAATAGTGGAAGAACAAAATCAGTGTTTTCTGACTTATACAATGGAAACTGCAATACAGAAACTTCTGTAAGGAGGACACTTATCAATAATAGACTTTTGTACAGTAGTGTACTTCCAAAGAAGAGAATTAAGAACATCATACTGAAACATTCTTTAGAAATCTGGTGTCGGGGTCAAACGGAATAATTTTTTCCGACCCTTATTTCGAGTTTTAGGCTTACCATAGAATGAGAGGTACTGGTAACTATGTATCCAGTTGTACAGAATGCAATATGACGACATTAAGGGGAGAAGATAGATGAATATGGTGAAAAACCAGTAAATTAAAAAAGAAAAAAGCCTTTAAAGTGTTCTTTGAAATGTCAAAACACATTACCAGTACGTACATACAATTTAATGTGTCTTTTGGCCTCTCGGCTGCTGTGACGCCATTCTTATAGTTCTGGTAGACTGGGTTATTAAATTACACTGAACTTTGATCGCAATAATTTCCAGTACCGGTAATTTTTATTTTCTTGCTTTATTCCATACACAAAGTTATATATTTTTGAAACTATTAATGCTACATGTGTGGCATTTGGTACACACATTGTTTAGGCTGTTCAGAAACTTCTCTCTGGAATAGAAATTTGTTATTCTACCTCTAAAATTCATTCTTAAGATTTACCTGTTTCTTTATTTTAAAATTTAGAAAACCAATATCAAAACTGTGCTCAAAGACATTATAAAGAACGTGTTTTAGGAGTAATATACCATACAAACTTTTAATTTGCTTTTTAAAAATGGTTTAGATAAATCAATTTTAGTGAATTACTGTTTCCTGGTACTTTTTTCAAAATCTGGGTACCGGTATCAATTTTTTTTAATCTCAAATTTAAGTTGTTGCAGCAGTGATATTTCTACAAACAAAAAATGAAAATTGTGCATCAATTAGCAAAAATAACAAATTCCACTATTTCTTACCCTTAAGAATGCAAGTATTAGAGAGATGTTACCAGGTTTGTAATTAGGCTACCTACTTATTCTACACTTTCTGCCCAGCTATATTCATCCAATGTATGCTATCTATCTATTCTATGCTACCAACCAAAGCTACCCTATCTAGGGGTGTACACAAGGGGGGAGTTACTGGCTTTGAACCTCCCTCCATGAACTTAAAAAAATGACATACCGGTATTTAGATTTGAATATTTTTTTATCCTTAATCGTTTTCCCTTGTCTAATTTTTTACTGTCAGAGTAACAAAATCTACATCGACATAATGCATAGTCCTTCTACTCCTCCTTCAATATAACCCTGTGCTTGGTGCTGCAGCATGTTCGAAATAAGACAATGTTATATTTATTACAGAGAGACCTACCACATAGTACTGACCTTGTAATAAAATGAAGCCAACACAATATGAAATTTAACTTGTGAAACATATTGAAAATGTTGTTTTGACAGTTCTGCAGTACAGATATTAAATATTGTGCATTATCAATTTTAAACTCATTTTAAGAGTGATAAGCAGGGAACGGATTTATATGGACTAAAAATATATGAAATATGTAAATATATATGTAGTTATTTTTACCAAAATATGGAATTAAATATGGATTTTTACCAAAATATGGAATTAAATATGGACTTAAAATTATAAAAAAAATGACTATGTACGTTAAATATTGGTACATTTTAATCAAACTAAACAAAAAATATAATGGACGTACCTTATCTTCCAATGTAGTTTCAACAAAACACAATTTTTATTGTCTGTTACCATAACAATAGGTTACAAACATTTCTTTCAAGTGCTGAAAAGTGAATCTTCTTCTATTGTCTCTGAGGATAGATTTATACTGACTAAAAGAGCGTTCGACGTCACAAGAAGTAACTGGTACATAATTCAATTTCACAATGTCTGCTGGGGATAAGTCCAAGTTAATCTTCACTGTTGATTCACCACTCATCACAGCAACAACCTTTTGTAGTTCTTCATATCCAGGGTTTTTTGAAAGTACAGTGTCCACCTTAGCTCTTACTGCATCTGCAACTTTACCTCTACCACGATTCAGTTGTTCCACAGTACTATTTATAATTTCAAAACTTTCAGATAGTGAAAGGTGCCTATTTTGGAGACTTTTGAGCGTTTTTATGATGCATGAAAATGTATGCTGAATGTGAGCTAAGTCATTCTTCACACTTATGTCACAGGTAACTGTTTTCGCAGTATCAATTGAGACTGCATCTTCAGAGTCCAATGCAAGGAGAACATTGTTAATAGAGTCTATATGTTCGGCATAATATTCAACTGCTTCTAGCCATGTACCCCATCTAGTTAAAATTGGCTTTGGTGGCAATGGAATTTCAGGGTACATTTCTTTCAACACGTTAACTGTACTGGGAGCTTTGAGAAATACTTTTTTCACTGATGAAATCAACAAATCTACTTTAGGGAAATTGTCTCTGACCACTTCTGCCACACGATGAAATGCATGCGCCACACAAGTAAAATGAGTCAATTTAGGATATACAACAGATAATGCTTGTCCAGCTTTGACCATATAAGGGGCAGCATCGCTAATAAAGAATAACACATTATCGTACATAATACCCTTTGGCCACAGGATACCCATAGCTTCGTTGAACAGTTTAACTATAGTTTTGTTATTGCACTTTTCTAGAACATCACAATGTAAAAGAATTCGTTCAGAATATTGTTCACTTAACAAACCGATAACTACATTACCAACAAGTCTACCTTCTTTGTCGGGAGTCTCATCAATGGAAACCCAAATTGAACTATCTTTAATTTCATCTCTTATCTTCTGTATTGTCTCATCGTAGATGGATGGAGCATACGTCTTCCTAAGTGTTGACTCATCCGGGATTGTATGTTGAGTATATTTTTCAAGGAATTCCCTGAAGACCTTATTCTTTAGTTTGTAGAGAGGAATATCAGCAGAGATGAGAGAACGGCACAGGTCGATGTTAAACTCAGATCTTACATTCGATGTTGTTGGTTGTGTTAAAAACAATTGTCTCTGCTTGGAATTTAGTTGTTTGTTGGCCTGATGTTTACTAGTTGTAATGTGTTGTTGCACCAGGAACTTTTGTGTAGATGATACTGCACACTGACACAAATTACAAAATAATATTTTATTGTCAGTTGATAAACCATCTTCTTTAAATTCTGAAATGTAACTTGTTAGTTTTGATTTTAAATTGACTGAATGACGTACTTTTGGCATATTTACCGTCTTTATAGTATGATTTACAAAACTGAACCTATGTGTACTCTGACTGGCATTTAACTGTTGAGCTGCACAACTGAAGTCTGTTAAAAATTTTAAATTAAATTAATACAGTTTTGTAACTTACTTTCCCATTGTTGATAGGACTGCTAATTTTCAAATAACTCTGATGTTAAAGGGATTACTGAACATGTGTTTAAATCTCTATTGTTGAAATGTATTTTTAAAAGTTAATGGAATTTTGTTTTGTTTTATTGTTAAACCTAATATAATATGGACTATTTTATATGAAATATGGAAAATATATGGAAATTAACGAAAATATGTACTAAACTCTAAAATATGGAAAAATATGGAAAATAAAAGTAGGATTTTTCAACCCTACACATTGTGAAACATAAAGATAATGCAAAATATAAATTATATTAGCTTTATAAGTAAATATGTATTTACATATAAATCCTTTCCCTGGTGATAAGTTACCTAGTCACACGTTTGTTAGTTTGAGTTCCGAATTTACTGTGAAACGTTTTTTTAACGTTTTGTGCATTTGACTGTTCATATTTTTAATATAAATATGTACCGGTAATAATATTAATAAATATACCGTAACATAGTATAATAATACACAAAATTTAAAATTCCGATAATGTAAATTGTAAGCAATTTTAATAATGACCTCCTCTCCTTAACAAATTCTGCATATGCCACTGACCCTCTCTAACCTAAACTAGCTGCCTAACCTAACTTATGCTCCCTAACACACTGTAACATAACTAAGCTATCTCTTTCCAATAAGAAACCAAAGAAATCTAAACAAACCTAACCTAACTACATCCAAACGAACCAAAAATATAGTAAAACTGATAGATACATACCGTACTGCAAATAATATGGATCATAATCCACATACCTGTACTAATAAGTACCAGTACTGTAGTTCCATTTTACGTATGTTGATTTCTCTGTGCATTAAAATTGCACACAATCTTAATAAGTTTGTGTTCTTAAAGTTTAGTGCCCTCATATTGAGTCTGTACATATGGATAATTAATAGACCTATTGATTTTTTTTGCTTAGAAGAAATGATAGCAATAAGGAACCATGGATATCCAGACCATGACAAAGGGTGGTTTACACTGTGTTTTTATCCTGTCAATTTCATCTGTGATTTCTTTACAGTACTGTAGTTTTTTTTTTACTTGGTTATTTAATGATGCTGTATCAACTTTGAGGTTATTTAGCATCGATGGGATTGGTGATAGGGAGATGATATTTGGCGAGATGAGACCGAGGATTCCCCATAGATTACCTGACATTTGCCTTATGATTGAGGAAAACTTCGGAAAAAACCTAACCAGGTAATCAGCCAAAAGGGAATCGAACCCACGCCCGAACGCAACTCCGGATTGGCAGGCAAGTGCCTTAGCTGACTGAGCTATGCCAGTGGCTAGTACCATAGTTCTTGCTTTGTAAAAAATTATATACTATTGTGACTGCAGCATTCTGCTGATTAAAAGCATTTTTTTTTTTAATTTTATTCATAAGTTTTGCTTTATTATTACCCGCGTGTTTTATAAATTCCTGTCATTGGGAACCATTTAATCTTCACCCTACCCCATCACTCACATATTCAGTGACTTTGATTAAACAAAGAGTGAGTTCCAGTGAACTTTCCCGGTGTTTCTGTCAGCCAACCAGTGGTAAATCCCCCACCCACCTATTATCACCTCTACTTGCATTGGCGAACTCTCATGGCACTTTGCCACGTTAAAACTTAGGTATCAGTACTGTTTTACATGAATAAAAGTCGGTATTCATTCTCCTCACAGTAGCTGCTGGAAGTTTCGCCAATCTTATCGTTGTAATAAACCATCATTCACGTGTATCTGTTCCTCTGCTTCAATGGAACGAATTTCTCACTAGAAATACAATATATGGTGATTACTTTCACGAGTTAATTTGAACTAAGTTTATAAATACGTAGTTGCCTAGTTTCGGCTTGGTAGCCATCTTCAGTACTATTAAGGTCCTGCATCTTCCGGTGTCTTCACCCCCAGTGGGAGTGCGTTTGTGTTTTGTAGTGTGGAGTACACACTTTAACTGAGGAAAATTTGAAGGTAGTGTGGAGTACATTACACAACACAAATGCACCCCCACAGAGGGTGAAGACTCCAGAAGATGGAGGAGGACCTCAACAGTTCTGAAGATGGCTCCCACGCCAAACCCACAACTTAGAGGACCAGGGACTTTTCCATACCTTACTCGAGGGGCCTCATTCTTAGGCACCACGTTTCGCTTATCTCTTTAGTAGGTTTTGGTTTT
Organism: Periplaneta americana; assembly: GCF_040183065.1. Classification (NCBI taxonomy): domain Eukaryota; kingdom Metazoa; phylum Arthropoda; class Insecta; order Blattodea; family Blattidae; genus Periplaneta; species Periplaneta americana. The sequence goes on along the minus strand of NC_091126.1, from coordinate 151,075,513 downwards.
TTTGACAGATGATCAGTCCATTATCTCTTAACTTGGTATTTCTTGGTAACACCTACTTGACATTGACGTACCTCCAAGGACAAAAACCAAATAGTTCACAAATAGTTTCATTTAACTGTAAAAAATAATTGATAGGGTTTTGTTTATCACCCTTCAACTTCAGTTCAAAAAGCTCCCTCTCTACATGTTCACTTCACAGTTGAGTCTTGCGTTGTTCATATGCTTACATTGTATATTGTTCAGTGTTGGAAATAATCAAATTAGCATTAAATCATTCGAATTCAAATGAATTGTTCAAAAAATGCGGTATGTTGCGTGCCTTTCAGCAATAAAGACATTAAGGGTCACTTAGCATATATCCAAGCTCATTTCGACACAATAGCAAAGCCGATTGAGAAGTTGCAATGCTACAATTTGATTCTTGTCAGTAGTTCAGCAGGTGAAAGATTTGAGAAAAATGTTTGCAGAAATTCCAGAACCCAGTGGCAGAATTGTGTGAGTAAAATTTGAGTCTGTGCTGGACAAAAATTAATCTTACAAGGTAAATACGTGATTAAATGGCGAACTTACTCGTGTTAATTATGTGAGCATGTGCGGCTTACAGCTGTTTCAGTGCTACTTGACACCATCCTAAGAGCCTTCTGTGTCTCGGCGTCATCTCAACATCACTGCCTGTTGTGTGGGTGTGTTCGTGTGATAAAGAGTTGAGTCAAATAGTGTGTATGTTCTGAAATTGATCTGTGTGTTGAGAATTTGATTGGAGTGTGTTTTAGTGTGTCTGTATATTTCATATTGTTCTAGTGTGTTGAGTTTTTGGTTTTGGGTTCTATGTATAGGATTTCCATGTCTCTATTTATGTTATTGTATGTGTGGTTAGCATTAGTTATATATTCGGCACAAGAAAATGCTTACAACCCAAACATAATAGACAACATCATAAGGAAGACAAAACAAAAACTCAACAAACACAAAAACACACAAAACACAACACAAACACAAGAACACAAAAAATACTTCACACTAATATACGAAAACAAAAACACACATAAGATCGCATCCTCATTCAGAAAACAGAAATAGACCATAGCATACAGAACAGAAAACACACTACAAAGACATCTCAACACATAAACAACACAAACAAATAAACACAACCACACAGGGGTATACAAACTCACATGCAATAGTTGTGACAATTTCTACATTGGACAGACAGGCAGATCATCCCAAACTTGATACAAAGAACACATTAAAGCAATAACCAGAGGACACAATACATCTACATATGCCGAACACATAACTAATGCTAACCACACATACAATAACATAAATACAGACATGGAAATCCTACACATACAACCCAAAAACCAAAAATTCAATAGACTAGAACAATATGAAATATACAGACGCACTAAAACACACCCCAATCAAATTCTCAACACACAGATCAATTTCAGAACACACACACTATTTGATTCAACTCTTCATCACACGAACGCACCCACACAACAGGCAGCGATGTTGAGATGACGCCGAGACACAGAAGACTCTGAGGATGGTGTCAAGTAGCACCGAAACAGCTGTAAGCCGCACATGCTTACATAATTAACACGAGTAAGTTCGCCATTTAATCAAGTATTTATATTCAAGTGTTAAAAGTAGTGTACAAAAGATTCAAAATGGCTTACAAGGTACTTTGAGAAGCGAAACGAGTTCTTGAATTTAGGACAATATGATTCCAGCAAACATTAAAATGCCTGCTGTAGCAAGCTACAAATATGCTCGTTACATCATGTGATGTGGAACGAAGCTCCTCATCATACAAAATAATATTGACTGACAGACAGATGATGCAGTCTGCTTCCTCAAAATGTTGAACTGTTGGTTGTGTATTACAACAATTAGATGAGTTTGATTCTGTATTGTAATTTGAATATAAGTACTTATCTTATGTAAATGATTATTACTTTCTGGTTTATACTCATAACTTGAATTAAACAGTTTCCTATAGTGTTAAAATAAGTACAATAATTAATTATTAGTAGGCCTAGACCTATTGCCTTTTACGTGAATATCCATTATTTGCCTTCTGAACATCAAAATTTAAACCGACAAAAAATCATATTATTCATGTTTTGTCATATTATACTTATTATTTTTTTTATATTTTTGCAAAAGGTTTTCATTGATTCTAGTTCACGTTAACACTTTGTTTAAAAACTTAAAATTGTTTAATCGTCACGTTAAAAGTGTTAAAATTTATTTAAAAAGATTATGTACCGGTACCTTGGACAGACGGCCCGTTTTGACGCCGGTGCTGCGTCTTCTTCTTCCTACAAACTAGGACACTGAAGAAGATGCAGCACTGGCGACAAAACGGGCTGTCTGTCCAAGGTTCATAACCTTTTTAAATAAATTTTAACACTTTTAATGTGACGACTAAAAAAGTTTTTCAATATTTTACTCGCTCTAGTTAGTAATATACGCTAGTTTTAACCTTTAACTAACGTGGTGCTATAATTGAGACACCAATAATGTGGTGAGGTCTAAAAGACCGCTGATGATTATGTTCTAATAATATTAATATTTTTATTTAAAAAAAATTAGTATTGGATGCATTAGAGGAGTCTATATGAAGTTCAAAAAGGTAAATTGAGGAATTAACATTTATTATACAATGCAAAATAATATTTAAAATTCAACCTACACAAACTCTGCTGTTAAATTCTTATACAAACATATCGGTACATAGATTTATAGCACTATGGAATAATGAAATAAGAAAAAGTGAATATACTGGATGTATCTCTTTCCAATGAACCCAGAAACTAGAAAAAAACAACATTCTAACCAAAAACAGAAACACCTGAAAAAATTAAAGTCTTCGAATTTTAAAAAATTTCTGCCATAATAATTGCTTCTAGGCAGATTGTCATTTATTTCTTCATTGTTGTCGGAACCCACGCCAGTTGAATGTTCAAGGTCATCTTCATTTTCTGATAAAGTCCATTCCGAAGATGTGTCATTTTCATTCGAACTTGGAACTATCTCATCAGGAGCATTATCACAATTGTTGAAGTCTGATTCATCCAACCAGCCGGCTACAGCTGTTTCACAATCCACCTTCTCTTTGAAACAGAATTAGCATCATCCTTACTGAGGAATCTTTTTATTCCTGAAGGACGCGGTTTGTCCATATTGTACACGACAGTCACTAAAAAACCGAAAGTAGAAAAAAGTGTGAGCAGAAAAAACTTACTGACACAACATATTGCGGTCAAAATTATCCCAAAGGACATTTCCTCTGATCTTACTTACGTTACAGGAGCTCTGGATCAACATCTCACACTTCGGCAGTCACTTAATAACTAAACTCAAAGCTAGTGAGACAGTCAAGTCGATAAGAGATGGTGGAGGGGGGATATTCGCAACAATCACTACAGTGCGCGGCCTCATAGACCACACCATGTTAATCAAAGGTTAATATGGTCAAGCTCAGTGAGTTCGCAGATGCTAGCAGTGGTGGTAATGGGCAGTGGCGTAGCGTCAATGTAAGCTAAAAAGCTTAGCTTCCCCAGTTAATAATAATTTCATAATAAACCTGCAGTTTATGGAGAAAATTATTTATTAATTTCAATAGAGTTTATATTTAAGCGCTAAATATTGTGATGCGGCAGCTCAGGATTATTTGTGATGCAGCAGCAAACAAGAAGCCTGCACACACCAGCTTCCAAGCAGACCGGTTTCTTCTGTGTAATTCACCCCGCAGATTTTCTATCCCTTTTAAACTACCGGTACCTTAGTCGCAAGGCTCGAAAAGAAGCTAGCTTTAACATTTAAAGAAGTAGTTTCCGAGTTATCCCTATTTGTCAGTTCTGTTCAGTTGAAGTGTTAGTGTGCATTGTGGCTGATATAATAAATAATGAGCGAAATAACAGTTCCTGACACTAATTTACTTGAATTTTTTAGGACAATTGTATTATCAAGACTGACTTACGAACAAAAGTGTGATTTAAAAAACAAATGACCGACTCCCTTGTTGTCAATGAAGGACACAACCAAAAGACAGACGCATACTTACGTAATGATACTAATATTGTGATTTCTCTAAGTATGACAGGGAGTGAGCTAATGTTATATGTATACGTGTCTATTTGTTAGAGATATGTGTAAACCGTGAAATCGTATTTTATTACGTCTCATTTGAGGTCATGCCTTATTGGTGTTACTTACGATGTTCCAACCAATCTTCGACTGCTGACTTGAAATTGACTACCGGTACTATTTATTTTAAGACTGTATTTTTGTAATACATTTTCTCATATTGCATGAAAGACAACTTGAGTTAGCTTCCCCTGCTCAAAATTTCATGCTACGCCACTGGTAATGGGAGCGGTGCTGTAGTTGGGCTGATACAGGGCAGTATGCCATACTGTCTAAAATAAAAACTCGCTGTTACCTTACTGGAAAAGAACTTTATAGATTCGAAAATATATTAATTATGTTTAAATAATCTTTAATAGACTTTTAATTGCAGGATGTTAGCTATTTGAAAAACATTTTGATTTTGATATATGGCGTAAAAGTAGCGGCTGGCATCTCATATCCTTTGCTTAAATACTTGTCCATTCGTTGTTTTATCGAAAACCATGGTCTGGCACTTCAGGAGTAGTTGTGATTTGTTAATTTCAAGCTTGGATACCGCAGTCGTATTTATATAAGAAATTAACACTAACTTCATGGCATGGCGCCTCAAGAAATCTGCTACACTGATTCCAATTTCAAAACTTGCGTAGATGCCTTCACATAACACTAATTTTATGATGTGGCACCTCAAGAATTCTGCTGTACTGATTCATTAATTTTAAAACTCGCTCAGACATAATGCTAGCAGTTTGCTTAGAGGAGGGAAATATTGTTACTTTTTGTGTGTTCATGAATCTTGAGTCTAGTTACATATTACAGATTCTATTCCAATTTTAACTAAAGAAAAGCCACCGGCGTACCCCTGTCGGCTAAGGCGCTTGCCTGCTGATCTGGAATTGCACTCAGGCGCGGGTTCGATTCCCGCATGGGCTGATTACTTGGTTGGGTTTTCGCCGAGATTTTATCCAACTGTAAGGCAAATGTCAGGTAATCTATGGCGAATCCTCGGTCTTATCTCGTCAAATATCATTTCGCTATCACCAATTTCATCGATGCTAAATAACCTCATAGTTGATACAGCGTCGTTAAATAAACAAGTAAACAAACAAATCAACTAAAGAATGTGAATGATCATACTGTAATGAACGATATCTGCACTAAGAAAAGGAATACTCTTCCAGTAAAAGAGTTCTTAGGCATTTGTTCCTAAAAAAGTGTTGGGCCACCAATGTCAGTGATTAATTTCTTGTCTTATATGCAAATGTGGCTGCGATCTGAAAGGATGTCTGCAGAGGCGACTGCATGACGAAGAAGTAACCTTGGAAAAGAAGTACAGTTTAGTCTGACCAAGGAGATTTCAACAGTATCCCCTAAAATTTGTTTCCGATTACAGCACTGAATGAGAGAGACCTGCCAGTGGATGGCAGACAGAAACACTGGGAACATTACCATGAATCAACAACTAAGAACTTCACAAAAGTAATATCAAATCCTACAGACAAACGTTTAAATTCAGAACACTGTACAACACTACCTATCGACATAATATTTCAAAGTGAACTAACAGACTGCAAGTACAGAAGCCATATACTGTGAGTCTCTGTAATCCTAATTTAAAATAATCACATCGAGCCGCAACTATCTTTCAATACAGGGTATACATTTTATCTTCCTCCACTTGCTTACTGGACCTATGTCACAGCAATTCCTAGTTGCACACGTACCATTCTAAGATATGCATAGCTGCTGATAGACGGTTGTCTTGTTACTGTCCAGTATTATGGAATAATATACACGCACCTGGAGTATGGAATAGAAATCTGGGGGGGAGGGGGGATGTGGTATAACAAAATTAAATAGGCTACTTCTATTGCAAAAAAAGATGTATATATCACCTAAAAATTAGTAAACAAATATTTTAAAAAATACAGTACACTGACAGTAATAGGTATTTATGCTTTTAAAGTAATAACTCTAGTTAAGGGGAGAGGATGGTATTTTTTGGTGAAAAATGAGTAAAAATATAAAAAAATAAAATTTTCTTTAAATACTCTGTAATATGTGTGGAATGCATAGCATAACATTTTGTGGGTATTTGTGCCCTTATCGGATGTTGAGTCGCCATTTTTAAACTTCCTCCATTATGGATTTTTAAATCATTCGCCGGTAAATTTCCGGTAAATTAAATTTAAAAAAAAAATTTTTTTTCTTTAAAATACTCTTTGATATGTGTGGAATGCATTGCATAACATTTTGTAGGTATTTGTGCCCTAATCGGATGTTGAAACGTAATTTTTAAACTTCCTGCGCTATGGATTTTTAAATCACACGCCCACTTTTATCGGTTTCCAGTAACTTCATTCTTTTTTGCTACATTGCCAGACAAAAATAGACATAATTTCTGTACTATTAAAGATACATGCATGAAATTTAGAACACACATTCTTTAGACTATTAGGAAACGTTTCTCTGTAACAGAATTTTGTTAATTGATTTCATTTTAAAAATACGTCCGTTTGTTTGCAAGAAAGGAAATCAGAAAATTGTTATTAAATTTTAATTGTTTATTTTACAAACGTAGGGACTAATATAAAAATTCTGTTACAGATAGTTTGTAGAACATGCTTTTGCAAATATATTGCAAAAAAAGTTTGAATCTATCTTTAAAAACAGTTTAGATATATCGGCTTTAGTACAATCCTGCATTGGGTATTTTTTTTTTTTCAAATTTGGGTCCCCAAATAATTTTTTTCCAAAATATTTATATTTGGTTGAGTTCCTACAGCTATGAGCTCTCTGCATACAAAAAATTAATATTTTACACCAAATAGGAAAAAAGATTTAAAAAATACCATCCTCTCCCCTTGAAGAAAATTTATAGGCTCTACCCACTAAATAAAAAACTATATTTATATAATACACGAGGAGACACTAACTATCATAGAGAGAGCATAAACAAAGTGGCAACCTGAAACTAAAAGAATACTTTATAGAAAAATCCCATACAAACTAGAAGAGCTATTGCATTGAATACATATTTCATACATTGTATTAATTATACTATAGTTGTATTTACTGTATGTTTATAAATATATCAATTATTCTGTCAAGTTATAAGCATAATTTTAAGAATTATATTCAATTATATTGTATTCATGTTTATGTTTCTTCTTTTATTATTTAATTTTATTATGTTTTGATATTAGATTTCATTTTGACAATGCTTGATACTTGTATTTACAAATTCATATGTAATAATAATAATAATAATAATAATAATAATAATAATAATAATAATAATAATAGCCACCGGCATGGCTCAGTCGGTTAAGGCGCTTGCCTGCCGGTCTGAATTTGCGTTCGGGCACGGGTTCGATCCCCGCTTGGGCTGATTACCTGGTCGGGTTTTTTCCGAGGTTTTCCTCAACTGTAATGTGAATGCAAGGTAATCTATGGCGAATGCTCGGCCTCATCTCGCCAAATATCATCTCGCTATCACCAATCTCATCGACGCTAAATAACCTAGTAGTTGATACAGCGTCGTTAAATAACCAACTAAAATAAAAAAAGAAAATAATAATAATAATAATAATAATAATAATAATAATAATAATAATAATATATTATATATTGCTTATAATAAGAATTATTATTATTATTATTATTATTATTATTATATTATATATTGCTTATAATAAGAATTATTATTATTATTATTATTATTATTATTATTATTATTTTCTTTTTTTATTTTAGTTGGTTATTTAACGACGCTGTATCAACTACTAGGTTATTTAGCGTCGATGAGATTGGTGATAGCGAGATGATATTTGGCGAGATGAGGCCGAGCATTCGCCATAGATTACCTTGCATTCACATTACAGTTGAGGAAAACCTCGGAAAAAACCCGACCAGGTAATCAGCCCAAGCGGGGATCGAACCCGTGCCCGAACGCAAATTCAGACCAGCAGGCAAGCGCCTTAATAATAATAATAATAATAATAATAATAATAATAATAATAATAATAATAATAATTCTTATTATAAGCAATATATAATATATTATTATTATTATTATTATTATTACTACTACTACTACTACTACTATTACTATTATTATTATTATTATTATTATTATTATTATTATTACTACTACTACTATTATTACTACTACTACTATTATTATTATTATTATTATTATTATTATTATTATTATTATTATTATTGAGCTGAATTTCAGTGCAGTAAGCGTGTTGTGTGTCCCGCGCCATGGCCTCGCAGTTTAAGGCATCCCGCCTAGGACTCGCGTTATGGAATGCGCGCTGGTTCGAGTCCTCATGGGGGAAGAAATTTTCACATGAAATTTCGGCCAGTGTATGGGACCAGTGCCCACCCAGCATCGTGATGCATTTGGGGAGCTACGATAGATAGCGAAATCCGGTTGCGAATACCAGCTATAACGGCTGGGGGGATCATCGTGCTAACCACACGATACCTCCATTCTGGTTGGATGATCGTTCACCTCTGCTTCGGCATGTGGGCGTGAGGCCAGCAGCCGGCTGGTCGGTCTAGGCCCTTCACGGTCTGTAGCACCACGGATTATTATTATTATTATTATTATTATTATTATTATTATTATTGTGTTGTGTGCAGTGTTGACTTTCGTTTCTCTGTTTGTGTCTGTTGCTTGAGTCATGATTCAGGGATTTAATACAGAACAAATAATTTTCATTTAACATAACTTTTTAAAATACGAATCACCTGCTTAGTATCAGAAAGAATTTCGAAAAATTTTTTCTTGGGTCTATCCACAGTTCGTTCAATAGTGAATAAATTCAAAACGGCATCAGTGTTGGACAAGAAAAGAAAGCGAAGGCGCCATGTTTTAACTGAGGAAAATTTGGATGATATCAATGCTCGATTAGAAAAACTGCCGTGAAAATCTCTCACGAAGTTGGCATAAGTTGGAGTCAGCTGTACATCAGCACATAATGCGACAAAATTACTAAAAACGCAAAATAATTTTCATATAAATCTCGGCAATAATAGTTTGTTAAAAAAGGAGGGACTGTTATCCTCTCATCACTTCTAGTGAACCTTACTCGCAATTTCACATTATGAAGATGCCAAACTTAAGAAAATCGGGTATCTAGGAACTCAAATACCTGTTGTTTTGAGTATTTTCATATCCATGGGGATGAAATCAAGACTCGTCCAAATAAAGAAGTAAATAATGGTCAATTTCACTATCATGCAGTTAAAAATTAACTGACAGAATTCACACTTGGATAAAGAATAATATCTAGATTTTAGTTCTTGCACTACTGTAAATTTGTGTTGTTTCAACTTATATAGCATTGCATCAATCGTACAGAACTGTAAGATAAAGCTACCTGTTTTCTGCAAAAGATGACAAAGGGATATTGTAAGGGAATTTTCCTAACTCTCATCCATATTTTCTTCTCTGAGCACAGTACGTCGTCTTCTGTGTTTCTCATCTATCATCCAGAATTTATTCCCAAGGACATGGGTTGTTGTATGAATTGGAACCTTATCATCTAGGAATCTTTATTTAAATTGCCATCAAGCTATACGGAGTAATATAATTTCCTTTTCTAATAATTCTTCATTTAAACTTGGTGTTCCATCCACAACATCTGTTAGGTAACTAACATGGAACATTGTTTTAATTTGAAAATTCCACACTTGAAATAATCAACAGTCTTCTAATAATTTAACTATTTTAGTGGAATCCTCGCTGTTTGCTATTTCGTGTTTCTAATCAATTTTATGTACCAGTAGTACATTAAATCTTATTTAGTTGATTATTTTTATCGTCATAGCCTCACTTTTACATTCTCAACTTTAATAACGCTTACCGGTATTTCTTTTTTATTATTATTATTATTATTATTATTATTATTATTATTAACATTAGCAGTAGTAGTAGTAGGAATAGTAATATTAATAATATGATTATTATTATTATTATTATTATTATTATTATTATTATTATTATTATTATTATTATTATTATTATTACAAAGCCACTGGACTTCTTACCTGAAGAGATAGCATGAAGAATGGAACACACATGATACCATTTATTCTCTGTATGAGAAACAACAATGTAACACAATATTTCCACAGATACAAATTCTAGATAACTTCCCAGTTGGCATAGTGTCGTTGAATAACCAATTCAGAGGAAAGAAAATCCTGAGTTATCATACAAAGGATATCACAATCGGAGCAGGAAATCGAATAAGTATTTAATGCAGTGACCTGGAGATTTTGTACCAATTTTAGAAAGTGCTGTATTCAATATTCAGTCACATTGCATTCAGAAAGAAACAAGTTCCGGATAAAGGAGACAGGAATGAAGACAGACTTTTGCACGATTTTTATCAATAAACTTTGGGTAATATTCTAACAGACTTTTGCACGATTTTTATCAATAAACTTTGGGTAATATTCTAACTCATCAAAAATGTGTTCCGCTGACAGGAAAAAACATCGAACAGTGATGGTATTATAAATTCCATTAATTATTTACAGACAATAAACTTAATCCACGTTGAATCTTTCATACACTACTTTTAACACTTGAATATAAATAATTTATTAAATGGCGATCTTACTCGTGTTAATTGTGTAAGCATGTGCGGCTTACAGCTGTTTCAGTGCTTCTTCACACCATCCTCAGAGCCTACTACATCTCGGCGTCATCTCGAACTTCACTGCCTGTTGTGTGGGTGCGTTTGATTGTTGAAAAGTTTTGAAATGTGGTGTCAAATAGTGTGTGTGTTCTGAAATTGATCTGTGTGTTGAGAATTAGATCAGGGTGTGTTTTAGTGTGTCTGTATATTTCATATTGTTCTAGTGTGTTGAGTTTTTGGTTTTTGAGTTGTATGTGTAGGATTTCCATGTCTGTATTTATGTTATTGTATGTGTGTTTAGCATTAGTTATGTGTTCTCAACACACAAACAACACAAACAAATAAATACAACCACACAGGCGTATACAAACTCACATGCAATAGTTGCGACAGTTTCTACATTGGACAGACAGGCAGATCATTCCAAACTCGATACAAAGAACACATTACAGCAATAACCAGAGGACACAATACATCTACATATGCCGAACACATAACTAATACTAACCACACATACAATAACAGAAATACAGACATGGAAATCCTACACATACAACCCAAAAACCAAAAACTCAACACACTAGAACAATATGAAATATACATACACATTAAAACACACCCTGATCAAATTCTTAACACATAGATCAATTTCAGAACACACACTATTTGACACCACATTTCAAAATTTTTCAACAATCGAATGCACCCACACAACAGGCAGCAAAGTTAGAGATGACGCCAAGATCTAGTAGGCTCTGAGGATGGTGTGAAGAAGCACCGAAACAGCTGTAAGCCGCACATGCTTACACAATTAAAACGAGGAAGATCGCCATTTAATCAATTATTTACAATAAACTTAATAATTATAAATAAATGTAGGTATCTTTTGAAAACATTGGTACTCTTGAAACCATTGTATTCCAGGAAACACGTCTAGATCTGCTATTTACAATGCCATTTGTCACTAAAATTTTCTCGTGATAGCTTAAACACAACAGAGTGTAATAATTTTTCTGCTTATACTAAGGCTTCGTCTCTGATGTTTGCACCCACCCAGTCACTGCCAGGTTATGAATCCAAGTCATATGGGACTTTGTTTTATGCTGTCATTGCATTACCTGAGTACAGTAAATGACGTTGTGAAGCATGATATATAATATACGAAATCAAAACCTGTACCAGTATAGTACATTATGCAACGAGCCTATAATGGTAGTAATTAAGACGCGAGTATGTTTGTTTATGAAACGAGCGCAAGCGAGTTTCATAATTTTCATACGAGCATCTTAATTAACATTATAGGCAAGTTTCATACGACTTTTTATGCTCGACCATATTTCTAACTTGAAATTATTCATAAGTATTCATGTTATGTTATCTAAGTGAAGAGCGGAACTGACCTTCTAAATTGTGCGCCCAAAGTATTGATTTTTTCTGAGGGACGAATGTCATTGACCTTGAGATAATCTAGAGAATAACATGAACATTAACCTTTAACTGGTGAGGTGATATTTTTGTGACGTATCTGGTGAGGTTGGAAATTGGCCTTAATATGAAAACTGACAGTAATAAACATTTACAAACTGGCATTTATAGTTAGTGTATTATTTAATGCTCATATCTATCACAAAAACGATTACAAAATTAATCTCAGTAATCATAAAACATAATGTTACATATCTATTTACAAAATTGTCAGAAAAATGATTTTCTGTCTATAAATATAACACTTTTTCAAATTATTATAATACATCCTAATATTCTGTCTGTTTTTGAACAAGTAACGAACATCTGTGTACTAACTTAGTGAGAGAGAAGCGTCAGTGTTTCATATGAAGGCAAATTTACAGAGCGCAATCAGTACAATATTTCACTGTACATGTACCACAGATTGGTGTTTTATAGTCAGAGCACTTGAACCTTGTTTTCTTGTCACTTGTCCTGGGACATTTGCCACATCTCACCTGCCGATCAAGTTGTGGAAGACTGTCGGGAGAAGAGGGATCTGTTTTATTTTTTTCTTCCCTATCACAAGCAATGTCAAATCGGAGAAACAATAGAATAATGTAGACACGCTTCAAAGACATTGTGGAACAGAAAATGTCCCGTCCTGTACTGTCTGTGGCAAACAATGCTTCAAGGTCCTCATTGTTAGATATGAAGATTAATGTAAACATCAATATTCCTAGGAATCAATATCAATATCTCTGTAATCATATCGCTTTTGATCAGATAATTTCTGTCTGACTTGTGCCAGCTTTTCATTTGTCCGTACAATTACTTCTTCAAATAATTCTTCATTGAACAAGAGCTCCCCAGATGAACGATGACTGCAGTACGTTCCAAGCTGCTTAGCAGGTCCAATTATGCCGGGGAGATGTGTAATTATGTTGTGTTTTCTTGTGTGTACGTTTTCCTTAGGCGATTCCGCTGACCATTTGAATTTGTTTCTCCCCTGGTAGAATTTCAGATCCTTTTTAGTCCTTTTCAGCTGAGGTGATCTACTTTCGCCAACTGATGATTTCTCCCCTGATTCATTCTCTGTATCAGAGATTTCTTGTTCTGTCTCAATGTCATGATCACTTTGAAAATCTGGAGCAACTGTATCACCTTCATCACCGCTATGATCACTCTCGTCATTGTGAACAATATGATTTGCCCAGTCCTCGAACCCAGGATCATTCACATTCACAGTCGCTTTTGAGGACGTCATTACTGAAACACGAAGAAACGTCGGCGCTAATTACATTTGCAAACTGAAGTACCATCCCGTATAATAAGCGAAAATGCATCTAAATGCTGAGACCTAAAATAGTTACGTACCTGGTGAGATGGGGTTTGGTGAACCCCTAATGCACAAGAATGACGAAAATTCTTACACCAGCTGCAGTATAATACGTCCACTCTCTTGGCAGACTGCCAACAGATTGACTGAAAGCTATCTAGACTGTCGTAGCCCCCACCTCAATATTTAAAAAGAAGTGGCGGTTTGTATTTTCGTTGGGGTTCCACAAACCCCACCTCACCAGCTAAGGGTTAATATTGATATAACCTGGAAATTGATTTAGAATTGAAAAACGAGATGACAAATTGAATTTATTTGAATATTATTTACAATTAACGCTAATTATTATAGTAACAGAACATAACCTTCTGCGACAGTATTGGATTTCCAGCCTCCGTGACATTTTGCTAATTGTCTTTCGATTGCATATCCGAGAATAATCGATACTTGCGGTTTTATAATGGTACAATGGTGATTTCTCATTGGCTGAACAACTGAACAGTAATGAATAGGTGTACTTTAATGAGGTGCATTAAAGGGCTACTACCAGGTGTAAAATTACTACATTTCGGCATGGTCAAGCATAAAATATGACATAGTTTTCTGATTGCTTACTTTCAGTTATGCTAGATGGCTGGTCCATAGTCCAAAATGTTTAATAAGATGTTTGGTAGTGAATGTTTTAACAACAAATTAAAAGTTAATGTAAAAGGAGAGAGAAGTGTGTTAAGTTTAATTATGTGACAGATTTGATCCTCTTTGGCTTCTGCCAAGTGCCTCGGATTAAAAATGTTCACTTTTCTTGCAGACAAGTTGTATTGTATATATTAACATGAAGGGAAGTGATTAGAGGAGTTACTAAATTGTTAGAATACTGTATTGTTTATTTCTTGTACATTAATAGTGATGAAATATGTTTAACTGTGTAAAGATTTCTTCATAACAGTACCATTATTGTATGTTGAGTGATACCCAGTCACCTACTAAATAACATATTACGCCAGCATGTACATTGCCCCATTAATAAAGATATAGAATAGCTGTTATTCTTGTTAAGTTTACAGTAAGGCAAAGAAAGGTTTAATTTTGTTTGCAGTGTCTTGCATATAGTCTTATTTTTTAAAGTCAAAGATTCTATGGAATTGAATAAATATTTAATATGGGAGAGAAAAGAAAATACCTGAGATCCATGAAAGTTCGAATATTTCTCAGGAAAACTACTGCTCTGACATTGCCATAAGTTGTACCGTACTATGCATGGTAAGTCAGGTACCGGTATTATACAAAAGAACAAAAGTACTATTTATTTAAATTATATTGTGACACAGATGACAGTTCGTTTTAGAAAGATTTTAATAGTGATATGAAATAGTGAGAAATGGAATATGAAATATGATTTTTATAACTGTAATTACTTAAATATGTGAGTGAAACACAAACTATAAACAATGGCCTTTTAACTTCAATGTAGTACTTCTAAATTGGTCTGTCTTTAGATAAATTTTATTCGAGTTTTATGTAATTCTTTGAGAGCAAAGAACAATATTGCTTATGGAATGAGTTGTTTTTAGTGTTTATATTGCGAAAATGAAGGCAGAATTCAACATATTGCGTTACTTATCTTCACATTCGGACTGTAAGTAAATTGTCAATTCTCTGGAGAATATTTCTCTTTTCTTCACATTTTATACAACATTGAACACTGGGAATGTTTGGAGTTTTATAATATTGATAACAATTTTAAATAACTGATATCTGAGGAGTTTTCTTAAACGTCAAATCAATATCAACTGAAAGTTCGTGAAAGAGTAAGAATTTCTGGAGGGAATATGTGAGATTTAATTTACTGACTCAATTGCTAGAAACTGGCTGTCTGAATTAATTTTATGTCCTACTGACACTTTTATAATGCTTCAAGGACAAATAAATGAAATACGGTGAACAATTCTTCATGCTCCCATGATTTAACGGCTTATAGTAAGTCAGCGGAATCAGCTGCGAAGCCAGTTATAAATTCCCCAGCTCCACCACGCTGAAGGTTGCATCAGGCATCAGTGTGAGTTGCACTCTTGCAAGATAAGCACGTGTTCTTTAGGCGACGTAATACAGTGTGTTAATTAAATTAATATGGCTCAATTCAGGTATTCTGTTCCCCAAAGAGTATTCATATATGATTCATACGTACATATAGAATTAGCTCATACGGTAAGCAGATTATTTCAGGAGAGATTCCCTGGTGTCCAATTTCCAAATCAAAATTCGATTCAAAATGTACTGTACCAGTATTAATGTTTATTTTTAAATGTTTATTAGTAATATCTTACACGACAAATTGCAGGTAGATTTTTTTAAGTGTTTATTAGTGTTAACTTACGCGACAAACTGTAGGTAGATTTACTGCGAAATTCCTGACATCCGTTCACCACAGATATCAGCTTGACTCACCCAATGCTTAAAGGCAGTGAAAGTGGGCACACGGAGAAATGTTCACCCAGTATACAGAGTGATTCACGAGGAGTTACTGTCATTTATGGAGCATATTCCAAAGACATTTTGAGCAAAAAATATCTTATAAACATTGGTCCTATTCTCAGTATTTTGAGAGTTACAATAATTTGAATTTGTTTGTAAAATACCATCATTCTTTAGTTTTAAGGTTAAAAGAATATTACAGATAAAGAGTGAACTATTCAGGAGTATCATTTCTTTAATTAACTAGTATTCTGAAGCTAAAAATTTGTTGTGAATTCCATAGTTGCCTCGTACAGATTTTTTTGTTTTTTTTTCCGATTTTTAACTACAAAATTATATTTTTCTTACGCACTTATCACAACAATTGTTACAAATGACGCCACTCTTGTAAATTCTTTAAAACTGTACATTAGGATACAGAATTAAACTATAAAGAATCAAGTTCCTACAGTCGTATAATACGTAACAATTGTTGTGATAAGTGTATAAGAATGATGTAATTTTTAGTTAAAAATTGAAAAATAAAATCTGTACAAAGCAATTAACATATTTTTAGCTTCAGAATACTAGTCAATTAAAGAAATGAAACTTCTCTATTTGTAATATTCTTTTACTCTTAAAACTAAAGAAAAAAGGTATTTTACTAACAACTTCAAATTAAATAATTTTAAGGGAAAAATTGTTCCAGGGCGGGCATTGATCCTGGGACTTCTGGCTGAATTCACCAGCGCTCTACCGACTGAGCTACTCAGGAACTCCACCCAACACCCTCTCAATTTTTCCACTTATATCCACACACCTTGAGCAGGCTGATGAGACGCCAGAAACTCACATTGAGTGCACACAAAACTCTGTGTGACTTGAAATTGTGGTTTTCTGTTAACGTACCTACAGTAACGTATATGTTATGCAAATCTAGGTTTCGGGTGGAGTTTCTGGGTAGCTCAGTCGGTAGAGCGCTAGTGCGTTCAGCCAGAGGTTCCGGGATCGATACCTGACTCCGGAACAAATTTTCCCTTGAAATTATTCAAGTCTGCTTCACAGGGAGCTTTACCTGAAAGCTGGATTTGCATAATTTCAATTTAGTGTAACTCTGAAAATATTGAGATTAGGACACATATTTATATGACATCTTTTGCTCAGAATGTTTCCAGAAATAACCTCCATAAGTGGCGGTAAATCCTCGTGAATCATCCTGTATGTGGTACCAGTATATCCTGCACACAATGTACAGTACTACATTATCTTGTATAGCAGTGAAAATATTTTATATATAGAGAACAGAACAATCGAAAACAAACCCACTTAGTCCAGTATGAGATAATAGTTAAAAATAAGAAAGATTTGACAGCCTTTTATATGTATGGCAGAAGGAAAAAACGGAATTATGAAGGTAAATAATCGTATTATATGCTATCTACAAGTTGGTAACATTGAAAAAAAAATGTTCAAAAGAAAACTCCACAAATTTCTGTTATTTAAAGTATTGAGCTTTATCCATCAGCTAGCTTTTATGAAATGTTCAATGTAAATTACGTTTCATATTTTAAATTAAACATAATAAAGTTTGCTGTCAAACCGAAATACACTTATTATTTAAAGCTGTTAATTTATATGTTATAAATATTCACATACCATTTATGTATCGGTATGAAAGTTTGGAAATAAATTGTTTTATGCAATAACAAATTTGTTTTATTATAAAATAACATAATCAAATCACACAACACTTCCTCCTAAGTAGAACACATCACCAACACCAACCACAACTATAGCAGTATAGAAACTGACATAAAAATTCTACACATTGAATCGAAAAGCCAGAAACTAAAGACACTATGAGAGTATGAAATTTACAGACATAGAGAAACATATTCACAACACATCCTCAACACTTCACTAAATTTTAAATGCAAACTCTTTTCGGCACAACATTACCTACCATAAACACACAACCACTACAACAAATCAGAAACAAGCTCAAGACTTCACTAGAAATCTGAATATGGTGGAAACCAACCGAAACTAATTATTAAGTTAAATACCATAATAGTTTCATCATGAACACAGGTAAGTTAAAGAAGTTTTTTATTTGATATGATATATACTGGTATTTCTCAAAATCTTCAGTCCTGCTGGCCCTTCACATTTCTGTATTCGGGCCAGCATTCCCTTACTTGCACTATTTACAACTTTAAACAAGACGTATTTTGACACTTGAAGCCTGTTCTTGCTATGTCTTTCATGTCCCTTCACTTTCACTTGACCATCCTTTTACTTTATCCACTAATATTCTACTTCCCTTCTCTTATTCTCAGTTCCCTTAAAAATCTTTTCCTACCTTCATAACTAACTTAATACTTTAAATAACAATACATATAATTTATTTAATATATAAGACCTACCCCTTGTTGACTATCATCATCAGCCACATGGTTTAAGTCTTGTTTGGCTCGTTCCGGTCTCATGGAGTATATACATTTTAAAATTGTTGAAGCCATCTTTTCCTGGGTCTACCTATGTTTCGTTTACCAGTTGGTCTGTAGTCGAATATTAATTTAGG
Organism: Periplaneta americana; assembly: GCF_040183065.1. Classification (NCBI taxonomy): domain Eukaryota; kingdom Metazoa; phylum Arthropoda; class Insecta; order Blattodea; family Blattidae; genus Periplaneta; species Periplaneta americana. The sequence continues at coordinate 151,056,888 of NC_091126.1, read as the reverse complement.
AATACGGTTTTGAGTCATTCTTTCAACGTGTTGCTTCCATTTATTCCTATATTCTTTGAGTTTTTCAATTAAATTGAATATAATATTCATCTTACGATGTTTGGTGACGTATACACGTCCGCTGATGTGACATATTAATGAATTTAAATGCTGTCACCAAACATCGTAAGATGAAGATTACATTTGTAAAGTTTCTTTCAACCCATAAGCAGTGCTGACTAGATCAGACGCTATGGACAGTACTCTATAACAGAGTCGCCAGTATGAAATGATAATTCCAAGCCTTTGGCGTGAGACGAACTAGATAGCTCAGTGGTAGAGTGCCTGACTGGAGAGCAGGAAGTCGCAGGTTCGATTCCCGCTCGAGGTTGTGAAATTTTTCTTTCATACCATGGCATGATTGTGACTATAATAGCATTTAAATTCATTAAATTGAATATATTCAGTTCTAGTCTTATGTCTTCATTGCGTTTCTTGTCTAAGAGAGTATAACCTGCTATACTCCTCAAAAATCTCATTTCTATCACCTCGATGCTTTTTTCTTCGGATTTAGTAAGAGTCCAGAATTCAGAGCCGTACAGCAACATAGGGACTGCCATAACTTTATAAAATTTTAATCTTGTTTCTTTGCTAGTGTATTTTAAAGTTATTTTTATTACCCCACAGAAATAATTAAATTTGTTTATTTTATTTGTAAAATCTTCTTTTCTTGCATATGAGATATTGCAGCCCAGATAATTAAAAGCATTAATTTGTTCTATCATTCTTCCATTCAACACAATTTTGGCTCTAATTGTTTCTAATCCTCTAAAGGCTAACACTTTTGTTTTAGTAGCCGATATAGTTAAGCTATTTTCTTTGCTAATTTTGTTTAATTTAAATATTGCCATTTGTAGATCATCTTAAAACCTGATCATCGGCAAAAAGTATTGTATCTAAGTTTATGTTTCTTATTTTAAAATGTACTTTCAAATCCATCTGCCACTTCAGCACGATGTCGTCCATATATACATTAAAAAGTGACGGTGACAATGGGCACCCTTGTCTTACTCCTCTATTTATATTGGCTATTTGTTGTCCTTATTTACAATTAATTACAATTTGGTTATTAGTGTACAAATTTCTTATTATTGTTATTAAGTGTTGTGGGATGCCTTTTTGTTGCATTATGTCCCACAGCTTCTTTCTATTAACTTTATCAAACGCTTTTTCATAATCTATGAATGCCATAAATGTTGGTAAATTGAATTCCCTATGTTTTTCAATTATTTGAGAAACAGTGAATATGCAGTCAGAACAAGATCTTCCTTTTCTGAATCCATTTTGAGATTCATTGATTATATGTTCCATTATTACATTAAAGCGATTTTTTATTATAGATGCATAGATTTTATAACCTGTATATAGTATACTTAATCCCCTATAATTAGCATAGTCATGTCTGTCTCCTTTTTTGTATATAGGATTAATTTTGGCGATTTTCCATTCTTCTGGAACATAACCTATTTTCCAACATATATTTATTAAATCTAAATAACGATATTTAAAAGAAATTGGTGCATATTTTATTAATCCGTTATTTATGTTATCTATGCCAGGAGCTTTTTTATTTCTACAGTTTCTAATTGATGTTTCTAATTCTTCAAATGTTATGGGGTCTATATGTTCATCAATTTCTGTTAAATTTATTTCATTCTCTACATTATTCTCTTCTGTCCGAAGTTCTTGATAATATTTTATCCATGTCTTTCCAGTATTAAGTTTAACTTTAAGTTATCTTTGTCCTGTTTATTTATATGTTTCAAAATTTTAGGCTTTATCTTGTCTCCCATGTACATCATGCTCTATATCGCTAATATACTTCCTAGTTCACTAAAAACTTGAACTATTATTATATTCACTGTCTAAACTCTTCTCACACAACACATGAGCGCTCGTATCCTAGCAACATTGCTTTCACTTTATTTATAACACTTAATTAACACTGAAAAAAGTACAACAGTTCACTTCCATTTATCCATTACCTACCTGGACATACTATTATTTCAACCCACTGATGCACCATTTCCTCAGATTAAAGAGAGGTTTTTCTCCACTATTGCCCCCTCTTTTCGCACTCCTGGCACACTTTACACACTCAATACTTCCCCTTCTATTCCCCGCACTTATTACACTTCCTCATTCACCAGTCTCTTCTTTCGTCGGTTCAGCATTCCTCTCTCTCCCCTTCTGCCTTTCTCCAATAGTTTTTTGTTTAATAAATGTAACAAAGCATTAATATAAAATGACATACAGTTGTGTAAGCCATCATTGCTTGTAACAATCAAATAACATTCTTGCATTTCATTTTACAGGATAACCAGTAAGCCTGCCTGATACGCATAATACTGAATTTCTGCCATTGTAGGTCTCTGTTCTGAGCAGTGTATGCCGGCCGGGACAGACTCATCAGCGCCACTTCATGCATATAGTTATGGACATGTCCTATGCTTCCGGCTACGTCATAGCAGTAGGAGTACATTGATAAGCGATGAGAGGAGAGCCTAGTCTTGCTGGGTTGAGTGAGTTCTAAGACATATTCACTTGCGATCTAGACTTATACTAGGAAGGTTACCTAGCAGTGGCGGATAGTGGGTTTGAAAGTTAAGGAGGCAAGACATGACTGATGAGAGTTTGCATAACTTGTATTAAAAATATAAGCCCTGTGACGTACCACATTACCAAGCGCAGAATTTATAGGTTTTAAGAAACTAAAATTAGGTTTTCCAATCTATATTTTAGGATCTTTTTAGGATTTTAAAACTTATGTTTAGGAATTTATATGATTTTACGGGGAAAATAACTAAAAAAAACAACATTACAATAATCTTAGAGTTACATTCAAATATACATTATTATAGGACTAACATTATAAATACAAAAAGCAGCCTGCTGATTCACGTGGTGATGATTGAACGTTTTATGGAACTATTTACCAATATTAATAATAATCCATGGCGCTATAGCCCTTGAAGGGCCTAGACCAACCAGACGGCTGCTGGCCTCACGCCCACATGCCGAAGCAAAGGTGTACGATCATCCAACCAGAATGGAGGTATCATGTGGTTAGCACGATGATCCCCCCAGCCATTATAGCTGGTATTCTCAACTGGATTTCGCTACCTATCGTAGCTCCCCAAGTGCATCACGATGCTGGTTTACCAATATTAATACATATTAATAGTGTATTATGTTTACAACATTGTATCTTTATTAAATTATTACACCCGCAAACCATTCATTTAAGTAGTGCTCCTGATATGAATTAGGTATCTGTCGTGTTACAGCAGTACAGCTGACAGCGGTGGGTAGGAAGTCTCAGCTCCCCTCACGCGTTCTAGTTAAGTTTAAACACTCTGCTAACCAGCTATCTTATTGGTTGAACTGTTGTTGTTTTAATTTAGTAGATCATTTTACGATGCTTTATCAATATCTTGGGTTATTTAGCGTCTGAATGAGATGAAGGTGATAATGCCGGTGAAATGAGTCCGGGGTCCAGCACCGAAAGTTACCCAGCATTTGCTCATTTTGGGTTGAGGAGAGATTGGTGAACGAGGAAGCGAAATAAGTGCGGGGAATAGAAGAGGAAGTAGTGAGTGTGTAAAGCGTGCCAGGAGTGAGAAAAGAGGGGGCAATAGTGGAGAAAAACCTGTCTATGATCTGAGGAAATGGTGCATCAGTGGGATGAAATAATAGTAGGTTAGCTAGGTAATGGATAAATGGAGGTGAGCTGTTGTTCTTTTTTTCAGTGTTAAATAGTGTTATAAATAAAGTGAAAGCAATGTTGCTAGGATACGAGCGCTAATGTGTGGTGTGAAAAGAGTTTAGACAGTGAATATAATATTAGTTCAAGTTTGTAGTGAAATAGTCAACAAGGGTTAGGTCTTTTATATTAAATAAGTTATGTACATTGTTATTTAAAATATTTAGTTAGTTATGAAGGTAGGAATTATTTTTAAGGGAACTGAGAATAAGAGAAGGGAAGTAGAATAGTAGTGGATAAAGTAAAAGGATGGTCAGGTGAAAGTGAAGGGACATGAAAGACATAGCAAGAACAGGCTTCAAGTGTCAAAATACGTCTTGTTAAAAATTGTAAATAGTGTAAGTAAGGGAATGCTGGCCCAAATACAGAAATGTGAAGGGCCAGCAGGACCGAAGTTTTTGAGAAATATATATCATATCATATCATATCATATCTTATTGGATTGAGGGAAAACCCCGGAAAAAAACCTCAACCAGGTAACTTGCCCCGACTGGGAATCGAACCCGGGTCACCTGGTTTTGCGGCCAGACCCACTAGCCGTTACTCCACAGGTGTGGACACTGTTGTTGTCATGGTTACCGGGGAGCAAAGTGATGTAGCTGTCTCCTCTCTCCCACTCTAGCATAGACACTCCAGGCTGCTAGATGTCGACTATACAGGTTACAGCACTATCTGTTATTTTTCGGTACGAATTATTTGTACTATCTACAGTTTACCGAGCTGACATCAGCAACTGGATGTGTTCGACTTGACGTAACTTACATCTTAGTCGTAGTGAATAGTAAAATTAATATAAAAGGAAAAATGTTCTTCATTTGCTATAACTTGTCTGTGATCTTAATTCTGCTGGAATTAATACTGCCATATTGTGTTGTGGTAAAATATTAGGGGAGGCACGGCCTCCCTTGCCTCCCCTGAAAATCCGCTGCTGTTACCTAGTAAGGGAAGCTAGGGGGTGCTGGCTAGTTCCGACATTCTGGAGTGGGAATATATATTTATTTATTTATTTATTTATTTATTTATTTATTTATTTATTTATTTATTTATTTATTTATTTATTTATTTATTTATTTATTTATTTATTTATTTATTTATTCATTCATTCATTTATTCATTCATCATCTTGATAGATAAACGAAGACATACTAGTATAGTAGACATTCGAACTTTCAGGGGGGCAGACTGTAATTCTGACCATTATTTGGTAATTGGAGAATTAAGAGAAAGACTATCAGTAGCGAAGCGAGTAGATCTACAAGCTAATATTAGTAGATTCAATATTTTGAAATTAAAGGACGAGGAAACTAAGCAACGTTATCAGGTTGATATTTCAAATAGGTTTGCTGCTTTAGCAACTTCCGACGAAGCTGAGAAAGAGTTAGATGTTAATAGCGTGTGGGACAATATCCGAGATAATAACAAAATTGCAGCTGAGCAGAGCATAGGTTATCATGAAACTAAGAAAAAGAAACCATGGTTTGATGACGATTGTTCCATTGCAGTACATAGAAGGAAACAGGCAAAATTGAAATTCTTACAGGATCCAATTGAGGAGAATAGAGATAATTATTTCAATGAAAGACGGGAAGCAAATCGTACAATTAGGAATAAAAAGAGAGATTACTTGAAGGAAAAACTGAATGAGGCAGAAACAAATAGTAAGAATAAAAACATTCGAGATTTATATAAGGGTATAAAGGAATTTAAAAATGGATATCAGGCAAGGGTAAACATGATCAAGGATGAGAATGGTGACTTGCTTGCAGACTCTCATTCAATCCTTAACAGATGGAAAAACTATTTTGGGCAACTACTAAATATAGGCCAAGTAGAAATGATCGGGACGAAATTCAAATACAAACTGCTGAGCCATTTATACCGGAACCCATACTTTCTGAAGTCGAAATTGCGATAGAAAATCTGAAAAAGTATAAGTCTCCAGGTATTGATTAAATTCCAGCAGAATTAATACAAGAGGGTGGAAGCGTATTATCTAGTGAAATTTATAAACTTGTACTTGCAATTTGGGAAAAGGAAATTGTACCAGAACAATGGAAGGAGTCCATAATCGTACCTATTTTTAAGAAGGGGGACAAGACTAACTGTAGTAACTTTCGAGGAATATCACTTTTGTTGACGTCGTACAAAATTTTGTCGAATATCCTTTTGAGAAGATTAACTTCATATGTAGATGAAATTATTGGGGATCATCAGTGTGGTTTCAGGCGTAATAGATAGACTATTGATCAGATTTTTTGTATTCGACAGATATTGGAGAAAAAATGGGAGTATAAGGGTACAGTACATCAGTTATTCATAGATTTCAAAAAGGCGTATGACCCGGTTAAGAGAGAAATTTTATATAATATTCTTATTGAATTTGGTATTCCCAAGAAACTAGTTCGATTAAGTCTTAGTGAAACTTACAGCAGAGTCCGTATAGGCCAGTTTCTATCTGATGCTTTTCCAATTCACTGCGGGCTAAAGCAGGGAGATGCACTATCACCTTTACTTTTTAACTTCGCTTTAGAATATGCCATTAGGAAAGTTCAGGATAACAGGCAGGGTTTGGAATTGAACGGGTTACATCAGCTTTTTGTGTATGCAGATGACGTGAATATCTTAGGAGAAAATCCACAAACTATTAGGGAAAACGCGGAAATTCTACTTGAAGCAAGTAAGGAGATAGGGTTGGAAGTAAATCCCGAAAAGACTATATGATTATGTCTCGTGATCAGAATATTGTACGAAATGGAACTATAAAAGTTGGAGATTTATACTTCGAAGAGGTGGAAGAATTCAAATATCTTGGAGCAACAGTAACAAATATAAATTATACTCGGGAGGAAATTAAACGCAGAATAAATATGGGAAATGCGTGTTATTATTCGGTTGAGAAGCTTTTATCATCTAGTCTGCTGTCAAAAAATCTGAAAGTTAGAATTTATAAAAGAGTTATATTACCAGTTGTTCTGTATGGGTGTGAAACTTGGACTCTCACTTTGAGAGAGGAACAGAGATTGAGGGTATTTGAGAATAAGGTTCTTAGGAAAATATTTGGGGCTAAAAGGGATGACGTTACAGGAGAATGGAGAAAGTTACACAATGCAGAGCTGCACGCATTGTATCCTTCACCTGACATAATTAGGAACATTAAATCCAGACGTTTGAGATGGGCAGGGCATGTAGCATGTATGGGCGAATCCAGAAATGCATATAGAGTGTTAGTTGGGAGGCCAGAGGGGAAAAGACCTTTAGGGAGGCCGAGACGTAGATGGGAAGATAATATTAAAATGGATTTGAGGGAGGTGGGACATATTGATAGAGACTGGATTAATCTTGCTCAGGATAGGGAGCAATGGCGGGCTTATGTGAGGGCGGCAATGAACCTCCGGGGTCCTTAAAAGCCAGTAAGTAAGTAAGTTATTATTATTATTATTATTATTATTATTATTATTATTATTATTATTATTATTATTATTATTATTATTATTATTATTAAGAAACTAAGTAAGCCGATTGTCCACTATGCCTAATTAATAGGAAATTTTTAACACTTAGGGGCAATAATATATCTGACAGTGTATGCAATATTCTTGGTTAACCTATCATTGATTTCTGTTCCTCATCAACCACATGTTCTAGTCTTGTCGGGAACATTACGAATGTGGGTTTGGTTATCGCAAACCACATCTATATTTACCTTTTATTAAAGTCATTATAAGGAGAAGAAGATGGTGTACTAATGACTTTGCTCACACATTCGTCACATTATAAATGTTCTTTGACAATATGTAAAAAAAAATCCTCTGATACAAGCAGTACTTTTCATTCAATCAGAAGAAAATTTGATTATTCTTCCAAATGAATTTGACACTGGAACATAGGCATTCCTAATTTCTTTTTTTATTAGGTGCAGATGGTATTCAGCTATTACAGGTGGAATTAAATTTTACATTTCCAGAGAATGATGAACTAACAAGGCTAGTTACCAAAATTTCGTGGAGCGCAGGAGTAACACTTGTTACACGCATAGTGATGGGCGTTTTTCACATTTAAAATTATAAATCATTATACATCTTGAATACACAACTTTTAACACTATATCACTTCGGAATATATATATATATATATATATATATATATATATATATCAGTGGCGGTCCCTCGGGGGAGGGAAAGGAGGAACGTCGTCCTCACATTTTTCTTCTTTTGAAATTGAATACCAAATATGTGCCTTGAAATTCGAGGAAGATTCGACAATTTTTAAGTTCACAGCTATCAGAAAACCTGGGTTGATCGCGTTTTAAACGACGCGTGCTCATGTGCTGCGCGAAAACTGTAAGAAGAATGCGAGATTGTTCGTGAGGAGGAAAGCCAATACTTTCCTCCTTTGCTGCAGTTAACACACATAGACAACAGTGCACTAGTGGCCAGAGAAAGAAGCAGAATTTTAAAGCAAGTAAATGAATAATTGATTGGGAGGAAATGCTCCTCTGATTTTGCGCATGGGCGAGAAATAGTCTAGCAGACAGAAACCGACTGGTCGTGCATCAAGCCAGAGTCCGTGGATGTAGCAGAGTAGTGCATTCACCGAGTCGGCCGCCATTGTTATTCCTTTTCAAGACGCGTGGGATAGGAATATTTAAAGTTAAACTTAGATATTTTTAATTTGAAGAAAAGAAACTTCAAAAGGATATTAAGTAATTGATGAACTAGTGGACTTACTCGTGTTAATTATGTAAGTCAGTGTGGCTTACAGCTGTTTCGGTGCTTCATCACGCCATCCTCAGAGCCTACTAGATCTCGGCGTCCTAGTTACCTTGCTCGGCATCATCTCGAACTTCTCTGCCTGTTATGTGGGTGCGTTTGATTGTTGAAAGGTGTTGAATAGTGGAGTCAAATAGTGTGTGTGTGCTGAAATTGATCTGTGTGTTGAGAATTTGATCGGGGTGTGTTTTAGTGTGTTTGTATATTTCATATTGTTCTATTGTGTTGAGGTTTTGGTTCTTGGGTTGTATGTGTAGGATTTCCATGTCCGCATTTATATTATTGTATGTATGGTTAGCATTGGTTACGTGATCGGCGTATGTAGATGTATTGTGTCCTCTGGTTATTGCTTTAATGTGTTCTTTGTAGCGTGTTTGGAATGATCTGCCTGTCTGTCCAATGTAGAATTTGTCGCAGCTATTACATGTGAGTTTGTATACACCTGTGTGGTCCTATTTATTTTGTTTGTGTTTTTTGTGTGTTGAGATGTCTTTGTAATGTGTTTTCTGTTCTGTATGCTATGTTGTATTTCTGCTTTCTGAATGAAGATGCTATATTATGTGTGCTTTTGTTTTCATATGTTAGTGTGATGTATTTCTTGTGTTCTTGTGTTTGTGTTGTGTTTTGCGTGTTTTTGTGTTTGTTAAGTTTTTGTTTTGTCTTTCTTATGATGTTGTCTATTATGTTTGGATTGTAACCGTTTTCTTGTGCTATGTATTTGATTGTGTTCACTTCTTCATTGTAGTGTTGTTGGCTTATGGGTATGTTGACTAATCTGTGTACCGGTACCATTGTCCTGAATGCAGCATGTTTGTGTTGTATGGGGTGGTTAGATGTGTTGTGTATGTGTGTGGTGATTGGTTTTCTGTATATTTTGAAGGTGTGTTTGTTGTCAATTTTTGTTATGGTGATGTCTAGGAAATTTATGGAGTTGTTTTTAAGTTCCAAGAACCAAAAACTCAACACACTAGAACATTACCAAATATACAAACACACTAAAACACACCCCGACCAAAATTTTCAACACACAGATGAATTTCAGTACAGACACACTCTTTGACTCCACTATTCAACACCTTTCAACAATCAAATGCACCCACATAACAGGCAGAGAAGTTCGAGATGACGCCGAGATCTAGTAGGCTCAGAGGATGGTGTGATGAAGCACCGAAATATATAATTAACACGAGTAAGTCCGCTAGTTAATTACTTATATATAAGTAGTGTATGCAAGATTCAAAATGGAAAGGATATTGGTATATTTCAGAACATTATTGTCAGTCAACATACAAATATACAAAAAAAAAAAACACATTTATTAATATTACTACAGCATAAATATTCATTTAAGTGTTTAATAGTTTCCTATAATTGTGATGTAGGCCTATGCCTACATCACAATTATAGGTATTATAGCAGTATGAACTTAATTAATTACAACCAATAAATTAAAACAGCAATGTTGCGTTTATATGACAAGACTCCCATTATTATTTCGTTAAAAAAAAAAAGAGAGATTTTGTTTAATGCTGGTACGTATCATAAACTGAGTCTTTACATTTATTACACCATATTTTCTTATTAATTATTTAACAACAAAGCCAGCAATGCATACAATCACATTTTCACAATATTCTGTCATTGAGAATGATGTACGAATGATGGAACTGTAATGAGTGTCTGCAGTTGAAAGTTCTAAAGAGTCATATTGCGTCTGATTCTCAAAACACTGAGCATTTTTATTACAGTGCGTTGTGTGTTTGGAAAATACTATGGGTATATAGGTATCTTTTTAGCGGACATCTCCCTCTTGTAATAGAACTTAAAAAATATTTTCTAACGTATATAAAATAATGTAAAGTAAAAAATATTCCATGTATTCGATCATTGGGAATAGAAATAAACTAATAAGTCTTTTTTATGATCAATATAAAGCGTTTATATTTAAAGCAATGCTTAGTTACAGTATTTAGATTTACTTATTACACGTTAGAAAATACATAAATTAGTTATATTACAGTGAAGGGGGATGTCCGCTAAGAAAACGTCTATATACCCAATGGTATTTTCTAAATTCCGAATCCTCTACAGAACAATCATTTGTCTTCCCCAAACATGGCGCCATCGAAACTGCCCGAGAGACAACTCATCGAGTTAGAAAGATTATCTCTCTCTTTCTGACTTGTTGCATAGACTTACTAAAGATGGGTAAAAAATAACACAACAGTTATTTTGGAACTGTTCCGGTCTCGGGCCCGCAGTACTGCGTTGCGCAAGGCATGTTCCGACTCCGAGACAACAGAGAACAGTCGGAACTCGGAACCCGTTCCGTTGAACCATGACTACACTGTTCTCGTCGTTTTTTATGTTGTACTTGGAACAAGTTGGAACTTGAAACTCTCACGTGGATGGATGGGGAAGCATGGAAATTGAAATGCTTGGAGTGTGGTCATGATTAATGACACTAATGACACAGAGCGAGGTGCGATGCGAAGTTTAAATTCTTATATTGGTACAGATACGTTTCTAACATTTTACTAAGCCAGTGGGGAGGTTTCGGGTTTCACTACTGCTAATATATAAATATGTCTTTTTATTATTTATGAAATTATAATGTAATTATTATTATAACTAAGCATTAAGAAAAGTAAAAATAAGTATTAATGATTTGTTTTTTTTTTTTTACTACTTAACACGGAGAACAAAAATTACATGCTACACGTTTTACATGTCATGTTAAATTTTTGAGTTGGCTACCGTGTCATTATGACTATGTACCAAAACTATAAGGCCCAATTGTATAAAACTCCCTGACTAAAGATCAACTTTGATCGAAGATCGGAAAGTGAACCGAGTTCAGACACTTCTTCTATTGTATAAAACTTTTCTGCGATCAAATTATCTTGGTTCAAATGCAATCTAAGTTCACGTGAAAAGGATTTGGCAACTTCGCATAAACAGGTGAAATACGTGATGCGCGGACCATGTTATACGAGCCCCTACCACGCCGTAGCGGAGAAGTGAGAAATATGTTCCCAAATTGAAGCAGCCGAAAGCCGCCATTTGTTGGTAGGAAACGCGCGGGATTTCGAAATCGCTATTTGAATACGCGTTGTATTGCGTATCCGAAAGCTAAATGGTTTTATTTACAAGAACAAAACTTCCTTTGCGATTTACCTTTAATACCGTGTTTCTGATATCAGCAGAGTTGCTACGTTTTCTGCGAGAGAAATCGGGATATCAGAAGCTGACTTAAGACATTAGAATGATCATCACCAGGGAAAGGATTTATATGTAAATACATATTTACTTATAAAGCTAATATAATTTATATTTTGCATTATCTTTATGTTTCACAATGTGTAGGGTTGAAAAATCCTACTTTTATTTTCCATATTTTTCCATATTTTAGAGTTTAGTACATATTTTCGTTAATTTCCGTATATTTTCCATATTTCATATAAAACAGTCCATATTATATTAGGTTTAACAATAAAACAAAACAAAATTCCATTAACTTTTAAAAATACATTTCAACAATAGAGATTTAAACACATGTTCAGTAATCCCTTTAACATCAGAGTTATTTGAAAATTAGCAGTCCTATCAACAATGGGAAAGTAAGTTACAAAACTGTATTAATTTAATTTAAAATTTTTAACAGACTTCAGTTGTGCAGCTCAACAGTTAAATGCCAGTCAGAGTACACATAGGTTCAGTTTTGTAAATCATACTATAAAGACGGTAAATATGCCAAAAGTACGTCATTCAGTCAATTTAAAATCAAAACTAACAAGTTACATTTCAGAATTTAAAGAAGATGGTTTATCAACTGACAATAAAATATTATTTTGTAATTTGTGTCAGTGTGCAGTATCATCTACACAAAAGTTCCTGGTGCAACAACACATTACAACTAGTAAACATCAGGCCAACAAACAACTAAATTCCAAGCAGAGACAATTGTTTTTAACACAACCAACAACATCGAATGTAAGATCTGAGTTTAACATCGACCTGTGCCGTTCTCTCATCTCTGCTGATATTCCTCTCTACAAACTAAAGAATAAGGTCTTCAGGGAATTCCTTGAAAAATATACTCAACATACAATCCCGGATGAGTCAACACTTAGGAAGACGTATGCTCCATCCATCTACGATGAGACAATACAGAAGATAAGAGATGAAATTAAAGATAGTTCAATTTGGGTTTCCATTGATGAGACTCCCGACAAAGAAGGTAGACTTGTTGGTAATGTAGTTATCGGTTTGTTAAGTGAACAATATTCTGAACGAATTCTTTTACATTGTGATGTTCTAGAAAAGTGCAATAACAAAACTATAGTTAAACTGTTCAACGAAGCTATGGGTATCCTGTGGCCAAAGGGTATTATGTACGATAATGTGTTATTCTTTATTAGCGATGCTGCCCCTTATATGGTCAAAGCTGGACAAGCATTATCTGTTGTATATCCTAAATTGACTCATTTTACTTGTGTGGCGCATGCATTTCATCGTGTGGCAGAAGTGGTCAGAGACAATTTCCCTAAAGTAGATTTGTTGATTTCATCAGTGAAAAAAGTATTTCTCAAAGCTCCCAGTACAGTTAACGTGTTGAAAGAAATGTACCCTGAAATTCCATTGCCACCAAAGCCAATTTTAACTAGATGGGGTACATGGCTAGAAGCAGTTGAATATTATGCCGAACATATAGACTCTATTAACAATGTTCTCCTTGCATTGGACTCTGAAGATGCAGTCTCAATTGATACTGCGAAAACAGTTACCTGTGACATAAGTGTGAAGAATGACTTAGCTCACATTCAGCATACATTTTCATGCATCATAAAAACGCTCAAAAGTCTCCAAAATAGGCACCTTTCACTATCTGAAAGTTTTGAAATTATAAATAGTACTGTGGAACAACTGAATCGTGGTAGAGGTAAAGTTGCAGATGCAGTAAGAGCTAAGGTGGACACTGTACTTTCAAAAAACCCTGGATATGAAGAACTACAAAAGGTTGTTGCTGTGATGAGTGGTGAATCAACAGTGAAGATTAACTTGGACTTATCCCCAGCAGACATTGTGAAATTGAATTATGTACCAGTTACTTCTTGTGACGTCGAACGCTCTTTTAGTCAGTATAAATCTATCCTCAGAGACAATAGAAGAAGATTCACTTTTCAGCACTTGAAAGAAATGTTTGTAACCTATTGTTATGGTAACAGACAATAAAAATTGTGTTTTGTTGAAACTACATTGGAAGATAAGGTACGTCCATTATATTTTTTGTTTAGTTTGATTAAAATGTACCAATATTTAACGTACATAGTCATTTTTTTATAATTTTAAGTCCATATTTAATTCCATATTTTGGTAAAAATCCATATTTAATTCCATATTTTGGTAAAAATAACTACATATATATTTACATATTTCATATATTTTTAGTCCATATAAATCCGTTCCCTGCTAATGATATACTATAAACGAAGAGCCTATCAAATATTATATGGTAAGAGCATTCCACTTTTTCTCGGGACATCTATACGAAATACTGGCAAAAGGAAGAGAATGATAATTTGCGTTAAGAAGCAAGTTGCATTATTAAATCGAAGCAAATGGATCAACCTATAAAAGTAATTATTATAGGGTAGCATTTTTATTGGACTAGTAGCAAAATAAGGTCAAACTGTTATCTTCCTTTTTTATCATTATTGTTTGTTTAACCTTCCAGATTACCTATTAAATACCATACTGCAATTTGAAGAGCTGTCAATTTAAATAACCTGTATATATGTGATTTATCGATGACAGTTTTGTAATTTTTGCTAAAAATATGTGCCTAGCGATTCTGTATTACGAAACAAACAAGAAAGTGTGAGTCCTCCATGAAATTAGGAACATATGGAATTCTTATTATCATAAGATCTTCTATAACGTAATAGCTATTTTGCAATGTTTTGGTAGCAACAAGATGGCGTCAGGTCCATCAAACCCAACGAGATAGAAAGAGAAGACTATAGAGTGGCCATGTTGTCCTGTACAGCGCTCTTTGCGGTGCCACCGCGAAATACGGCAGATCTGAGCTAAGCGCCCACCTTTGTAAAAATTCGTCTGCTTACAATGTTGTATAACGGAGGTAAGATGTACACAAAAACGAAGAAAAAACATGCCTGTTGTGTGTGCTGCATATAACTGCAATGTCAAAAGGAAAAAGACAACTGATATATCATATTTCATGTAAATTTTATGAAGTTAAGTCCATAGTTTTGTTAATTAGCAGCATTTTTTTCATGCATAAATGTGTAACAACGCCCGGCATAAACAAAATAAATGGTTCACTGGTAATGCACTTAAACTAAATACGGATAAAACCAATACAATTCCGTTTCAGACCCAGTGAAAAACAAATACAATACAATATTAAAACTGTATTTCGTCACCGGCATCCTTTATTTCTGCTCCTTCTGTCCTTACTGCTTATACAAGAAGACGATGAGCTGTAGCTTATAAGAAGTAGGCCTATTTCGAAGACAAACGATTAATCAAATGAATGGTTCACTAGTAATAAAGTTAAACTAAATACGGATAAAACCGCTACAATTCCGTTTCAAACCTAGTAATAGCAATCTAATATTAAAATTGTATTTCGACACTCGCATCCAAAATAACGCAAAACTCTGGGGTAGGTCGTATTGTTGTTAGTATTTTGACAGGAAGGACATGAAAGAACATAATTGAGCACCCACGTGCAATAATGGGGTAAGTATGAATATATTTCGTAACTACTTACCCCATTATTGTATGTGGGTGCTCAATTATACACTAATAATTATCTGTGGTGCCACAGCCCTTTAAAGGCTCAGACAGACCAGCCGGC
This sequence comes from Periplaneta americana, assembly GCF_040183065.1. Taxonomy (NCBI): domain Eukaryota; kingdom Metazoa; phylum Arthropoda; class Insecta; order Blattodea; family Blattidae; genus Periplaneta; species Periplaneta americana. The sequence goes on along the minus strand of NC_091126.1, from coordinate 151,041,433 downwards.
TGTTGGCCTCACGTTCACATTTCGATAATAATTATACTTTACTGTAACAAAAAAACTGAAAGGGTGTTTTGTCATGTTTCACCCACGTTACAAGCTTGGAGGTAAAGGTTGTTTACTACATATAGGGCCTACTTTCATTCTATATCTTATTGCATAGTAAATAGTTTTGCAACGTGTAGAGACTGGGAAAACAATTTAATAAAATCATCCGAATCATACTCGTTCATTTTATAGGCAATCTTGCAGGTCGCATTTAAAAGAACCTAGGAATATTAACATTTTCTTTAGTATATTTGGTAGGACTTCTTGTCATACTATATGACAATTTTGCTTAGGTTATTCTTTTCTAGGAATAGCTCAAGTGTTTTAAATTTAGCGTACATAAGTTTAGATTAAGTTCCTAGCACGTATTTGACGAAATACTAGGTTTTTCCACTTCAGTTTAACTGATTTATGCAAACGAAATTAAGACAGCTGACGATTCTAGTGTCAGTTATCACCACGCCCACTTTGTTTTGGGCGCATAAGTTCATTACCGACGGTCGTTCAATTTTCTTCAAACATGGCGGCGCAATGACCACTCTATATCTTTCTCTTTCTAACTCGTTGATCAAACCGGCTTCACTCCGTCCAATGGTATTGAGATGCTAGCGTCTACTCTATGTATTCTGTGCTCGTTGGTGTTGCCAATCTAGCGACTTTAACTCTTTTTCAACAACAGTTTCTTTTAACTTTTATATTGCTTAAATAGGGATTTAGTGACCTTTTTTAGCACCCCATAGTGACAAAATTTAATCTTTCTTTGTTGATAATGAGAAATCTAGCGACTTTACAACTACTTTTTGGCGACTTTTCGTATTACAATCTGTTGGAGACACTGTTTTTTTTGCAATGTAAATAATGGCGGACAATAAGAAGAAGGTTGACTGTTCTCCAAGTTGTTATCATGTTATGGTGTTTGATACTGCTAAACATAATACAGCTTTATAAAACGACAATTTTCGTTTACTAATACAGTTAACTGAAAATTTATGAATGTACCTATCATATCCATTAATAATTAATGGTTGTTATAAAGATAATATAATTATAGGTTATGTTATTTGATACTGCTGAACATGATAGAGCCTTATAAAATATAAGATTGTTTGTGTATTAAGGCAAGAAAATGAAAGAAATATATGCAAAAGTACCTACCATATCTATTAATATTAATAATAATGGATATTTTATTTGCACAATCTGTCACTCGTATATTTCAAATAGAAAATAAATAACTTAACTTGGATCATCTAACTTAATCGAAGAAATTTCTTCAGTCAAAGTTGACTTTAGTTTGAGACAAATTAATCTCAGATTAGACTTTATACAACACAAAATTCCAAGTTCAGCTGAAACAAGGATCAATTTAGCCTCTGATCTAAGATTAAATGGTTTATACAATCGGGCCTAAGTGTTGCATTCTGACCTTGTATTCAACAGCTGTTTAGTTACTGAACATGAAGCTTCTGCTCGCATACACAGCAAGTTTCCAAAACCGATTCGAATGTGCGTTGGAATGTCATCTATTTAGAAGCATGTGTCATGCCGATAACGTATTTCAAGAGGAGTCCGAGCGATGAATGCTCCAACGCTATGTGGAAGCTGCTTGGGGTGAACTCCTCAAAAGGAGCGAGAGTCAATAAACGATTCCGACTCATATCTAGACTACTTGTAAAGTTGTAACTGTTATTTCGGAACTGTTGTTTGGAACATAGTATTTTTCCGGAACCGGAACTGTTCCGAGAAAAGAACAACTTTGCCCATCACTAAGACTTACTATTATAAATAATCGCGGCGAGCTGCGAGAGGTGTCAAAATTGTACACGACACCAGCGCCAAGTGTGTATTTGTGAAAGAAGGAAGGTTATACATATAGTTACTATAGCGTGCAATAGATGTCGCATCGTTATTTGAAATTTTAGGGATCATCTTCCTCGAATCTGTCCTTGAACTTTACCACAGATAACACACAAAATGACTGTCTGTTCGCATGTTTTAAGGTATCACTTTTGATTTTGTGACATCAGAAAATGCGTGGTAGGTTGCTCAAATATTCAAATAACAGTGTTGGTGATCATGGAAAGAAGCCAAAATCTTCTAGCATTGATGAAGTGGTATCTAATGAAGACCATTAGTTTTCATTTTATTTATTATATTCCATAGATCTTCAAGCTTTAAGATGTGGAGCAAATCAAGATTTTACAAGACTACAATTTTTGTGGCGAGATGAAGTGAGACCACGTACTATTGGTGATAATTGCATTGTTAGAACACTTGGTGGTTCATGGAGTAATTCATGAGGACCCGAAATGATACTCAGAAATGTTGAAAAATATTACAGTGATTTTGGTCTACAACATTTCGTTTGACGCCATATTGTACAACATTTGGAGGTAATTTTGAAATAACTTTTTCACTTACATTAATACATTGTCTTACCCACTGTTTATATATTTTAATTTTAAAGGAGAATCTTCATACTGTCTTTTCTCTGCATTGAAATAATATGAGATGGCGTGCAGAATCTTTTACAGATTTTTACTTCAATTCAGTGTACAATTACCTCACTGCCAACAATTATCTGTTTATTTGAAACAAACTCTGTTTAATGTGTTTATAGGCAATTTATGTTAATTACGTTTTGTATTAAAGTAGAGTAAACTTTTCATTTCTTGTTCTTCGTGTGTTGTTTCATTGTAAGTGAGAGCGTTATGTTTTATATACTTGAGTTTGTAGAGTGCGATTTGTTTAATTATTTGATAGAACCTAAGGTAGAGTTTTCCCGATCAGTAAATTGGATGACGTAATAGGCCAATATGACGTCACGTATGCCCGCACATTACGGGTCGAATTCATACTCAACACTCGTCGTAAGGAAACCCTTAAGCAGTTGCTTATAATAATTTCCAATTCAAAAATCCCACTGAAGTGAACACTTATTCAAATAAGGTAGCTTGTCAGCTTACTGAAGTGTTTCCTCATATGCATTATAATCAGCTGATTCGGTATACAATGGATGATGATTATGAGTTTATTAAATTTATTGAGTTTTATAATGAAAATGTGTTTCGGCAAAACGAAAGATATATCAGAGATATGGACAACCCTTTAGATATGTACAGTAACCAAAAATTTAAGAGGAGATACCGTTTCAACAATAACGCTGTTGTGGATGTTCTGGCGCAACTCGTTGACAATCACAATACAACCATGAGCAGGGTTGCCGGATTTTAGATTGCTAAGGAGGAACATCTTTTTTTTCGTCATACAAAGCACTTACGTTTTGTTAAACAAATTAAAAAAAGTAATAAAAATTATCCCTCTATATGCAGTTTAAGTGATTAATATGAATCTTAAAATTGCAATTTTAATAAAAGAAAACATACTGTAGGTACAGGTATCCAAGTACAAAACAATATTTATTTGGTTAACTTACAGCCAGATAAATTTTGTTTTGTAATTGTACATCACGTTTTCCTGTCACCTTTCTGAAGGGCTTGTGGCAATAATGTTATGCCAAATTATTAACTTAATAGGAGTTCAGTCTCATTGATTTCCTCAGCTATTTATTATTAACAGTAAAGCACAAATTCCAAAAGATGGCATCACATGTGACAAAATATTTAAATTTAAATATTTATTGATTACAATGACATAAAACGTACTGATATCTAAATTCATATTTATTTTTTGACTTAGCATATTAGTCCTTCAAACCCATCATTTAATATATACAGTATATATTTTCAGAGTTTATGTGCATATTTATCACCGGACTTTAGCATTTTCAACAAATTGCCCCCCCCCCCATCTTCTGTATCATGCGTTTCTGATGGACATCTCTTTTCAAATGTTTAGAGATATCATATTCACCGCTGAATTTGCTGTCACAAATCTTACATTTGCCAAAATATTCGTTTTCTCCAATGTGCAAACCTACGTTGTTAAGAAAATTAATTTAAATTTAGTGTAAATATTCAGGCGTAGAAGAAAATAGTGAGTAGGTAATGATAAAATTATACAAGTAATGTTAATTTTCCTGAGGGATTTTTTGCGTCCCGCCTCGAATCGAAGTGGGACTCGGGAGTTTTATATGAAAATTGGGACATGTCCCGCCAAATCGGGACATCTGGCAACCCTGCATGAGAGACACCGATTTCACCACTGCTGGAAATACTGATTGCTTTGAGATTTTGTGCTACAGCATCATTTAAGGTAGGTTTATGTAATAATACAGCAAAAACTGATAATAATGTAATAATAATCTATGTTTGGCAAAACACAAAGCTATTCTGTTTTTTTTTTATTATCTTGCAGTTGGTTTGTACAGATTTATACTTATATTTCGTAACTAGTTCTCTTAGCTCACTGCCTTCTTCTTCTGTAAAATGCTTTCTCGACATTTTTTGTAAAATTATGAGCTCTATAGTATTTACTTCTGAATTTGTCTACGATAATAATGCCGATTTAACAATTCGAAGGTGCTGGAAAACAATTGAATGCGCGAAATGGCTCATATCTAGCTATGTTGCCATATATCTCGGGATGTCAAGGGAATGCTCAATGCATATGAAAGTGTAGCGTCTCAGCAATACGATCTAAAATGAGTCCTAAGGAATCGCTCATTACTTAAGTTAAGTGTTACCTCATTTTATAAGTGACGACTATGAATTCGACCGTACATTGCAAGTACGAAAAACTGTTTTAATAAAAATGTGACAATTTAACTTAACTCATTAAGATTAATAGAATACTAAAGGGAGGAGTGTAGTGAATCGATTTAATATACGTTTAATAACACAATCGAAGGGTACACGGGAAAAAAGAGGATCATCAACATTTTTCTAAATTTTAGGAAATACATTTTTAATCAGTGACATAAACCTATTCTTCGCTTGTACGGGAAGATTACAGATGCGAATTATTTGTCACAACGAGCTCCTCCTTTCTAGTATGCCTTGCTCAAATGAAAGGCCTCGTGATAATGTCTATATGGTGTCAATATCGCAATATCTGAAAAAATTGTAGTGAGCTTCTTTTTCCCGCGTGTTCTTCAATTGATAGTGGATAAAAGTAGTGACGCCATCAGAGAGCGTGCAGCTCTTTGCAGCAAAAGTTCTGTTTCTGTTCTTGCACTCTTATATTTTCATTTTCATATTATTTCTCCATGAAATTCTCAGATTTTCACATCCACCAGTTTGTGTTCAATTATTTTACATTGTTTTTATTTTCTCTTTCAAGTTTTCATTTTTATTTGGTGTTACAATAAAATTAGTTGTACTTTTGAAATACGTAAATTATAGTTTTCATTTGTTGCAAAAAATGTACGTACTTCACTTAATTACTGCAACGACACAACTGTCTACCTATAGCGTATTTTTTTTTATAAATTGTTCTTTAATAATGCCGTTTTTCCATAACATTTAAAAATGAGGGCGGAATAAGTAGGTACCCGTAGAGCAAGTCCTTCAATAAGACATTTAGTTGATGATCTCAATTGTCCTCGTTGAGTTGCATGTGTTGAAGGTGTCTGAAAAATGTGTAACTCATCTCGACATCCCCTTTTTTAACAGTGATATTTAATTTGTTCTCAGATCCAGCTCTTATTATCCAACCTCGAATTAATGATGAGGAAGACTCTGAATATTATGTCCATTATGAGGGACATACGAAGCAGTTGGCTGAGTTGGTGGATAGATAAAGGTAAATATTGCTTTCAGCGTGTATTCTTCACGGTTTAATATTAGAATAATTTAATATTTTTAAAGGTACGACATTTATTTACTTAGCGGCACCAAATATGGCCATATGTGGAGAGAGAGCAGCGACATCTGTGACAAACCTTGTTATATTGCTTAGTTCTCTTGTTACTTAGCTATCCCCTCACCTAACCCATTCTAAAGTTATTAAATTTCTCGGCCTCGGCTTCGCAATATTTATGTAAATACACGCCATTAGAGGGTAAAACACGACGGTTACAACTAATGTGTCAAATATAATTAACCTACGATGGCGTTAAACTATATAATTCGAGTTTTATATTCTACATATAGCCTAGTTCTGTTTATCATTTAATATTTATTTTATCGAAATGTTATACTGTTACATTATTACTGGAAGTTGCGATTTCGCTGCTTCTCGACCGGCCTTCTGCCTTCTAAACGGCAATAAAATTCCAGAGAGTGTTACATTGTGTGTATGTGTTACTTTGATTTGTCGTCTACTAAACTCTTTGTCTTCGAATTGGAGGGAATTGAAGCGTAAACGGTTATTTGACAATAGATGATTGCAGAATTTAAGTTGTTTTGTGTACGTTATACATTTAGTGGTAGGGCTAAAGTTGTGAATTCACGTATTTGATTTGTTTAGTGGTAAATAAGTTTTGATTAATTGACAGAGGTAAGTATTGCTTTCAGCGTGCATATTAGTCATGGTGTGTCATGTATTATATTGCATATTGTGCATGTAGTTTAATTCATTTCATGTTTATTTCTGTTCATATTTGCTCTGACTTGCATATACGAATCTGTGACAGGTTAGATTAGCGTATGATTTTGTTATGCCTTGCATATACGAATCTGTAATAGGTTGAGTTAGTTTAGGCCTTTGTTATACCTTACATATACGCTGAGAAAATGTTGGTGACCTTCACTTTTGTGATATGAGTATTGGTCTGTAATAATGTAATTAGTGTAAAGGCGAATTTTCGCTTCCGAAATCACCAAAACTAACTCGGTGCTAATTTCACCTGAAATTTAGTAATTGCTTACGTTTACGGGAATATTTCAGTATACGGATACCTCACTGACAACAATTATCTTAAAAAAAGAAGGTATGTGTTTGTCGAATGCGCATCATCATGCTTACGAAAAGGAACTTTTCAGTGCCAATAATTTATTTTGTGTGCACAAGGTTGGAATTTTGGAGTAAGAGGGAAAAGAAGATATAAATTGATCCAAATTGAGTGCTGATACCAATTTTGCACCGAAATAAGGATGGAAAGTTGTAAAAGTGTGGCTACCAGAGAGGTCCAGGCATATGGGATCACTCTGTCAAGGTGGAATGAGTAGGCTGCAGTAAGGGACAACACATCTCGTTTCCGTGCTGCCACAGAGAAAAGCGAGTTTTCGTAAGTTCGAATCCGTGATAGGTTAAGTTAGATGGATTATAAATAGTTGGCAAGAGGACCTACTAAAAAGATGCAGAATATTTGAGTACAAATTGCCGTCTGCACAGAACACTTCGAGAACATCCATTTTAGGAATTCCAACAACAACTCTTTCATTAAAACTGCTGTTACTGAGTGAAGTGACTTACAGAATTGCTTCTTCTGTTCATTGCAGTGTGAGGCTTAGAATTTTCATCATTAATTTAAGGATGCTATAGCTTTCATGGAATTTGTGATAGCAACATAGTAGGCCTACAATATTTTGGAAATTGCAGTCTAAATGCTTCGTTTTTTAATACTACTAACGGACTCTTATCTGTTGTTACATAGAGATATGTTTAGTTTCTGCTCCTCTCCACAGTTCTTAAAAAGTGTGTGTGTGTGTGTGTCCAATGGCCACCCACTTCACTTGCGTGATTCGGGTTCTGCATACTGCGGATAGATGCCAGAACTATGAACCATTTTCTAGTTGTACACCAGTTCGGCGGGTCACACTGTACATGATGTGTATCTGTGGAGAGTTATGTCGTGTACTAGGGTGAGTGTGTGTGTGTGTCGTGTTCGTGTAAGTGTAGTGTCTGGAATGAGTGATACTGATGAGGATGAGGAAGGGAGAAGGGGAAACCCAGTGCCGTTACATAGCCTACTCTTGTAGAATAGCACTCAGGGGACCGCCAGGCTTAACGTCCCCATCCGATGGACGAATCACTGTCAACAGTGACATATGCCTTCTCTTCATATGCACTGCGGAGAGATTTGGGATTTAACCGAGGCATATTGGTGCCTGGAATCAAACCTGGGCTGACTAGTCTGGAGGCAGACATGCTACCACAGAGCTAACTCAGCGGACAAAATTAAAGTTATTGCCTTTGAACTTTTGTCATTCCCTTCACTTCATTCTCGTAGAAAAAATGTGAGTTCCCCTGATGATAAAAATAGTCACATTCTGTTCTTTCATAGACATGCAGATAGTAATATCAAGAAAAAATATTCACATTTAAAGTTGAAGCATTTTTCTCGTACATTGACACAAATCAGAAACTAAATTGTAATCCAGAAAAATGAAAGCTAAATAGTCTGTTCCAGGAGCAGGAAGACCAAAAATAGCATCCCCCCCCCCCAGAAAAAAAAAATAATTTACACAGAAGTACAAATGTGTCAAAACTTACGCCTTGTATTTTGAAAATGAGAGGAAAATAGCAAATATTATCCTGGACTATGCACAGAATACTTTCTGTGTTTTCCACTCCCCTGTACTCCTTCAAAAGGAAGCTCAAGTCATAAACTGGGACAGTAAGTTATATAATTACTGTTAAGTTAGTATGGACACATTTTGTTTTTCACATACAGGCTGATGGAGGAAGAGAATGATGGTGGTTCGAGAGTGAAAGATGGCGATATACTGAACTTAAAAGACGGTGAAGATGAGCAAGAAAAGAAAGCTAAATATAACTCAGATGAAAATGTCAAGTCTTTGGTATTGGACTATGTTACCAGAAGAGTGACTAGGAGTATGACTAAAACTGGAGATGTTAATGCACTGCAGAAAGTGAGTATTATTGCCACCAATCTTGGCATGAATATTTATTGTGAACAGAATTAAATATTTAGCCCTACTAAATTACTGGTAAAAATATTTGCTAGTATTTATTCATTTATTTACTTAGACATATTGAAATGTAGCAGGACTTCACAGATTTGTTTTTGCCCATAAATACCATCAAAAACAAAAGAAAAATGAATTAAGAGAATTTTACTCTTGCTTCCCAGTATCCAACATGTAACACAGTAGATTGGTGTGCTTGGAACTGAATATGTGGTCTCCATCCATGTTGATGTTTGCGTACTCTCAGAATTTGTACATATATAATAGTGGAGATCATTTGATTATAGTAAAAATTTACTCACCGTTGTTTCTGCTAGAATATGCATTTTATTTCTCTTGGCTGATGCATTTGGATGATCACAAGTAAAGAGTGACACAGCTGTTTCATTAGATAACACAGCCTTGCAAATAAGCACAGTATATTTCAGTGGCGAGGCGTGGGTCCAAGAGTAGGGGAAGCTCTTCTATAGAAGGATCTTTTCCAACTTTTGCCATAAATTATATAAATTTAATTGCTTTCTGAATTATGTTAACATTTTTATAAAACCTGAAAATCCTTACCTTATTTTTTGAAGTTGAGTTCAATCCTCCGACTTTTGTTAGCGAAGATATCTATGACGTCATCATTAAATGTCGGTATTCTCCGTAGTTTTGCAAGCAAAACCTTCTCAATGCTAAGAAGAGCAAGTGACGACAATCTATCTTGACCTTGAGAGTTTCGAAGATATGTCTTTATGCGCTTCAGCGTTGAAAAAGATCTTTCAGCAGAAGTGCTAGATGCTGGGATGGTTATGAGTTGGGCAAGCCTGTATACTTCTGGGAGTACGTCCGTAAGATCAGAATTTATTAAGTACCTATACAATTCAACGATACTCTTTGTGCATATGTGGTTCTTTGTACAGTACAGATAGCTCAGTTCTCAATTTAGGGAAGTCAAAGAAGTTACCGTAACTCTCTTTTAGATTTGAAAGTTCATCTTCCGGAAACTTTTTTCAAAATTGTGAAAATTTCTGACATGTAAAAGAGTGAGGAACTTTAGCTTGGAAATGTCTCTGAATCTTTGATTAATGTTAGCATTCATAACATCAATTATTTCGAAAAACAATCTTCTATATGAAGATTTCCTATCATCGCCTGAAACATTTTCTAGTCTAGCTCTTTGTGCGGGTTGTGGGCAGCAAGTCACTTTCTGAGAGGTGACAATTTCAGTTTTACACCATATAGAGCCGAAATCTTCTCTGAGCCGTGTAAGATGAGCAGTGAAATTATCAATGGTCTTTATGCAGAAACTAATATCAAGAATTTTTTTTGAAGAACTTGAAAGAGTGCATCAGAGTGGGGGAAAATTGAAGCGAATACTACAAGAAGGAAGTTGAAATCAAAGTCTTGCAATTTTGAAAGCAGGCCTGCAGCTGAAAGAATCGTATCAGAATCCCATTTGTCGGAATTTTCATTTATGGACATAAATAAATCGCGTAATTTTTGTATTCATACACAGTTTCTAGGAGCCTGCCGTTATAGTTCCATCTTGTGGGAACTAAACTGGGAAATCGTTTTCTTTATTTAAGTATCTAGTGCTTCTGTCCTCTTTGTAGATTTGCAAAAGAATGTCCCGAAACCTGTGAGTGATGAAAAATATCTTACACTGTTTGATGTAACTAACAGCTTGTGACAGAACCAAGTTCAATCTATGGGCGTAGCAATGCACAAAAATTGCTTGGGGACATTTTTCGCGCACCCGAACTTGAAGCCTGCTTTGTTGTCCTGCCATAACGGCTGCTCCATCGTAAGTCTGAGCAACTAACTTTTTCTCACAAAGTCCATCAAAGTATTGAAAACATGCTGAGCTAGGGCATTCGCGAAACAGTCCTCACTTATGTTCCTAAAATCTCGAAATCTTTCCTCAATACTACCGTCAATGTTCACATACCAAATTACGGTCGACAGTTGTGATTTTGTACTGATATCTGTCGTATCATCCAAGATAACAGCGACAAAGGGGGCTTGACTTACATCTTTCTTAATTTCTCGATACATGTATTCTGAAATGGATGATATGATGTCATTCTGAATATCACTTGAAAATCCTGAAAAAACTGTTGAATTATTTAAATGAGCTTGTAGTTTGGGATTCATCTCTGCCCTTTCATGTAATAATTCAACATAATTTCCCCTATTTATAGAGTTTGCTGACTCATCGTGGCCGCGAAAAGCTAGTTCTTGTTTCCCCAAGAAACACGCAACTTTAATAAAATGAGTAACTAATCTCCTGTTTTTTCTAACAGTTTCATTGTGAGTCTCAATTGACAAACGTAAGTGTTCATTGAAGCTACATTCTATTCGTACTTTTCCGAACTGTTTTAACTGGATTTGAGCTTGTATATGACTTTGAGAAAGTGTATGTCTTTTTTGAGCTTTATGAAAATTAGTCAGGTCATCGAAACTTGCTTTAGACCAAACATTTTTCTCATTGGAAAACAATAGACAGGGGCAGCAGAACGACTTTTGTAATTTACTACAACCACATAACCACGATGTTGAATCGTACATTTTCATATTAAAGTGGCGCGTAAATACTTTACATCCTTTTTATTGAATTTCTAGCTTAAGATTACCCAAGGGCCTACCAATTTGAATAATATTCACTTTATCTTGGTAACATAATGAACTGAAACTCTTCTGCTCAATAAGATAGTCAACTGAACAGCAGGGAGTGGAAGGTGAAGTGAGAGGGGGAAGTGAGTTACTGTTACATGCTGGAAGCACGCCGCCGACATCTGAGCTTCCTGCCTCCATATCTAACAACACTATGATCACTCACAACATGAATTCAGAAGAACTTCAGTCAATACTAGGATATGGATGGAACAGGTGAAATCATATTAATACAAAGTTCTTCACTTCAACACGCAAACATCTAAATAACCATGAAAAATAACACTTTATATAGCACCAACACGTGAACTGGCCACCACTGCGAATGGGGACTCTCTGCTTGGTGTAGCGTCTCCAAGTCTCCAAGCAGGCAGATGCGGCCAGTGGAGAAGTGAGGGTGGTTAGCAGTGGCGAATAGTGGAAATGCAGGGAGACGGAGGCAGTGGAGTGTGGGCTAGGTTAAAAGTGGCTACTCGGCTAACTTACCGGTCTCACTCTAGATTCCATTCCACGAACGAAATTCACATTTAACGGAAATAGACACAATTCCGCAATGAGAGAATTATGTTATTGGACAAAACATAAAATAAAAAATAAATGAAATAAAATCGTCAGTATTACAAAGCACAAGAGGAAGCGCTGCTTCCAGCGCGTCTATGGACGCTTCGCCACTGGTATATTTAGAGGCCCACCACAAAATCTAGAAGCCCACTTTCTAAGGTACATGATTTACTTCATCTTAAAGACAGGCAGATGTGATTTGTTGAAAATCAGTTTTTAATACATTCTGTTTTGTGAAATGCATTGACAGATGATCCATACATGCTAATAGTCATTGTCATAGTCATTAACACTGATAGTCATTGTCCAGTAATGATCGGAAAATCACAGTTAAGCTTTGAGCGCTAAGCATTTCAAACTTTCATTCACTTCTCCTGCAAAATGTATTCCAAATGACATCCATCATTCTTGCAGTGGACTCTTCAATTATGTTCTGTAAACAGGGTTTGAGTATGTGGCTACAAGATTGTATGTCTGTCGTTACTTATCGATATCTTTTTTGCAGAGAATTGAAAAAGAACAGAGATTTAATTTGAAATACACTGCTCTTGATGATGAGCATGGAGAGGGAGCATCTTCTCATAATGGTGATGGAGTGAAACAGCCGATTAAGTTCAGGAGGTATGTGTTTCACTGTTTGTATAATAGTCGACATCGAGGTGACTATAGGAAACAACTATTACTGTATATTTGTGAGTTTTGTAGGAAGTGGAATAGGTAGGAGTGCTATGAGCAGATTCACAGGCTCCACCTTGCTGACTGTGAATACAAACATTTATCTGGAAATGCAGTCTATAAGAAGGAAACTATTGTAGTTTGGGAGGTGGATGGCAGTGTACAAATCTTCTCTTCCCAGAATTTGTGCCTTATGCCAAAATGATATCACAGTCTACTATATACAGTCGCGAAGCTTGAGGTGTTTTTTGCAAATCTCGTGATAAAGCGCTCCAAGCAGTTAGCAACTAGAAACAATAGACTATCCATGGTCGACTTTGGACTGTGTCGTATTTCTATCGAGTGCTAGCTCGTTGCGTATTTCATATTGATGCTTGTGAAATGTTCGTTACTGGTTGTAATGAAAATATTAATGGCTAAAATACATATAATAATTGGAATAATAATATGGGACAAGGAGGAGACGTTTGTAGTGCTATAAATTGTAGCAACAGTCAGTAAGAGAAAGAGGCCAGAGTTATCCTTTTTCCGATTTACGAAAGATTCAGAAAGGTTCCTGGGTTTCCACAAGAATGCTGTGCAGAAACAAAACTTAATTTTGAAGTTCTTTGTGACTGTTAGAATACATTATATCCTTAAATTTCACAAAGAAATGTTTCAGTCTAACCGAAAGGACATTAGATACCGGTTAAAGTTCTGTTACTTAGGCTGCTAAATTTCCAGAGAAATAAAGGTTAGGTCTACTTTTTTTTCATAGGAAATATTTTTAATTGTAGCTATTACTTTTGTTATTATTTTTATGTGTTATTTTACTAAAGACGTAGAAAAATTAAGTGTGTTTTAATGAAATTTATTGAACACGTTTTATTTTCAATTCTGGTGGGATTATTATTGCTTAGGCCTACTTTTTTTGTCAAAGGATATGTTTTTAATTATAGCTGTTAATTTTTTGTTATTTTTTTTTGTTGCTTTACTAGAGACGTAGAAAAAGTCTATTACAATAAAATTTATTGATCACGTTTTATTTCCAATTCTGGTGTGATTATTATTGCTTAACCTCATCCCACTTTGTTATCTAAGTAAGCCTACACTACAAGTACCGATACACGTAAGTTACTCCATAATTCATATTTCCATTATTATTGTTGTAAAGGGAAATGAAAATTAATATTTATTGGTTTCATAGTTAATTATCGCTATAATCTTGAATGAGTGAAGCTATTATAGTAAATTTGCACAAACAAAAATTATATTAACTTATTTCTTACAGGTATCTTCGAGTTTATGGTGGAATTTAATATACTTCATTAAAATAATAAATTAACTTTATGCATCTAATATTTCAATAATGGAACGAAGGTGTTAATTTTTCCAAAAGAACACGACAACGAAAGTGTAACATATTTTGTCGTCTGCTAGGAGAGAGATCTGCAATGATGAGGCGATAGTAGCGACCCTAGTGGTGGGCAACTACCCGTGTTTGCATTTTTACTACATATTGAGCTTCGCAACTGTATATAGTAGACTGTGATGATATGTTGATGACAGAGCACTGTTTATTTCGTGTGACTCCCTACTTGTTTTGTATACTGTATGTAGAATGTGACCTTAGCCCCTCCCACAAAAAAACACGCACATACACCTCTCCAATCTGTATATTTTCTGACGAACTAGTTTCTACACTTTCATTGCATTTCCACTCTCACTTTGTACATCAGTGATGGCCAAAAGCTGTGTCGCGACACATGCCCCTGCCTCCACTCAAGCGTAACCATGGCATCATACCCTCACCCTCTGTTTACAGCCTTCACTTCGATATAAAACAAGACATTTATCAGCAGCGGACATACACAAGTGTGTAGGATAAAATGTTTCGATATCTTTTCCAAAACAGAAAATTTAATTTTAAGGAGGATGGGAGCAAAAGTCTTTCTTTTGTGCAGACAAAAATATGAGATAGTTAATTTGTTGTAAAATGTTAAATGAAGTATAAAAGAACAATGTACATTGTCGTTATTCCTCTTAATATAAAGACTACCACGCCCTTACCTGTAAATTGAATATTTTGTTAATAAACCAACAATAAAAAGTTTCGGTTTCTATGTCTTAATAGGAGTAAAATGCTTCGACGTCTGCAATATAATTTGAATATTTAATTAATAAACAAATAATAAAAAGTAACGGCTTCTATGTCTTAATCGGGATGAAATACTTCGACTTTTTTTTAAGTGTATGTACTGTAGTTTACAACTTTGTGAGCAGCCTGGTACGTTTTTCTAATTTCAAATATCTACTGATATGAAGTACACGTTCTTTTTATGGTAAATAAGAAAATATATTTTATTTTATTAATAATACAAAAATAATGAATAGGAGGATAAAAGTTAATACGGAAAAAAGTGTGTGTAGTTAATAAGTAGAAAAATATTATATTGCTTTTGTTTTTTGGTCACAGTCCGTCTCTGCATTACCTGAGGAGATACCCACTCCACCCCTCTCCCTGCGATAGTGGTGTGCGGGTTGCATTTCTATTATGTCACAATTTCGTCATGTTTGGCAACCACTGTTGTACATTATATATGTATCATTACTTATTTTCTCTCCCTGGCTATTACTTGTACCTTTCTCATCCTCTATGCTTTACCATCTTTTCTGTGTTATTGCGAAATTCTGTCTATGTAACCATGTTGCCAGAGTAGTATGTTAAGTGTTACGGAAAGAGCAATCTCTTAATTTCTAAAATACGAACATTTTTCTTTCAGAATGTTATTCTTTAAGTAAAAAAAATAAAACAATCTGATTTTATATGCATATCTTCGGAAAAATGCACATCGCAAATATGGTTATTAACCGAGAGCTGAATATCTTTCTGTGGAATCTTTCTAGTCCAATTCCTAAGCTCATCTTTTTCTTTGGGATGTAGAACAAAAAAGCTTTTGTTACTGTTTCTACTATATCCTGATCTACAACCCAGAATAAAATATTTTGTAGGCTAGCACACAATATTCTTTAGTTACTGGTTAATTCAAAGCACAACAATTTGAAGATCCCAACAACAAAGCATATTAACAACCCCTAGCAACTTTTACTATTAAACATGCGTTAAATTCTATTCTTGAGGCATCTGACCTCAGACAAACGACATATTTTAGCAATCGAAATGTCACTAGATCTCAGGTCTGCCAAGGACAATGAGAAAAAATATAAGTGCATACACTATTCCTTCTATTCGTTCTGGTAATGTAAAAAAGAATTCACATTAAAGTTAAAGTATTTTTCTCGTACATCGTCACAAATCAGAAAAAGAATTGTAATCCGAAAAAAAAAAAAAAAGAAATATTCTGTTTCAGTATCAGGAATTCCATAAATAGCGTTCCCCACCAAAAGAAAAAAAGAAATATAATGATTTTTATAATCTGAAAATAAGAGCAAAAGAGCAAATATTGGCCTGGATTATGAACAAAATGCTTTCTGTGTCCTCCGATCCTCTGTACTCCCTTGAAAGAATTCTTTAGTTATAGACCAGGTCTGTAGACTGTATATAATTACTGTTAAATTACTAAGGATGTTTTTTTTTTTCGCATTCAGGCTGATGGAGGAAGAGAATGTACATAAGAGAGTGAAAGATGACAATATGCGGAACTTAAAAGGCAAGGAAGATGAAAAAGGAAAGAATGCAATATGTGACCTGATTGAAAAGTTCAGGTCTTTGGTTTTGGACGATGCTCCCAGAAGAGTGACTCGAAGTATGACTAGAAATGGAAATGTTGATACTTTGCAGACAGTGAGTATAATTACCACCAATGTTGGCATGTATTTGCATTGTGATGAGCATTAAATATTTTGTCCTACTCAATTATTGGTAACAATTTTTGATAGAATTTATTTATTTAGTTATTTATTAAAATGCAGTAGAATTTTACAGACCTGTTATTGCCCATAAATAGCATCAGAAACACAATAAAACTCAGTCAACAGAATTTTGCTCTTGCTTCCCAGTAATCATGATGTAGCATAATAGATTGGTGTGCCTGGCACTGAATATGTGGTTTCTGTCCATGTTGATGTTTGGGTACTCCCTAATTTGTAATTCATATAATAGTTGAGATAATTTCATAATAGGTAAAAATCTACTCATTGTTGCTTGTGCTGGATTATGTATTATATTTCTCTTGGATGACTCATTTGCACGATTTGAAGTAACCAGCGACACAACTATTTCATTACATAACATAGCCTTGCAAATAAGCACAGAATATTTAGAGGCCCACCAAAAAATCTACAAGCCCACTTTCTTAGGTACAGTTTCCCTGGAAAAGGATGAGACGATTGAATATTCCTAAGTCTCAGATGTAAGACACTGCGCATGATCGGAGACCAGAGCACCGATACACAAGATAACGAATATTGAGTTACTTAAATTCAGGCTATTTGGTTTGTTACTAGCATTGTTCCGAAATTCAATTAAAAAACTGCAAAAAATATGATAATATTACGTAAATAAAAGATAAATATATACATAAATCGTGTAGTTAAATCGACAATGGACCTTCATGACTAGATCGACACTCCGCACAGAAAGGAAAGCTTTCATGTCGTTTCCATAGCTCAGACGGTAAGACTTCTGCGTGTTGTGTAGAAGAGTGCGAGTTCGATTCTTAGTCTACACAACAATTTTTTTTTGTCTAAATAACGTTGTAATAGCTAAGTCACGTTGAAATATAGTTTTACAAAGTCCTGAGATTAAGTGTTAATGATCGCAAACAATACAAAATTACAAGTTATAATATTATAAACGTTAATCTAATGAATGCATTTATACACACACATATATACAATGTAAATGCATATATATTAAAAACTAACAATTAAAATGAAATTAAAAAAAATATATAATAATAGACAAACTTTTACAAAGGTTTAGAGTCCTTAGGCTATGTCATTTGTTGAGTAATTATTACAATAATTTATTAATAGCTTTCCCATATGTGTAAGAAATGCACTCGCAAAAAACAATTTTTGTTAAAAGTATGGCTTTGGATTATTTCATTCTCACCCTTGCAGTTAATTTTAACTATTTTATCTACGTGTTTGCATTCAATTTTATTCATGTTATGATTGAATGTATAAGCACTGTTGCAGTTATTGACTAATTACATATATTAATAATAATTATTAAATACATCTGTTAAGTAACCAATTGCAGTATCTTTTGCAAAATCTTGAATGTTTAAGTTGTCAATAATATTTCTGTACTATATACTATAATACGTTAAAAGAATTTGCAATAGATTTGGGATCCTCTACTTTATAATCATTGGTTTTAATGAAAAAATATTTTCTTTCTTATGATATCTACAAGTTTAAATTTAATAATATTATGAATAGGTTTAATTGCATTATCTGAATTTTGTACTTTTCTACTCAAATATATTCTATTTCCCTCTTTCATAATGTTTGATAAATTACACTGTACTTCTTGCAGTATTTAAGAACATGAAGATCATTACATTGCAACTCATTACATATAGATTCTTCCTTTTAATACATGAGATTTTGAAGTCCCTGCGTTATCTACATGTTTTAACTTTTGAATTTTTTCACAACATTGAGTGGAGAACATCCACTGAAGTGATTATGAAATTAAGTGAAAAATTCAATATATTTACTCTTAATATCAGTAGTACCAGTATCATATATGTTTTTCCAAGATTCATTTTGTAGACATAAATGTAAATAATCACTAGATACAGCAATTACGATCCTTTCTTAGTTTTTAAATTAATATTTTGAAATTGTTCAGTGACATTGGAAACACATAGGATTTGTTTGTCATGTTCAGACAAGCCATTGATTATAGGTTCTGTCGAATAGGAATTCAGTCTAATTCTGTGTACAAAACGTTTATCAATGGCTGTGTTACTTCAGCTTGTATGCTATGGGAAAATGACCCTACGAATAAGGTTTCCAGTTTCAAGGAGTGAATTTAATTTACTTTTACGGAAAAGTTCCGAGAGATAATCTATGTTTATGTCACTACAGATCACAAATTCCATATGAGATTTCTAAAGTCTTTTCTTTACAAATTCAATGTTGGCTATAAATATTAATAAATAATGTAAGAAATATGAATGATTGTAGTTATAAGTCTGATTTACATTATAAAAAGCAAGAAGTTACATTCCTCGGCAAGATTCGAACTTTCGATGTTTGGTTTTGTCGTCCAACGCACAACCACGGACCTATTCAATGCTTATGTTAATAACATACAATTTAGCTGTAGCAATGTGGTGTCATAACTTGGGGTTTGTTTATTTAATGTAATTAGATTTAATTTGATTAGTTTCGCAACAATTGGACTTCCTGTTATATCCTGTTATTTAGATATTTAATTTAGGGTTGATTTATTAACTCTTACTATGCAAGATGCCTCTTATTTCAATAATTCTATATCATGTTAAATAGTCATTGTCTACACTAAAGTATTATCGTCATCTCTCATTTCTCATCGTAATGGCGAACCGACGTGACATGAGACAGCGAGTTATAGCTCTAGTTGAGGCTGGATATGGGGCTAGATCTGCTGGCCGTTTGGTCGGTGTTCCTGGAAGTACAGCCGCGAGATGGGTTCATCGTTACCAAAATTTTGGGGAGGTCGAAAATCACCCTATTCCTGGGCGTCCGCGGATTTCTTCATTGGAAGAGGATGCTCTTTTATTCGAGACAGTTCGACAGGACCCCTTTCTGACTGCTAATGAAATAAGAGCAGCATCTAACTTTCCCGGCTCTTCACAGACTGTGATCAGCAGGTTGAGGAACCGCGGTATTAGGAGCCGGAGGGCTGCGCAAATGGAAATATTGGGGGAAGCACAAGCTGTCGACCGTCTTGCCTTCGCTACCAATCAAGTGGAATTCGATTGGAGAAATGTAATTTTCTCCGACGAAACAACCATCTCGAGTGATTACGAAGGTCCTGTCCGTGTCTATCGTGAGGATGGTCTCCGACATGATCAGCGCTATGTGCACCGACGTGAAAGATCGGGGCGCTTTAGAATATCGTGTTGGGGGTGGATGTCTTACGATGGACCTGGCGTTATAGAACGCATCGATGGCCGGTTTAATGCGGAAACTTATGAGCACATTCTGGAAAATATATTCCTTCCCTCCGCCCAAGAACGTTTTCCCAAAGGAACATTGCTGTTCCAGCAGGATAACCATCCCGTGCACTATGCTGCAAGCATTCAAAGATGGTTTCAAAGGAGACCCGAGATCGAAATCATTAATTGGCCTCCGAAGTCACCTGATTTGAATGTTATCGAAAATTTATGGGCAGAATTGAAAAAGAGAAGGATAGCCACCTATGCCCACCGACGCCCTCGAAATCGAGACGAATTGTGGGATCAAGTTGTTGACACGTGGGAAGATCTCGCCGGGGATCAGAACTTATTCCACAATCTCGTGACATCCATGCCGGATCGACTTAGAGCTGTAATGGAAGCTGATGGCATGTGGACAAGATTTTAAGTTAACAGGTCTCTTCTTGTTTCTTATGATTTTTGTTTGAGGAAGAATACTTTTAACTTCCAATTAAGATTTATTTTGTTTGACGAGGTTCAGCCCACTTGTAAGACCCAGAAATTGGGCATAAATTATTCCATATTTTTCGACAAATTAGACAGTCGAGGAACTCTGAACAAATTAATTACACCTCAATAAAAAAAAAGTTTTACCTGGGATCGAACACGAGACGTTTCGGTTATACAATGGAACCGGCACGCTACTATATGAGCTACCGAGACAAGACAGTGATAGCAGCAGTCCAGAATGTAGATCCCTTAGCAGGCATTTGCCATTCGGTACAGTGAAGCAATGATATTTTGGGACTCGAGCTATGTTGTGAAATCCTGGCCTTAAATGGCAGTCTTCTTCGTGATCCTTATTCTGGTCCTTGTCCTTGTTGTGGTCCTTGTAACAATTCTTGTACTATCTGTCATGTTATGTATCCCTACGTCGATATCGAGTGAACCGCGCTGTAGAACTTTAACATCCGACGACCAAGAATCGTCTCATTCTTTTTCAGGGTAACTGTACATGATTTACTTGGTCTTATACACAGGCTGGCATGTTTTGTTGACAAATTAGTTTTGAATGCATTCTGTCTTGTGAAATGGATGGACGGATGATTCATTCATGCTAATAATCATTAAATTGATTGTTGTTTAAAATAGACGTTCATCCATGAGTTTCTAGCAGCACATGACAGTTGGAAGCACACTGTTTGCTGGCAGAGTCTGATATTCATAGCCCCTTAAGTTAAGCACACAGATTTATCTTGCAAATGATAATAAAACTTTGGAAATGACGTCCTTGCGCCACAATCCACACATCTCTTTTGCCTTTTAAGAAAAGTTGCATTAACACACATTAGTTCTACTGAAGTTGCTGCAATTTGCTTCTTATATTGCCTTTCAATTCTTCAAAGGCATGCAGGTTATTCCAGTACACATTTTTTTTTTAGCTCCCCCATAATTGGAAATCATACAGTAAGATATTGATTTGGGAATGGATAAAGTGTAGGCTAGGTTTAGTTTTACAGACGTGGACAAATTATTAGCAAAATTGAAGATTTTTATTACATATTTTTACAAAATATGATTCTTCAGCTTAGACTACAGTTGACATTTTTGCGTATTTCGAAATTATTAGCAAAATTTAAGATTTGTATTGTATATTTTTTTTACAAAATTTGATTCTTCAATTTGGACTACATTTGATATTTTTGCATATTTACAAATTATAAGCAAAACTGAAGATTCTTATTATATATTTTTACAAAATTTGACTCTTCAATTTGGAATACAGTTTACATTTTGGATATTTCCAAATTATTAGCAAAACTGAAGATTTAAAATTTATATTTTTACAAAATTTGACTCTTCAATTTAAACTGCAGTTGACACTATTGCATATTTACAAATTATTAGCAAAATATGAAGATTTTTATTATATATGTTTACAAAATTTGACTCTTCAATTTAAACTACAGTTGACATTTTTGCATATTTCTATCTATTGTAATGATAGAAATATGCAAAATTGTCAACTGTAGTCTAAATTGAAAAGTCAAATTTTGTAAACAGAATTATCACAAAAATCGTAAATTTTGTTAATAATTTGTCCACGTCTGTATACACATATAGGCACTATTTATTTATGTATAATGAAAACTAATTTATTGCAAAATGATTTGCTTTGATTTTCAAAATCAAGGGGAGTACTGTAGGTAATTGGGGTCCCATAGCTCAGTAAATACGGTATTTTCTGCAAAATGACATGTGCATTCGAAGTCCTTTTTGGCTATTAGAAAATTTAATGATATGATTTTATTTTATATAGAGAGTTACTAAATTTAATAGTCATTCTCATTACATTTAAGAGTCCAAAATTTTTATTCTTTTTCCAATACAATGAATGAAATGGAATTAAATGACATGCAGAATATGAAATGTATTATTAAATTGTGTTAAATAGGAGTGAGAAATTATTCATCCATAGAAAATTAATTGTAATGTAATGGGTGGAATTGAGTATGGTTGTAGTTACAGATGAACAATTATTTCTGTCATGGTGAGTGGTACTAATGTCTGCCACAGTGTTTGTTAGAGAGTTGTAATGTAGTTTACCTTTCTTGATATATACTGGGTGTTCATTTCAATATGTGTCATACGTCACTGTTGTTGGGTCACCGATTTGAAGCGAGTTTCAGCTTATATGTTAGAGAAGTTGACTATTATTTAAGGCGTTCTTCAATCTGAACTTGAGAACGTGTACGGTATAACTTGAATGTCATAGCAACAGATGGCGGTCTGTACGGTCTGTGTGCTACTATAACAGTAGTGTCAGAGTTGTAAGCTCCAAAAGGAGTTGTGGAGCTAGAGTCGGAGCTTGAACTTGCTTATGTTGTGGAAGCACCGGAGCTCGGAACAGGCATAGTGGAGCGCTCCGCTCCATTTAGGCTGTGTCTGACAACACTGTACTATAACCTCTTTCGAACTGTGTTTTGCGCCGGCAAGTCGTACGCAGGGTATTTGTTATCATCAGTTGCGTACGGTAACATTCCACAACACAAATCAAATGCTCCGTGTCCATGTTGACCGTCGAAGTTAATGTCAACAAATACGTAAGTAATCGTCTTAACCCTCTCCCCGTATCCTGACAGTATGTATTTCCAAACAGTTCACATTCCTGCCACTACGAGCAGTACGTATCAGTACGTACTCTTCAGAATGAACGCCGTACTTGGTAGGCAACTTCTCTACCTCATAGGTTATACACCTCTGCGGAAGTGTAGGAAGATTGAATTCTCTAGGCTCATCGGCTAGCCACATGACGGCATACAGCGAGCCATTACACACTTTGAACTGAACACCCAGTATATAAAGATGAATTCTCCAGCTAGTGCCATCGGGAAATATTTTTGAATATATACCTCATATAACACATCAGGAACTAATGTAATTAGGTTCTATAAACAGGGTTTGAGTATGTGGCTACAAGATTGTTTGTTTCTCATCACACATGGATATCTTTTTTCCAGAGAATTGGAGAAAAACGCACATTTAATTTGAAATCCACTGCTCTTGATGATGAGCATGGAGGAGAAGCACCTTCTCATAATGATGATGGAGGTAGACGGCCGATTAAGTTCAGGAGGTATGTTTTACACTGTATGTATAATAATCAACATTGAGGTAACTTTAGGAAACAGCTATTGCAGTATATTTGTGAGTTTTGTAGGAAGTGCATGAGATATGAGAGGTATGAGCACACATACAGGCTCTTCCTTGGTGACTGGGAATTCAGGTATCCATCCAGAAATTCAGTCTATAAGAAGGAAACTGTTACAGTTTAGTTTAAGAGTTAGATGGCAGTCTACGAACCCTCTATTGCCAGAATGTGTGCCTTATGTCAAAATTATACCTCTATGACTACACTCAGTTTTTTTATACGTCTCCTTACTTGTGTCATATACTGCATGTAGAGGGTGGGCATCATTCTCACTCATTTCTTAGGAATTCTTTTCGCATTCTTTTCGAAAATTTCTTCACCACCCCCAAGAATAAAGCATATTAACAACCCTAAGCAAATTTTACCATTAAACATATGTTAAATTCTATTTTTGAGGCGTCTGAACTCACACAAATGATAGATCTTAGCAATGGAAATGCCACTAGTTCTCAGGTATGCCACAAACAATGAGAAAAAATAGAAGTGCACACACTATTCCTTCTAGTTGTCCTGGTAATATAAAAAAAAATATTCACATTTGAAGTTAAAGTATTTTTCTCGCACACTGACACAAATCAGAAAATGAGTTGTAATTCGAAAAAAAATAAATCAAATATTCTGTTTCAGTAACTGGAAGTCCATAAATAGCATCCCCCCCCCCAAAATTAATTTTATAATTTCAAAATAAGAGGAAAAGGGCAAATATTAGCCTGGACTTTGCACAAAATGCTTTCTGTGTCCTCCAATCCTCTGTACTCCCTTGAAAGAATGCTCACGTTTTAGACCAGGATTGTATATAATTACTGTTAAATTAATATGGACACATTTTGTTTTTCACTTTCAGGCTAATGGAGGAAGAGAATCTTGTACATAGGAGAGGGAAAAATAGCAATATGTGGAACTTTGAAGGCAGTGAAGATGAACAAGGAAAAAATGCAAAGTGTGACCGGAATGTAAATGTCAGATCTTTGGTTTTGGACTTTGCTACCAGAAGAGTGACTCGAAGTATGACTAGAAATGGATATGTTGATACTTTGCTGACAGTGAGTATAATTGCCACCAATGTTGGCATGTATTTGTATTGTGATGAACATTAAATATTTAGTCCTACTCAATTATTGGTAACAATTTTGATAGAATTTATTTATTTATTAAAATGCAGTAGAATTTTTCAGATTTGTTATTGCTCATTAATACCATCAGAAATACAATAAAACTCGGTTAACAGAATTTTGCTCTTGCTTCCCAATATCTATGACGTAGCAAAATATATTGGTGTGCCTGGCACTGAATATGTGGTTTCTGTCCATGTTGATGGTTGGGTACTCCCATAATTTGTAATTCATATAATAGTTGAGATCATTTGATTTAATTTAATTTAATTTCTTCCTGTAACCACTACAGGTTGCCATCGACAAAGAGTACCATGATACAATAGAGTAAAAGCCTTGAGGCTTAGTGATAAATTGTTGTTAGAGTGAAAAATAAACAATTTGAATTATATTGAAACACATGATGTTAAACGAAGTAACGTCAAGGAGATGCGAATTAGTCATGGTCCATATGTATAATGCCTGAAAATAGCTATTGAGCTTTTGAGTGCTGCAATTGTTAGATCTCTTAAAATATTTTTATGCAGGCCAAAAGATTTACAGAAGTCGACTAGGAACTGGGGTATGGTCCCACAGGCTCCTATCATTAGTCCTGTAATGACGATGGATTCCAGATAGTATTTGTCCTTATAAAAACTGATGGAAGGTTCATATATATTCCTTTTTTTCTCGTGTACTTCTTCTGCTGGTGTTCGTGCGATTCGAATCTCACAGTAGGGTCTATGATGTTACCTTCAAGAGAGGGAGGTTTAAATGCAATGATGTCAATTCTTCGATTGCTGCCCTCACTGGATATGCCGTGTACTTCTTCATATACTGAATAACCTTTGTTCCTTAAGGCAGTTGCTATTATAGATCTTACTGTATGATGCCGCGTATTTCGTAGAAGTTCACCATGTGGACAGGCCCCCAGGACATGGGCAAGGGTTTCAACCTCCCTGTCGCAATGTCGACAGAGGTTACTGCCCGAAGACCTGCCAGGTACACTACGCACAGCTGACACGTTCACATTCATCTTGATTGCTTCCCTCCACTCACTACAGGAAAGACCCTTGTGATTCTGGATCCACTTATTGGCCGGGTATATTGTTGATATAATAGCATGCCTTTGCCTTTATGTTTTTTCTGGCTCCAGTTCTCAAATGCTTTTTCTCTTAATACTTGCCGTACCTTTCGCGTATCTACAGTGCCATACTTGTACAAAATATTTGCTGATTCGGTGATATTGAGTGCTGTGAGACTGGATGCAATTTCTTGGGATAATTTCCTTGTAGCATGTAGGAAGGAATTATTGGATTTAAGCAATATCTTACATGCGTTTATATTTTGTAAGTGTAATTCCCATGCTGAACAGAATAAACCTAATCCCTTGAATTTTGTGTCTGTATACAACATATCTGTAGGAAGGTCATTAGGCAGTTGCAGTATTTCTTTCAGCACACCCCTTATCATAATATCTGCATCCACTATGAATTTATTAGAAATTTTTTTTGGAGGCACTGTCTGAAATGGATATATTAGACTAGGACAGATTGAGGTGTTAATGATGTTGTATTTTTGGTCCGCTTGTAAGTGTGGTGAAGAAATAAGCGATAGGTAAAATTCTACACATTGTTGTTTGTGCTGGATTATGTATTATATTTCTCTTGGATGACTCATTTGCATGATTTGGAGTAACCAGCGACACAACTATTTCATTACTTAAGATAGCCTTGCAAATAAGCGCAGAATATTTAGAGGCCCACCAAAAAATCTACAAGCCCACTTCTTAAGTACATGATTTACTTCGTCTTATACACAGGCTGGCATGGTTTGTTGACAGATTAGTTTTGAATGCATTCTGTTTTGGAAATGCATGGACGGATGATTCATTCATGGTAATAATCATTAAATTGATTGTTGTTTAAAAATAGACGTTCTTCCATGAGTGTTTAGCAGCACATAACAGTTGAAGCACACTGTTTGCTGGCAGAGTCGGATATTTATAGCCCTTAAGTCAAGCACATAGATTTGTCTTGCAAATTATAATAACCATCTAGCTTTGGAAATGGCGTCCTTGCGCCACCACCCACACATCTCTTTTGCCTTTTAAGAATAGTTGCATTAACACGCATTAATTCTACTTAAGTTACTGCTATTTTTTCTTCTTATATTGGCTTTAAATTCTTCAAAAGCATGCAGGTTATTTCAGTACACAATTTTTTAAGCTCCCGTATAAATAGGAATCATACAGTAAGATATTGATTTGTGAGTGGATTAAGAGTACTCTAGTTTTAGTTTTATACACATAGAGACACTATTTATTTATATATAATGAAAACTAATTTATTGCAAAACTAGCCGTACCCGTGCGCTCCGCTGCACCCGTTAGAGATAAATATAAAGTAATTACATAATTAAAATAGGACATTTGGTCCAGGGAACATTCGTGTTTGATAGAAGGATAAATCGTTTATTATGTTACTTAATTTAAATTGTATTTAAAATATTAAAATGCGGTCATTTTGATCCAGAGACCACTCATTTGGTGCAATGACAATTCCTTTAAATGTTTCTTAATTATTATTACCAATTATTTTTGGAAAAGCGAAAATTAACAAAAAATTTTGGCTACAGATTTGTTATTATGTTTAAATTATATTATATTATATTATATTATATTATATTATATTATATTATATTATATTATATTATGTAAAAAGTGTGTTGATAATGGATGTACTCGAATTAGAAAGTTTTTAATTTGTTGTGGGAGCTCTTGAATCTCAGGAGGAACAGCTTTTACTACAGCGCAACATAATCTGCTTGACTCATTACCCAATTTTTTTGCATTGCATTTATTGCATATATATTTTATGTATTTTAACACGATTCAATTGAGCATAGTTAAAATTTGAATTATACAATAATGGATTGCTAAGCTAACGTACTATTACTGCATAGGAAATCAATACACTCTCGTTCATTAATTCTCTGAGATAAAAATGAATATATTCATAAACATTATTTTAAGAAATACAGGAAATGAATATACAGAATAACCTATCAAGTTTTCTGTGCATAAGAAGCTATTTTAATCTTACCTTTCCTCAATTCACTCACAAGTTACTGTAATAACATTATAGCATTATGTCCATCCAGAGAAACTACACTTTCCAATGATGAAATAATAATTAATTATACAAATCGGTTAATTTAGCTTCTGATATTACTTCATACAAGCACAGAAACATTGTCTGTAGGCTATGTTTCATAGCTTTCGATTGTTGTGTCCAAGGCCCCTTATAGACGAAGTCTTTTGTTTTTTATTTCAATACACCGCCTTAGATGGCAGTTATTTTAACATTAAGACTCATTTATCTTTTTAAATATCAGTCCTATCAAAATTTTTCAAAGAATAAAACTTATCAGAAATAATTTTTAAAGAAACATTTGTTATGTAACATTTTTCACAAAAATCAATAATAAGCGAGGTATTTCGATTTATTTAATTCAGACCCCCTTATAACCCCCCTTTTAAATAATGTATTTTGAATGCCATATAGCCTAAAATCTAAGTTACAACGAACTTAATTTATATTCCAATTTTCATCGAAATCGGTTCAGCCATTATCGCGTGATAAGGTAACAAACATACAGACAGACAGACAGACATACAAACAAAAATTTCAAAAAAGCGATTTTCGGTTTCAGGGTGTTTAATTATATATGTTAGGACCAATTATTTTTGGAAAATCGAAAATTACCAGAAAAATTTCGGCTACAGATTTATTATTAGTATAGATGTTGTACTTTGTTTTTCAAAAACAAGGGGAGTACTGTAGGTAGTGGGATCCCATTGCTCAGTAAATACTGTATTTTCTGCAAACTGACTTGTGCATTCAAACTCCTTTTTGGGTATTAGAAAATGTATTGATATGATTTAATGTTATATGGAGAGTTACTAAATTTAATAGTCATTCTCATTACATTTAAGAGTCCAAAATCTTGACTCTTTTTCCAATACAATGAATGAGATGGTATTAAATAAAATGCAGAATATGAAACCTATTATTAAATTGTGGTAAATAGGAGTGAGAAATTATTCATTCATAGAAAATTAGTTGTAATGTAATGGGTGGAAATGACTATGGTTGTAGTTACAGATGAACAGTTATTTCTGTAATGGTGAATGGTACTAATGTCTCCCACAGTGTTTGTTAGAGAGTTGTAATGTCGTTTACCTTTTTTTTGATATATAAAATTGAATTCTCCAGCTAGTGTTATTGGGAAATATTTTTCAATATTTACCTCTTGTAACACATCAAGAAATAATATAATAATTAGGTTCTATAAACAGGGTTTGAGTATGTGGCTACAAGATTGTTTGTTTCTCATCACACATGAATTTTTTTTTTCCCAGGGAATTGGAAACAAAAGGAGATTTAATTTGAAATCAACTGCTCTTGATGATGAGCATGTGGGAGGAGCACCTTCTCATAGTGATGGAGTTAGACAGCCGATTAAGTTCAGGAGGTATGTGTTACACTGTATGTATTATAATCAACATCGAGGTGACTATAGGAAACAGCTATTACAATATATTTGAGAGTTTTATAGGAAGTGCATGAGGTATGAGAGGTATGAGCACACATACATGCTCTACCTTGGTGACTGGGAATTCTGGTATCCATCCTGAAATGCAATTTGTAAGAAGGAAACTGTTACAGTTAGAGGTAGATGGCAATCTACAAAACTTCTATTGTCAGAATTTGTGCCTTGTTTCAAAATTTTATTTCTGTGACAGGACCCGGTTTTTTATGTGTCTCCCTACTTTTGTTATATACTGTATGTAGAGGGTGGGCGTGTTACTGACTCCTTTCTTAGGTATTCTTTTCGCAATCCCTGCATATTTTTACACACAGACGCGGTATTTATTCCACCAGCTTACAGCGATCATCAATGGTCCTGCACCTTTCTGTATCACTCCCTTGGATATATAATCTGCATACGTTTTCTTTCTTTTCTTTTTTATCATCCGGCTGTTACATATAATTGACCTTTATCACTTTTCTACAATACTCTTTCCTATGTTCCACCTGCCTTCTTCTCCTACTTAGTCCCTCTCTTTCCGAGTTATCCATCTTATTCTTACTAATCTCATTTAAATAAACACTAACTTCTCTCAGTTCTTTATTAATTGTTCCCAACATGGTTTGCATTTAGTTGAACTCTTTCATAGTTATCCTATTTATTCACTTGAATCACTAACGTTCACTGAACACTTATTCCCACTAATCTAATCTGTATATTTTCCACCGAACTAGTTTCTGCACTTTCATTACATTTCCACTCCCACTTTCTTCATTATATTTGTATCAATACGTACTTATTTTCACTCCCTGGCTATTGTAACTTTCTCATCCTCTATGCTTTACCATCCTTTCTCTCATCATCACCATTTTCACTTTATCACTTTCCTATATTTTGTCTTGCCTGCACACCATTCATACATTGCACATTACAAATGTGTTATTCCGAAATTGTCTGTATAATCATGTTGCCAAAGTAGTATGTTAAGCGTTATGGAAAGAGCAATCTCTTAATTTCTAAAATACGGTTTTTTTCTCAAAGAATATTATTCTTTATGTTAAAGAATAAGATAAGCTGATTTTATAATCATATCTATGGAAAATGTATATCACAAATATGGTTATTCAGTGGTAGCTGCCTGTATTTCTTGCCCAATTCCCAAATATATCTTTGTCTTTGGGAGGTGGAGCAAAAAAAGGCTTTTGTCACTATTTCTAATGTATCTCGATCTACAATCCAGAACAAATATTTTGTAGGCTACCACACAATATTCTTTGTTACTGGTGAATTCAGAGTACAACAATTTAAAGATTTCTAAACAACCTCCAACAGCAAAGCATATTAACAATGCTTAGCAACTTTCACCATTAAACATGCTTTAAATTCTGTTTTTGAGGCATCTGAACTCAGAAAAACAATAGAGCTTAGCAATTGAAACACGACTACTTCTCAGGTCTGCCATGGGCAATGAGAAAAATTAGAAGTGCATACAATATTCCTTTTATTCCTTCTGGTAATATAAAACAAAAAAATATTCACATTAAAATTAAAATATTTTTCTCGTATATTGACACAAATCAGAAAATGTATTGTAATCTGAAAAAAGAAATCAAATTTCCTGTTTCAGTAACAGGAAGTCCATAAAATTCGTCTCCCCCCCCCCCCCCCAAAAATCAGAATTTGAAAATGAGAGGAAAAGAGCAAATATTTGCCTGGACTATGCACAAAATTCTTTCTGTATCATCCATACTCTGTACTCCCTTCAAAGAATGCTCAAATTTTAGACCAGGATTATATATATGGACATATTTTGTTTTTCACTTTCAGGCTTATGGACGAAGAGAATCTTGTACAAAGCAGAGTGAAAGATGACAATATGCAGAACTTAGAAGGTAGTGAAGATGAACAAGAAAAGGAGGTTAAGTATGACCTGAATGAAAATGTCAGGTCTTCGGTTTTGGACAGTGGTACCAGAAGAGTGACTCGAAGTATGACTAGAACTGGGAATTTTGATACTTCGCAGACAGTGAGTATAATTGCCACCAATGTTGGCATGTATTTGTATTGTGAAGAGAATTATATATTTAGGCCCGATTGTATAAACCATTTAATCTTAGATCAGAGGTTAAATTGATCCTTGTTTCAGCTGAACTTGGAATTTTGTGTTGTATAAAGTCTAATCTGAGATTAATTTGTCTCAAACTAAAGTCAACTTTGACTGAAGAAATTTCTCCGATTAAGTTAGATGATCCAAGTTCAGTTATTTCGTTTCTGTTTGAAATATACGAGTGACAGATTGTGCAAATAAAATATCCATTATTATTAATTTTAATAGATATGTTAAGTACATTTATATATATTTCTTTCAATTTCTTGCCTTAATACACAAACATTCTTATATTCTATACGGCTCTATTGTGTTCAGCAGTATCAAATAACATAACCTATAATTATATTATGTTTATAACAACCACTAATTATTAATGGATATGATAGGTACATTCATAAATGTTCAATTAACTGTATTACTAAACGAAAATTGTCGTTTTATAAAGCTTTATTATGTTTAGCAGTATCAAACACCATAACATGGTAACAACTTGGAGAACAGTCAACCTTCTTCTTATTGTCCGCCATTATTTACATAGCACAAAAAACCAGTGTCTCCAACAGAATGTAATACGGAAAGTCGCCAAAAAGTAGTTGTAAAGTCGCTAGATTTCTCATTATCAACAAAGAAAGATTAAATTTTGTCACTATGGGATGCTAAAAAGGTCCCTAAATCCCTATTTAAGCAATATAAAAGTTAAATGAAATTGTTGTTGAAAAAGAGTTAAAGTCACTAGATTGGCAACACTGAACAAACCTGTATAACATGGTGCGCACATCACGTATTTCACTGTTTATGCGATGTTGCCAAATCCTTTTCATGTGAACTTAGATTGCATTTGAACCAAGGTAATTTGATCGCAGAAAAGTTTTATACAATAGAAGAAGTGTCTGAACTCGGTTCACTTTCCGATCTTCGATCAAAGTTGATCTTTAGTCAGGGAGTTTTATACAATTGGGCCTTAGTCCTACTCAATTATTGGTAACAATTTTTGATAGTATTTATTTATTTGCTTATGTCTTAAAATGCAATAGAACTTCCTAGATTTGTTATTGCCCATAAATACGATCAGAAACACAACAAAAATCAGTTAACAGAATTTTGTTCTTGCTTCCCACTCTCTATCATGTACCATAGTAGATTGGTGTGCCTGGCTCTGAACATATGGTCTCTGACCATGTTGATGTTCGGGTACTCTCATAATTTATATTTGATATTGGCCCTAACAGTGGAGATCATTTAATTATAGCCAAAATTCTATTCATTGTTTGTGCTGTATTGTGCATTACATGTCTCTTGGATGACACATTTGTGCGATCTCTAATAACATATGTCACAGCTGTTTCATTACATAACATAGCCTTGCAAATATGCATGGAATATGTAGAGGCCCACCAAAAAATCTACAAGTCCACTTCCTTAGGTACATGACTTACTTCTACACAGGCCGGCATGATTTGTTGACAAATCAGTTTTGAATGCATTCTGTTTTGTGAAATGCATTGACAAATGATCCCTTCTTGCTAATAATCATTGAATTGTTTGTTGTTTAAATTAGACGTTCATCTGTGAATGTGTAGCAGCACATGACAGTTGGAAGCACACTGTTTGCTGGCAGAGTCGGATATTCATAGCCCCTTAAGTCGAGCACATAGATTTGTCATGCAAATTACAATGACCATCTACCTTTGGAAATGACGTTCTTGCGCCGCCACCCACACATCTCTTTTGCCTTTTAAAAATAGTTGCATTAACACGCATTAATTCTACTGAAGTTACTGCTATTTTTCCTTCTTATATTGGCTTTCAATTTCTTCAAAAGCTTGTGGGATATTTCAGTACACAATTTTTTAAGCTCCCGCATAAATAGAAATCATACAGTAAGATATTGATTTGGGAATGGATTAAAGAGTACCTTAGTTTTAGTTTTATACACATATAGATACTATTTATATATATATATATATATATATATATATATATATATATATATATAAGGAAAAATAATTTATTGCTAAATGTTGTTCTTTATTTTTCAAAAATAAGGGGAGTACTGTAGGTAGTGGGATGCCATAGCTCAATAAATACTGTATTTCCTGCAAACTGACTTATGCATTCGAACTCCTTTTTGGCTATTAGAAAATTTATTGATATGATTTCATTTTATATGGAGAATCTTTTTCCAATACAATGAATGAAATCAAGTTAGGTAACATGCAGAATATGAAGTCTATTATTAAATTGTATTAAATAGGAATGAGAAATTATTCATCCATAGAAAATTAATTATAATATAATAGGTAGAATTGAATATGCTTGTTGTTACAGATGAACAGTTATTTCTGTAATGGTGAGTGGTACTAATGTCTTCCACAGTGTTTGTGACAGAGTTATAATGTAGTTTACTTTTTTTGATACATAAAGCTGAATTTTCCAGGTAGTGGCATCGGGAAAGATTTTTGAACATTTACATCATATAACACTTGAAGGAATAATGTAATTATGTTCTATAAACAGGTTTTGATTATGTGGTTACAAGATGTATGTCTATCACACATGGACTTTTTTTTTTTTTTCCAGAAATCCACTGCTCTTGTTGATGAGAATGAAGGAACACCACCTTGTCATAATGATGGCGTTAGACAGCCGATTAAGTTCAGGAGGTATGTGCTACACTCTATGTGTAATAACATTGAGGTGACTATAGGAAACGGCTATTACAGTATATTTGTGAGTTTTGTAGGAAATGCATGAGATATGAGAGGTATGAGCACACATACAGGCTCTACCTTGGTGATTAGGAATTCAGGTATCCATCCTGAAAAGCAGTCTATAAGAAGGAAACTATTAGAGTTTAGGAAGTGGATGGCTGTCTACGAAACCTCTATTGCCAGAATTTGTGCAATATGTAAAAATTATATCTCTGTGACTAGACACGGTTTTTTGTGTCTCCCTACTTGTCTTATATACTGCATGTAGAGTGTGGGCTTGATTCTAGCTCATTTCTTATGTATTCTTTTCGCACTCCCTGCATATTTTTACACGCACACACACAATCTGTATATTTTCCGCCGAACTAGTTTCTACACTTTCATTACATTTTCTCTCCCACTTTCTTCATTATATTTGTATCATTATTTACTTACTTTCACACCCTGGCTATTGTATCTTTCTCATCCTCTATACTTTAACATTTTTTTCTGTCATCACCATTTTCACTTTATCACTTTCCTATATTTTGTCTCTCCTGCACACCATTTTCACTTTTTCAATTTCCAATGTTTTGTCACTCATTCACCAATCTCTTAAGATATAACTTTTCTCTCCCTAACTTCTTGCCACTGATGTACCTCCATTCGGTGTCGCTAATGTTACTTCATCCCTTCCAGTTCTTGCAGAATCTTGACTTCTTATCTTAGTTTCTTGAGAAATAGGTATTCATACATTACACATTACAAATGTGTTGTTGCGAAATTCTCTGTGTATAATCATGCTCCCAAAGTAGTATGTTTAGCATTATGAAAAGTGCAATCTCTTAATTTCTGAAATACCAGTATTTTTCTCTCAGAATATTATTCTTTATGTGTCCTCCAATCCTCAGTACTCCCTTGAAAGAATGCTCTAGTTATAGACCAGGGCTGTATATAATTACTGTTAAATTACTATGGATGTATTTTGTTTTTCACATTCAGGCTGATGGAGGATGAGAATCTTGTACATAGTAGAATGAAAGATGACAATATGCTGGACTTAGAAGGTAGTGAAGATGAACAAGAAAAGAAGATTAAATATGATAGAAATGAAAATGTCAGGTCTTTGATGTTTGATTGTGCTACCAGAAGAGTGACTCGAAGTATGACTAGAACTGGAAATGTCGATACTTTGCAGACAGTGAGTATTTTTGCTAGCAATGTTGGCTTTTATTTGTATTGTGAAGAACATTAAATATTTAGTTCTACTGAATTATTGGTAACAGTTTTTGATAGTATTTATTTATTTTCTTATGTCTTAAAATGCAGTAGAACTTCATAGATTTGTTATTGCCCATAAGTACCATCAGAAACACAACAAAAATCAATTAACATAATTTTGCTCTTGCTTCCCACTGTCCATCATGTACCATAGTAGATTAGTGTGCGTGGCTCTGAATATATGGTCTCCGACCTTGTTGATGTTCGGGTACTCTCATAATTTATATTTGATATAGGCCTTAACAGTGGGGGATCATTTAATTATAGTCAATATACTGCTCATTATTGTTTGTGCTGTATTAATTATACATTACATTTATGCATCATATCGAGTAACCAGTGACACAACTGTTTCATTACATAATATAGCCTTGCAAATAAGCAGAGAATATATAGAATTCCTCCAAAATATCTACAAGCCCTATTTTTTAGGTACATGATTTACTTCATCTTATA
This sequence comes from Periplaneta americana, assembly GCF_040183065.1. Taxonomy (NCBI): domain Eukaryota; kingdom Metazoa; phylum Arthropoda; class Insecta; order Blattodea; family Blattidae; genus Periplaneta; species Periplaneta americana. The sequence continues at coordinate 151,005,717 of NC_091126.1, read as the reverse complement.
CAGTGAAACCTCTTATTTACTGACATCAAAGGGATGTAATAATCTGTCCACATCTGGGAGTTGTCTTTTATTGGGAGGGAGGCTCCCCAATCTAAGAGTAAATTTATAATATGCATTACATATCCCTTCACGCTTTAAATTAAATGTATTACTATAGTTTAGTTCTCAATACAGTCTACTGTACTACAGTAAATTTTTTGCAACTTTGAACTACAGTAGACAAGACCGAAACATGAAAATACATTACTGTGCCATGCAATTTTATTCTAGGTAATTTACAGTTTTCAAATTAACCCTTACATTCAGGTGCAATGTCTCTCGAAACAATACAACCGATTGAAGTGAAGAAATAATCCTATTAACCTTATCATGTATTGAATACAATTTCACGATCGTGCAAGCCTTGGACACTTCAGACAGATTAAATTATATGACTGTGTTTATCCACCCTGCTTCCAGCTACTCTAACAAGGAGTAGCCGGCTTAGCTAGTGGTAGCCTACGAAACCCTTATTGTGTTCTTTCATGTTAAAGAATTTCTGTACAGTTCTCAAAACTCAATTTTCCATTTTTGTAACACATTAGGTCTTGAAATCCAAGTTCTGTCTCAGTCAGTACGTAAAGCAAGCTTTAGGACTGTGAAACAGCTGTCTGTGTCCGTGTCTGAGAGTGTCCGTAAACGAGAGTTAAATTTATCATTATTTCTATATTATTTCAGTTCGGACATAAAATTCTGTCCGTATATGAGGAGTGTCTGTAAGGAGAGGTTTCACTGTACACTGGCCGACATGATTTGTTGACAAATCAGTTTTGAATGCATTGTGTTTTGTGAAATGCATTGACAGATGATCCATTCTTGCTGATAATCATTAAATTGTTTGTTGTTTAAAATAGATGTTCATCCATGAGTGTGTAAAAGCACATGACAGTCGGAAGCTCACTGTTTGGTGGCAGAGTCTGATATTCATAGCCCCTTATGTCAAGCACATAAATTTGTCTTGCAAATTATAATAACCTTTGGAAATGACGTCCTTGTGCCAACATCCACACATCTCTTTTGCCTTTTAAGAAAAGTTGTATTAACACGCATTAGTTCTTCTGAAGTTGCTGCAATTTTCCTTCTTATATAGGCTTTCGATTCTTCAAAAGCATGCGGGTTATTTCAGTACACAATATTTTAAGCTCCCCCTTAATAGAAATCATATGGTAAGATATTGATTTGGGAATGGATTAAGAGTACGCTAGTTTTAGTTTTATACATATATAGATATTATTTATAGTGAAAACTAATTTATTGCAAAATGGTGTATTTTCATTTTCAGAATCAAGTTGAGTACTGTAGTTAATGGGATCCCATAGCTCAATAAATACGGTATTTTCTGCAAACTGACTTGTGCATTCAAACTACTTTTTGGCTACTGGTATTAGAAAATTTATTGATATGATTTTATTTTATATGGAGAGTTACTAATCTAATAGTGATTCTCATTACATTTTTAGTCCAAAATCTTCATTCTTTTTCCAATGCAATGAATGAAATTAAATTAAGTAAAACGCAGAATATGAAATGTATTATTAAATTGTGTTAAATAGGAGTGACAAATTATTCATCTATAGAAAATTAGTTGTAATGTAATGGGTGGAAATGAGTATGGTTGTAGTTACAGATGAACATTTATTTCTGTAATGGTGAATGGTACTAATATTTTCCACAGTGTTTGATAGAGAATTGTAATGTAGTTTACTTTTTTTGATACATAAAGCTGAATTCTCCAGCTAGTGGCATCGGAAATCATTTTTGAATATTTGCCTCATATAACACATCAATAAATAATATATTTAGGTTCTTTTAGCTGGGATTGAGTATGTGGCTACAAAATTGTATGTCCGTCTTCACACATGTATTTCTTTTTTCCAGAGAATTGGAAGAAAACGGAGATTTAGTTTGAATTCCACAGCTCTTGATGATGAGCAAATAGGAGGAGCATCTTCTGATAGTGATGATGGAGTTAGACGGCCGATTAAGTTCAGGAGGTATGTGTTACACTGTATGTATAATAATCATCATCGAGGTGACTATAGGAAACAGCTATTACAGTATATTTGTGAGTTTTGTTGGAAGTGTGTGAGGTATGAGAGCAGGGGCGTGCGGTGTATTTTTTGTGTGGGTAGGCTCTGAAATTTACTTATTGACATTTCTTTTATACACATTAGTCATGAATGTGATTCACAAGGATTTACCGTCCCTTACGGAGCTTATTTTTAGCTTCAGAAAAGTAGCCAATTAAAGAAATGGCACTTCTGAATAGTTCATTCTCTATTTGTAAAATTTTTTACCTGTAAAACTAAAAAAAAAAGGTATTTTACTAATAACTTCAAATTAATGTAACTCTGAAAATATTGCAATGAGGACAAAATGTTTATATGACATCTTTTTCTCAGAATGGCCTTATGCAGTAACAACTGTTTCACTGTCCCAGGTAGAACTGTCTTCTAATATGTCTTGAAAAAATCCAGTAAATTCACCCTATGTTCCCTTACAGTCTAAACAAGACGCGATGTAAAATTCCATCTAGTTGGAGCATGTCTGGGCATTTTTTAAAGTGTATTCTTTAAGTCGTTGTGTTCATTTGGACGATTTACTGAAGAAAGAACCCAAACCAGTTAAAGTCTGTAAAAATATTCTGCACTCTTTCAATCACGTAAGTGACTGCAACAAGATTAAATTTAATTTATGACTGAAACAGTGCACAAATATTGCCTTAGGATATTTTTCAAGAACTTCAGCTCTCAGTCCATGGCTGGTCGCCATGACAGCAGCTCCATCGAACGTTTGAGCAACGAGCTTGTTACTTATGTCATACTCAGTGGCTATATTTTGGACATGTTCGAATAAACCACTGGCAGATCTATCATTGCTTACATAAGTAAAACATATGAATCTTTCATTAATCTCACCATTCTCTGAATCAACACACCTAAGAGTGGTTGAAAGCTGGGATGCATTCATAATGTCTGAAGTTTCGTCTAGCATGATTGCAATAAATGACGTTTTTGAAAGTTCTTGTTTTATGTTATCCATAACAACATCACTTACAGCAAGAATCAAATCATTCTGTAATCGATTTGAAGTTCCGCGGAATGTGGTAGAGGTTTCCATATGATGGCTGAGGTTAAGTCATATTTTGCAAGGTAATTGAGCGCACATAAATATACTCCTTTGTTAACTGCCTCTTCTGACTCCCAATGACCACGAAATGGCAATTCATGTATGGCTAGAAAACAGACTGTATCAATTAACCTCTTCAATATTTCCCTGTTCTTTCGCACCATTTCATTGTGTTGCTCGACACTGACACGAAGTTGTGATTCTAACTGTACGTCTATTCGAGATGATCCAAATGACTTAGACTGTAAAACACTAAAAATATGTGCCTGTGACTTTTCATGTTTATTAATGGCATTGTGCAGATTGTTTAGATTATCATAACCATTTTTAGACCAAACTGTTTCTTCTTTAGAAAACATAAGACAGGGCCAGCAAAAGAGTATTTAATTTCGCACTTCCTGCAATCCACTGAGATTTCTGATATTGGGACGCTTGAAAATGTCGGGTATATTCTTTTCCTTTGTCTTTATGAGCTGCAAAAAGCGTTGGCATTTCAGGACATGGTCGATCACTTTGTATTATGTTTAATTTTTCTTGCAAAGAATGTAGTCGAAATGGGTGTTTCAACAATTTTTCGGTAGGACATAACGAATCGCCCATTCTTAATCAATATTTAATTTATACACAGAAAACAACAAAATAAATTGTCACTTACAAAGAAACAAATCTTCAAATAACTGAGAGATCCTGAACACTATCTCATTTGACAAACAAATCGCATGTTTCACACACACTGCCAAATTCAACAATCAACACTGCTTTCTTCTGCAGGAACTTAACAAACCAGGACAAGCGATAATCCCAGTGCTTATTCTCTCTCTGTACGGGCGTATAGGCAATACAGTGGTGGACGAGGAAATTTTCCATCCTTGTCTACTGTCCACGCATGTGCCAGCACTGTAAAATGAGGCTAAAGGCAAGCTGTGAACGAAGAACTGCCTTACTGCAGAAATGTAGTTAATGCAGAACATTTATATATGAAGTGCAGAATACACTTTATTAAAAGTGTTTATCTGTGAGCTGAATGAGATAAAATGATACATGAATTTGAAGTGTATGTAGGGTATGCAGCGCTTACCCGCTTACCCTAAATGCACGCCCCTGTATGAGAGGTATGAGCACACATATAGGCTCTACCTTGGTGACTGGGAATTCCGGTATCCATCCGGAAATTCAGTCTATAAGAAGGAAACTATTACAGTTTAGGAAGTGTATGGCTGTCTACGAAACCTTTATTGCCAGAATTTGTGCTTTACGTCAAAATTATATCTCTGTGACAAGACGCAGTTTTTATGTGTCTCCCTACTTGTGTTATATACTGCATGTAGAGGGTGGGCATGATTCTCACTCATTTCTTAGGTATTCTTTTCGCACTCCCTGCATATTTTTATGCTCGCACGCACACGCGCACACACACACACACACACACACACACACACACACACACACACACGCGCGCACCACATACACACAATCTGTATATTTTCCAACGAACTAGTTTCTACACTTTCATCACATTTACACTCCCACTTTCTTCATTATATTTGTATCATTATTTACTTACTTTCACACCCTGGCTATTACTTGTATCTTTCTCATCCTCTATGCTTTACCATCCTTTCTGTCATCATCACCATTTTCACTTTATCACTTTACAATGTTTTGTCACTCATGCACCAATCTCCTAAGTTATAACTTTTCTGTCCCTAACTTCTTCCCACTGATGTACCTTTATTTGGTGTCGCTAATGTTACTTCATCCCTTCCAGTTCTTGCAGAATCTTGACTTCTTTTCTTAGTTTCTCGAGAAGTATTCATACATTACACATTACAAATGTGTTCTTGCGAAATTCTGTCTGTATAATCACGTTGCCAAAGTAGTATGTTAAGCATTACTGTAAGAGCAATGTCTTAATTTCTAAAATACTAGTATTTTTCTCCCAGAATATTATTCTTTATGTTAAAAAATAAAATAATCTGATTTTATAATCAAGTCTTCAGGAAAATGCACATCACAAATATGGTTATTTACCGAAACCTCCCTATCTTTCTGCGGAATGATTCTGGCCCAATTCCCAAACAAATCTTTTCCTTTGGTAGGTGAAAAAAAAGTCTTTTGTCACTATTGCTACTGTATCCCGATCTATAACCCAGAAAAAATTATTTTGTAGGCTAGCACACAATATTCTTTTGTTATTGGTTAATTCAAAGCACAACAATTTAAAAATTTCTACATAACCCCCAACAACGAAGCATATTAACAAACCCTAGCAACTTTTACCATTAAACATGCCTTAAATTCTATTCTTGAGGTATCTGACATCAGACAAACGCTAGATCTTAGCTATCGAAATTTTCCTCGTACATCAGAAAAGAATTGTAGTCTGAAGAAAAATCAAATATTCTGTTTCAGTAACAGGAAGTCCAGAAATAGCGTCCCCCACCAAAAAAAAATAATAATAATAATGAATTTTTTTAGTCTGAAAATGAGAGGAAGAGCGCAAATATTGGCCTTTACTATGCACAAAATGCTTTCTGTGTATTCCAATCCTCTGCACTCCCTTGAAAATATGCTCAACTTTTAGACGAGGACAGTATATAATTACTATTAAATTAATATGGACATAATTTGTTTCTCACTTTCAGGCTGACGGAGGATGAGAATCTTGTACATAGGAGAGGGAAAGATGACAGTATGCGGACCTTAGAAGGTAGTGAAGATGAACAAGAAAAGCAGATTAAAATTGAGTCAAATGAAAATTTCAGGTCTTTGCCTTTGGACTATGCTTGCAGAGGAGTGACTCGAAGTATGACTAGAACTGCAAATGTTGTTGATACTTTGCAGACAGTGAGTATAATTGCCACCAATGTTGGCATGTATTTGTATTGTGAAGAGAATTAAATATTTACTTCTACTCAATTATTTGTAACATTCTTTGATAGTATATATTTATTTAGATATGTATTAAAATGCAGTATAACTTCATAGATGTGTTATTGCCCATAAATAGCATCAGAAACACAATAAAACTCAGTCAACAGAATTTTGCTCTTGCTTCCCAGTATCTATGATGTAGCAGACTGGTGTGCCTAGCACTGAATATGTGGTCTCCGTCCATGTTGATGTTTGGGTACTCTCATAATTTGTAGTTGATATAATAGTGGAGCTCATTTGATTATAGTTAAAATTCTACTCATTGTTGTTTGTGCTGGATTATGTATCATATTTCTCTTGGCTGACACATTTGCACGATCTCGAGTAACCAGTGACATAACTGTATCATTATATAACATAGTCTTGCAAATAAGCACAGAATATGTAGAGGCCCACAAAAAATCTACAGGTCCACTTTCTTAGGTACCTAATTTACTTCATATTATAGACAGGGCAGCGTGATTTGTTTACAAATCACTTTGAGTGCATTCTGTTTTGTGAAATGCATTGACAGATGATCCTTTCACTCTAATGCTCATTAAATTGTTTGTTGTTTAAAATAGACGTTCATCCATGAGTTTGTAGCACCACATGACAGTTTGAACCACACTGTTTGCTGGCAGAGTCGGATATTCATAGCCCTTAAGTCAAGCACATAGATTTGTCTTGCAAATTATAATAAACTTTGGATGACGTCCTTTTGCCACCATCCACACATTTCTTTTGCCTTTTAATAATAGTTGCATTAACACGCATTAGTTCTACCGAAGTTGCTGCAATTTTCCTTCTTATATTGTCTTTCAATTCTTCAAAAGCATGCGGGTTATTTCTGTACACATTTTTTTAGCTCCCCCCATAAGTAGAAATCATACAGTAAGATATTGATTTGAGAATGGATTAAGAGTGCGCTACCTTTAGATTTATAACCGTATAGACACCATTTATTTATGTATAATGAAAATTAATTTATTGCAAAATGTTTTACTTTGATTTTCAAAATCAAGGGGAGTACTGTAGGTAGTTGGATCCCATAGCTCAATAAATACGGTATTTCCTGCAAACTGACTTGTGCATTCAAAGTCCTTTTTGGCTATTAGAAAATTTATTGATATGATTTTATTTTATATGGAGAGTTACTAATCTAATAGTGATTCTCATTACATTTTTAGTCCAAAATCTTGATTCTTTTTCCAATGCAATGAATGAAATGAAATTAAATAAAACGCAGAATATGAAATGTATTATTAAATTGTGTTAAATACGAGTGAGAAATTATTCATCCATAGAAAATTAGTTGTAATGTAATGGGTGGAAATGAGTATGGTTGTAGTTACAGATGAACAGTTATTTCTGTAATGGTGAATGGTACTAATATTTTCCACAATTTTTTGATAGAGAATTGTAATGTAGTTTACTTTTTTTGATACATAAAGCTGAATTCTCCAGCTAGTGGCATCGGAAATCATTTTTGAATATTTACCTCATATAACACATGAATAAAATAATTAGGTTCTTTTAGCTGGGATTGAGTATGTGGCTACAAAATTGTATGTCCGTCTTCACACATGGATTTCTTTTTTCCAGAGAATTGGAAGAAAACGGAGATATAGTTTGAATTCCACAGCTCTTGATGATGAGCAAATAGGAGGAGCATCTTCTGATAGTGATGATGGAGTTAGACGGCCGATTAAGTTCAGGAGGTATGTGTTACACTGTATGTATAATAATCAACATCGAGGTGACTATAGGAAACAGCTATTACAGTATATTTGTGAGTTTTGTAGGAAGTGCATGAGGTATGAGAGTTATGAGCACACATACAGGCTCTACCTTGGTGACTGGGAATTCAGGTATCCCTCCGGAAATACAATTTATAAGAGGGAAATTGTTACAGTTTAGGAGGTAGATGGCAATCTACGAAACCTTTGTTGCCAGAATTTGTGCATTATGTCAAAATTGTATCTCTGTGACAGGACTCTGTTTTTTATGTGTCTCCCTACTTGTGTTATATATTGCTTGTAGAGGGTGGGCATGATTCTCACTCATTTCTTAGGTGGTTTTTTCCCAATCCCTGCATATTTTTATGCATGCACGCATGCACGCACGCACACACGCACACCACACACACACACACACACACCACACACTCTCATGCACACACACTCACGCAACGTGCGCACGCACACACAAACACAAAAGAAAACACACACACACCGTATTTATTTCATCAATTTACATTGATCATGAATGCTCCTGCAACTTTCTGTGTCACTCCCTTGGATACATAATCTGCATATGTTTCCTTTCTTTTCTTTTTTATCATCTACTACATATGATTGACCTTGATCACTTTTCTATCACTTCTCTCACATCTGTTCCACCTGCCTTCTTTTTCTACTTACTCTCTCTCTTTCCAAATTATCTTATTCTTATTAATCTCATTTAATTAAACACTCACTTCTCTCAGTTCCTTATATATTGTTCACAACATTGTTTGCGTTAAGTTGAACTCTTCCATAGTTGTCATTCTATTTATTCTCTTGAATCACTAACATTCACTGAACACTTATTCCCACTGCTCTAATCTGTATATTTTCCGACGAACTAGTGTAGTTTCTACTCTTTCAATACATTTCCACTCCCAATTTCTTCATTATATTTGTATTATTACTTACTTATTTTCACTCCCTGGCTATTGTATCTTTCTTATCCTCTATGCTTTACCATCCTTTGTCATCATCACCATTTTCACTTTATCACTTTCCTATATTTTGTCTCTCCTGCACACCATTATTACCTTATCACTTTCCAATGGTTTGTCACTCATGCACCAACTTCCTAATTTATAACTTTTCTGTCCCTAACATCTTCACACTGATGTACCTCTATTCGGTGTCGCTAATGTTACTTCATTCTTTCCAGTTCTTGGAGAATCCTGTCTTCTTATCTTAGTTTTTGAGAAGTAGGTATTCATACATTACACATTACAAATGTGTTATTGCATATTCTGTTGGTATAATCATGTTGCCAAAGTAGTATGCTATGCGTTATGGAAAGAGCAATCTCTTGGTTTTGATTTATTTATTATTTTTATTTTGTTAGTTATTTTTGTTATAGTTGGTATTGCCTTTTTAACCTTGTTAGAGTGTAAAGTTCTAAAATACGAGTATTTCTCTTTCATAGTATTATTCTTTATGTTAAAAAATGAAACATTCTGATTTTATAATCATATCTTCGGAAAATGCACTTCAGAAATATGGTTATCAAATATGGTTATTTACCGAAAGCTGCCTATCTTTCTGCGGAATCTTTCTGGCCCAATTCCCAAACTCTTCTTTTTCTTTGGGAGGTGGAAAAAAAAAAGTCTTTTGTCACTATTTCTAATGTATCCTGATCTACAACCCAGAACAAATTATTTTGTAGGCTACCACACAATAATGTTTTCTTACTGGTTAATTCAAAGCATAACAATTCGAAGATTTCTATACAACCCCCAACAACAAAGCATATTCAAAACCCCTAGCAACTTTTACCATTTAACATCCATTATAATCTATTTTTGAGTCGTCTGACCTCAGACAAACGACAGATCTTAGCAATCGAAACACGACTACTTCTCAGGTCTGCCACGGACAATGAGATAAAATAAAGTGCCTACAAAATTCCTTCTATTCGTTCTGGTAATATAAGAAAAATATATATATTCACATTGAAATTAAAGTATTTTTCTCGTACATTGACACAAATCGGAAAACGAATTGTAATCCGAAAAAAAAAAAATCAGATATCCTGTTTCACTAACAGGAAGTCCATAAATTACGTCTCCCAACCAAAAAATAAAGAAAATGAATTTTATAATTTGAAAATGAGAGGAAAAGTGCAAATATTTTCCTGGACTATGCACAGAATGCTTTTTGTGTCCTCTAATCCTCTGTAATCCCTTGAAAAAATGCTCAAATTTTAGACCATGACTGTATATAATTACTGTTAAATTAATATGGACATATTTTGTTTTTCACTTTCAGGCTGATGGAGGATGAGAATCTTGTACATAGGAGAGGGAAAGATGACAATATGCGGAACTTAGAAGGTAGTGAAGATGAACAAGAAAAGAAGATTGAAATTGAGTCAAATGAAAATTTCAGGTCTTTGCCTTTAGACTGTGCAACCAGAAGAGTGACTCGAAGTATGACTAGAACTGGAAATGTTGATACTTTGCAGACAGTGAGTATAATTGCCACCAATTTTGGCATGTGTTTATATTGTAAAGAGCATTAAATATTTTCGACTATTCAATTACTGGTAACATTCTTTGATAGTATATATTTATTTAGTTATTTACTAAAAATGCAGTAGAATTTTACAGATCTGTTATTGTTCATAAATACCATCAGAAACACAATAAAACTCAGTCAACATAATTTTGCTCTTGCTTCCCAGTATCTATGATGTAGCATAATAGATTCGTGTGCCTCGCACTGAATATGTGGTCTCCGTCCATGTTGATTTTTGGGTACTCTCATAATTTGTAGTTGATATAATAGTGGAGATCATTTGATTATAGTTAAAATTCTTTTCATTGTTGTTTGTGCTGACACATTTGCACGACTTAGAGCAACCAGTGACACAGCTGTTTCATTATATAACATAGCCGTGCAAATAAGCACAGAATATGTAGAGGCCCACGAAAAATCTACAGGTCCACTTTCTTAGTTACCTGATTTACTTCATCTTATAGACAGGGCAGTGTGATTTGTTTACAAATCACTTTTGAGTGTATTCTGTTTTGTGAAATGCATTGACAGATGATCCTTTCACTCTAATGCTTATTAAATTGTTTGTTGTTTAAAATAGACGTTCATCCATGAGTTTGTAGCACCACATGACAGTTGGAACCACACTGTTTGCTGGCAGAGTCGGATATTCAAAGCCCTTATGTCAAGCACATAGATTTGTTATGCAAATTACAATAACCATCTAGCTTTTGAAATGACATCCTTGTGCCACCATCACACGTCTCTTTTGCCTTAACATACTTTAGTTCTTCTGAAGTTGCTGCAATTTTCCTTCTTATATTGGCTTTCAATTCTTCAAAATCTAGCAGATTATTTCAGTACACATTTTTTATCTCCCCCATAAATATAAATCATACAGTAAGATATTGATTTATGAATGGATTAAGAGTATGCTAGTTTTAGTTTTATACACATATAGATACTATTTATTTATATATATAATGAAAGCTAATTTATTTTAAAATGTTGTACTTTGTTTTTCAAAAACAAGGGTAGTACTGTAAAAATTGGGATGTATAGTTCAATAAATATAGTATTTTCTGCAAACTGACTTGTGTAGTCAAACTCCTTTTTGGCTGCCGGTATTAGAAAATATATTGATATAATTTTATTTTATTTGGAGAGTTACTATATGAAGAGTCCACTGCAAGAATGATGGATGTCATTTGGAATACATTTTGCAGGAGAAGCGATTGAAAGTTTGAAATGCTTAGCGCTCAAAGCTTACCTGTGATTTTTCGATCATTACTGGACAATTGACTATCAGTGTTAATGCCATGTAACTCTCTATGTACATTCTATATGTCTTAAGCTATGCATTGACAGTCTTGGTTCATTTTCGACAAGAAAGTGACATCCATCATTCTTGCAGTGGAGTCTTCATATCTAATAGTCATTCTCATTACATTTAAGTGTCCAACATTTTTATTCTTATTCCAGTGCAATGAATGAAATGAAAATAAATAAAATGCAGAATATGAAATCTATTATTAAATTGTGTTAAATAGGAGTGAGAAATTATTCATCCATAAAAATTAATTGTAATGTAATGGGTTGAATTTAGTATGGTTGTAGTTACAAATGAACAGTTATTTCTGTAATGGTGAGTGGTACTAATGTCATTCCACAGTGTTTGTTAGAGAGTTGTAATGTAGTTTATCTTTTTTGATATGTAAAGCTGAATTCTCCAGCTAGTGACATTGGGAATCGTTCTTGAATATTTACCTCATATAACACATCAAGTAATAATATAATTAGGTTCTATAAACAGGGTTGGAGTATGTGGCTACAAGATTGTATCTCTGTCATCACACATGGATTTTTCTTTTCCAGATAACTGGAAACAAACTAAAATTTGATCTGAAATCCACTGCTCTTGATGATGAGCATGAAGGAGGAGCATCTTCTGATAGTGATGATGGAGTTAGACGGCCGATTAAGTTCAGGAGGTATGTTCTACACTGTATGTATAATAATTATTATAATCAACGTCAAGGTGATTATAGGAAACAGTTATTACAGTATATTTGTGAGTTATGTAGGAAATGCATGAGGTATGAGAGGTATGAGCACACATACAGGCTCTTCCTTTGTGACTGGGTATTCTTGTATCCATGCAGAAATGCAATCTATAAGAAGGAAACTATTACAGTTTAGGAAGTGGATGGCAGTCTACGAAACCTCTATGGCCAGAATTTGTGCCTCATTTCAAAAATTTATTTCTCATTGGAAAAGTGGGCTGACCAAAATGAGCTGGAGATAAACATGCAGAAAACCGAACACATGATATTCAGGAAAGGGGGGAAGATATCTCAACAAGACAAAATCTTCCTGAAACAAGAACCTCTACAAACAGTAAACCAGGCCAAATACCTCGGACTGACACTACAGACCACAACAAATTCATTCAGGGTACACACCAAGCAAAGAGCTACAGCAGACATCAGAGAACTAACCAAGCTATCTCTCAAAACAGCGATGATCATCTTCGACACCAAGATAGTCCCCATACTTACATACGGACTAGACCTAATGTGGGACAAGCTGCGCACGAAAGACCTCCATAAGAGAACGTCAAGGCTCGCTTCTTGAAGGCCGCACTAGGAGTATCAAAACACACTCTATCCAGGCTGGTGTACGTGCTCGCCCAAGAGACCTTCTTGATAGAAGAACTCAGAACAAAACTCGATCTGCCCTCCACTTCCAACTGGAAGAAAGCACTAGACGAGAGGATAAGGAAGAGGGAAGACATCTGGGAGGATTTCTACACAACGGAGGCCATGATAAACCGGACCTGGACAGACATGAACCAGAAGCTCTGCCACTTCGTGACATCGCTGGCGGTTCATGGATACCACCACAAGATATGCAGAATTCAATGTTTCCACGAACCGGACGACAACTGTGTGTGTGTCCTATGCAACAAGACATGTGATAGATACCATATCCTAGTCTGTGGGAATCGGCAGCTATCAGTCATTAACTTTGTTCAATCCACGTAACTTTCATTTATGCACAATTTGTGCGCTTTATTATTATTATTATTATTATTATTATTATTATTATTATTATTATTATTATTATTATTAAAAATTTATTTCTGTGACGGGACATGGTTTTTTATGTGTCTCCCTAATTGTGTTATATCCTGCATGTAGAGGGTGGGCATGATTCTCAATCATTTCTTAGGTATTCTGTTCTCAATCTCCTCATATTTTTACATGCACACACACACACACATGCGCGCGCGCGCACGCACACACACACACACATGCGCGCGCATGCGCGTGGTATTTTTTCCACCAGCTTACAGCGATTATCAATGGTCCTGCACCTTTCTGTATCACTCCCTTGGATACATAATCTGCATACGTTTTCTTTCTTTTCTTTTTTATCATCCTGCTATTACATATAATTGACCTTTATCACTTTTCTAAAACATCTCTCACCTCTGTTCCACCTGCCTTCTTCTTCTACTTACTCCCTCTGTATCAGAGTTATCCATCTTATTCCTACAAATCTCATTTCAATAAATACTAACTTCTCTCAGTTCCTTAATAATTGTTCCCAACATGGTTTGCATTAAGTTGAACTCTTCCATAGTTTTCATCTTGTTTATTCAATTGAATCACTGTCATTCACTGAACACTTATTCCACTAATATAATCTGTATATTTTTCCAACGAACTAGTTTCTACACTTTCATTACATTTCCACTCCCACTTTCTTCATTCTATTTGTATAATTACTTACTTATTTTCACTTCCTGGCTATTACTTGTATCTTTCTCATTCTCGATGCTTTACCATTTTTTCTGTCATCACCACCTATTTTCACTTTATCACTTTCCTACATTTTGTCTCTCATGCACCAATCCCTTAAGTTATACATTTTCTGTCCCTAACTTCTTCCCATTGATGCATCTCTATTCTGTGTCGCTAATCTTACTTCATCCCTTCCAGTTCTTGCAGAATCTTGACTTCTTATCTTAGTTTCTTGAGAAGTAGGTATTCATACATTGCACATTACAAATGTGCTATTGCGAAATTCTGTCTGTATAATCATGTTGCCAAAGTAGTATGTTAAGCATTATGGAAAGAGCAATCTCTTAATTTCTAAAATACTAGTATTTGTCTCTCAGAATATTATTCTTTATGTTAAAAAATAAAATAATCTGATTTTGTAATCATATCTTCGGAAATATACACATCACAAATACGGTTATTTACCGAAAGCTGCCTATCTTTCTGGCCCAATTCCCAGATACATCTTTTTCTTTGGCAGGTGGAACAAAAAAGTCTCTTGTCACTATTTCTAATGTATCTCGATCTACAACCCAGAACAAATATTTTGTAGGCTACCACACAATATTCTTTTGTTACTGGTTAATTCAAAGCACAACAATTTGAAGATTTTTTTTACAGAACCTCCAACAACAAAGCATATTAACAACCCCTATCAACTTTCACCATTAAACATGCTTTAAATTCTTTTTTTGAGACATCTGACCTCAGACAAATGATAGAGCTTAGCAATAGAAGCACGACTACTGAGGTCTGCCACGGCAATGAGAAAAACTAGAAGTGCATACAATATTCCTTCTATTCGTTCTGGTAATATAAAACAAAAAAAAATATTCACATTAAAATTAAAGTATTTTTCTCGTACATTGACACAATTCAGAAAATGAATTGTAATCCGAAATGAAAATTCAAATAGCCTATTTCGTTAACAGGAAGTCCATAAATTTCGTCTCCCAAAAAAAAAAAAAAAAAAAAAAAAAAAATGTATTTCAAAATTTGAAAAGGAGTGGAAAAGAGCAAATATTAGCCTGGACTATGCACAAATTGCTTTCTGTGGCCTCCAATCGTCTGTACTCCCTTGAAAGAATGCTCAAGTTTTAGACCAGGATTGTATATAATTACTAGGGAGCGGATTTTTATGTGCTAAAAAATTTAAATATATTTATTTTTTATGTGCTAAAAAGTACGAAAATATTTGCTAAACATAAAAATAAATATTTTTTAAATATGACAAAAATACGTTACTTAGCTTGGAAAAAAGAAATGTTACTAGGTACTGACCTACCACACTTGAGTGCTAGTAGTTCGCTGGGAATTGCAATGAACAACAAAGGTCATCTCCAAATTCTCCATCACAAATGCATACCGATTATCTCTGAACAACGACTTATACTATGAAAACCATCTTTCCACATCATACGATGTCAGACATGCATATTTAAAGAAAGGAATGTCACAAACACAAACACCGTCAGTTTCACTTACAGGCAATAAATGAGCAACTTTACACATTTTTTATATCCACTGTTTTTCCCAGACACATTCTGGAATTTGTCCCTTAGTACTTGTACTTCTGAACTGGTAGCAAGTCTATTTTAATTTTCACGGCACGCACCTCTCTGTTTCAGACAGGTTTTTGGATGTTTCGAGTTTTTTATGATATCACACAAAAAGCTTACATTTGCTAATAGGAAAGCCAAATCGTTTTTTAAACAAGCATCTTTCTGTATATCTTGAAGGATATCGATTGACGAAGCCCGATAACAGGGAATCACAACAAGATATATTGCCTTACTTGATAGACATGAGCGAGAGGCGAGAGATTTGTTTAAATTAAATAATGTTCATACCCGAGCTCTTATCTGTTGTGTTTCACAAACAAAGCATAGAATGAAATTATCTTCAGCAACAATAAGCATTCCTACTATTATGTGTTGCAAGATCTCTCCTCCTTGTCCATGTTAATTTATTCTCTAATAATAACATTGATATGCTGCGTAGCAGTTCTCAGAACTTGAGGCGATACTATTACAAAAATGGATATACCACAAAGCGCTTAGAAACACGAAGCAACCAAGAATTCTTAAAAAAGATAACGTACTTCTGAGTGATATAATTGATTTAGTTTTAAAATATTTAAAAGTTCTTGTAAAAAAAATTATTTAAGTAAAAAAACTCAAGATTTATGTGTTTAAAATAGAAATCCTGAAAATATGTATTTACTTAAATTTTTTTGTGAAAATATGTGTTTTTATGTGAAATAAAATTCGGGTTTTAAACTTGAAACTTTATATTCGGAATTTTTAACTTTGTTAATTGTGTTTCATCACATGCAAAAAGAATATTTAATTACATAGTAATCTGCTTCTTAATATATATATATGACGTAGTGCAGAGGTCGGCCACTAGAGGGAACCCAAGAGTTGGAACTCAATCAGAGACAGTTCTGTCCGACGTCGGGGTTGTATCCGGTGTGGCTTAGTGGATAAAGCATCAGCACGTAGAGTTGAAAACCCGGGTTCAAATCCCGGCGCCGGAGAGAATTTTTCTCCGTTCCATTACTCTTTCATCGTGCTTCTTAATAATTACTGTTAAATTAATATGGACATATTTTGTTTTTCACTTACAGGCTGATGGAGGAAGAGAATCTTGTACAAAGGAGAGTGAAAGATGACAATATGCAGAACTTAGAAGGTAGTGAAGATGAAGAAGAAAAGAAGGTTAATTATGAACTGAATGAAAATGTCAGGTCTTCGGTTTTGGACAGTGCTACCAGAAGAGTGACTCGAAGTATGACTAGAACTGGAAATGTTGATACTTCAGAGACAGTGAGTATAATTGCCACCAATATTAGCATGTATTTGTATTATGAAGCGTATTAAATATTTAGTCCTACTCAATTATTGGTAACATTCTTTGATAGTCTATATTTATTTAGATATTTATTAAAATGCATAATAACTTCAAAGATGTGTTATTGCCCATAAATAGCATCAGAAACGCAATAAAACTCAGTCAACAGAATTTTGCTCTTGCTTCCCAGTATCTATGACGTAGTAGATTGGTGTGCCTGGCAATGAATATGTGATCTCCGTCCATGTTGATGTTAGTGTACTCTCATAACTTGTAGTTGATATAATAGTGCAGATCATTTGATTATAGTTAAAATTCTACTGTCATAATGA
Organism: Periplaneta americana; assembly: GCF_040183065.1. Classification (NCBI taxonomy): domain Eukaryota; kingdom Metazoa; phylum Arthropoda; class Insecta; order Blattodea; family Blattidae; genus Periplaneta; species Periplaneta americana. Next base: position 150,988,332 of record NC_091126.1, on the reverse strand, counting down.
TAACTAATTTATTGTGAAATGCTGTACTTTGTTTTTCAAAATCAAGGGTAGTACTGTAGGTAATTGTATCCCATAGCTGAGTAAATACCAAATATATTTTCTGCAAACTGACTTTTTGGTTACCAGTATTAGAAAATTTATTGATAAGATTTTATTTTATGTGGAGAGTTACTAAATCTAATAATCATTCTCTTCATATTAAAGAGTCTAAAATCTAGAATGTTTTTCCAGTAGTATGAATGAAATGGAATTAAATAACATACAGAATATAAAATCTATTATTAAATTGCGTTAAATAGGAGTGAGAAATTATTCATCCATAGAAAATTATTTGTAATGTAATGGGTGGAATTGTGTATGCTTGTAGTTACAGATGAACAGTTATTTCTGTATTGGTGAGAGTGTTTGTTACAGAGTTGTAATGTAGTTTATCTTTTTTGATATATAAAGCTGAATTCTTCAGATAGTGGCATCGGGAATCATTTTTGAATATTTACCTTATATGTATAACACATCAAGAGATAATATAATTGGGTTCTATAAACAGGGTTTGAGTATGTGGCTGCAAGATTGTATGTTTCTCATCGCACATGGATTTCTTTTTTCCAGAAGATTGGAGAAAAACGGATATTTAATTTTGAATCCACTGCTCTTGATGATGAGCATGGGGAAGGAGCACATTCTCACAATTGTGAAGTATTCAGACGGCCTAATGGGTTAGAGAGGTATGTTTTACACTGTTTGTATAATAGCACTGCCATCGTGATCTAATACAGGCCGTAAGGCAGACCACGTGACTCCCTTAACAGCTGATTGTGAAGGGCGGTCTTTCAACCATATCAATTAGTTGCAGTACATGAAAAATAACATATATTTCTCTGAAATGCAGTGTAATTGCGTCAGTAAAATTGTAAACAGTGATTGTGAGACACTTGAGACAGAATTCACTTGCAACGTAAGGTATAATATTATTTTTGGTGTAAAAATTACGTTGTTGCAGGCAAAGTTCGTATGTGTAATACCTGCCTTTATTTCGATTAAACATTGCGCCTTTATGTGGTTAAGTGAATTTTTGGTGTTATAAACAGTAAATATGTGTAATAATATACACGTGAAAGTGAAACATTGACTGGGACGTAAAGTAAATTATGATTACGCCTAAGTGCAGCGTTACTGATGTTACTCTTGTCTAATCCAGTATTGTTAGTTTACCGTATTTGTTTTATTAAATTTAAATTATTGCGCCCTTCTTATGTGTAAATAATCTACATTATAAATAATACGACGTTTGATAATATACACAATTTGAACTAAAAGCGAGATACATATAGTATATTGTGAAAAATTATACCTTATAGTTTTCATTACTGTTACAGTATCTGGTATTGTAATTAATTGAAATAAAGCACGCTCACTTCATTACGAAATTCTTGCACATTCATTTAAGCACGTTTCAACAATTTTCAGTTGCATCGCATGCATATTTTGATGTATTGAAAATATAGGTTATGTTTACTCTATCAGTACTTCCCTCATTTCTATATTCGCAATTATGCATCATAATTAAGCATAACGCTATGTATAACTTGTAAATGCAATTTGTCTACACTTCAATTGTATTTATTCGTTTCATACGGTACTCCAGTCTGATTAGTTTAATATATTACCAGGCCTAAACTAGCGCTGAGGTAGTTCCCTTCGTATTCATACACCTTGCATATACTAATTAGTTCGGTTAGTTCAGGCTTTTGTTATGCCTTGCTTAGAGGATTAAATGCATCTCCACAAAAAATAAATTCAACTGTTTTCAGTTCAGAAATTACCGGATCTATACCTCAGCGCTAGTAAGTAATATAACCGTACATACTTACATTTCATAGGAGGGAGTGTGGTGAATTTTCTACCTATAAGTAAGGAAGATAACCGTGTTCTGAAGTTTATCCTAAATATATTCTTCTTTATTAAATCTCAAAATAGCTTTCGTTCTCAACTTAAAATGTTGACGGAAATAGGTTATGTTAACATGCTGAATTCTCTTCACATAAAAATAACACAGTTTTATAATCCTGCCACATTATACAACAAATAAATGGAACTTATGCACACATTACATTGAATAACAATTTAATTGTTTTATTTATTTGTTCCCTACTATACTGGGTCGTATTTAATTCTATTTATCTAACCTACCAGATGAAGTAACACACAACCGTACGTACCTACACTAATTTCATAGGAGGGACTGTGGTAAATTTTCTACCTACAAGTAAGGAAGATAGATGTGCTAAATTAAAATCACAATATAAATAATTCTTTTTTATTAAATCTCAAAATAGCTTCCATTCCAAACTTAAAATGTTGATGCAAACAGGTTATGTTAACATGTAAAACTCCGTTCACATTAAAATAACACAGTTTTGTAATTATTTCTGCAACATGTTATGCAATAAGAAGTAAACATATCATATACACACATTACACTAAATAAAATTGAGCACCGACACGCAATAAAGTAATATATTTCACTCAGCTCCGTATACTCAAATAGAAAAGCCCGACCCATCGAGTGACGTCACACATCCTGCATTACGGCCTGGTCTAGATCACGATGGCAGTGATAATAGTCGACATCGAGGTGACTGTAGAAAACAACTGTTACTGTATATTTGTGAGTTTTGTAGTTTAGATTGCATGAGGTAGTAGAAGTAAGACTAGACATGCAGGCTTGACATTGGTGATTGTGAATACAAGCATCCGTCTGGAAATGCAGTCTACAAGATGGAAAATATTACAGTTTGAGAGGTGGATGTCAGTCTACAAACCCTCATTGTCAGAATTTGGCTTATGTCAAAATGATATCTCTGTGACAAGACTCGGTTGTTTTTTTTTTATGACTCCATACTTATTTTATGTACTCAGTCTTAAGCAAGCAGCTGAGTGTGGAGGTTCATTTGTGCAAGTCAGTGGAAGTAAGCGTAGCAGAGGCATTGACCTGTGTAACGAGTGAAAGAAGCTCGATTGAAATGGAGTATATTGAAATGAAACAAGATTTAGTAGCATCAAAGGAGACCATAGCGGTTTTGAGTTCAAGTAATGATGCAAAGAATTGTCTGTCACTTTCATTGTTTTAATAATAGTTTAAAAAAGAATTATTTTATATACCAGAAATTGTTTACTTTTTTTAACTATAATATCCTAAATTAAATGATTTTAATCACCGAAGTAAGGGTAAAATAATCACCATAATCACATTGCTGTTAAACAATAAAATGAAGAAATATTTTTATATAAATCGAAATTTAACTGTTGTAGTAGATCTTATGGAAAGTTTTGGATTGGAAATACTACTCCCAAATTTAAAAAGGCTGATGCTGTGTTAGAATTAATTACTTCTGTGTTATATTACATGTTTTGTGCTGCAGATTACATGGAAAGTATGTGTGAACATAGCTTAGGTAGGACATATTTCGGCTGCCATATAAATAATTTACTCCATTGATATAATTCATATTTCTCATTGCTTAGAAGTTTGATACAAATTAGATGACATAAATTTTACAGATATGCTTATTGCAATTTCCACATAATACATTCGTTTTATTATTGTTTCTCAATTTGGAGAAATTAAAGCATGTATGTTTTACAGTTCTTCCTGTTGTTACAGACTCATACTGTAGCCACATTTTCAGGTTTTTGAATGCTCTAGACAAATCTGAGTCATTTTTGGTGAGAGTGTTCCTTCACCATTGATTTTACAAGTTTTTCTACAAACACTTTGTTCCTAGTCAATTTGTTTGCATTCCAATTTGGGATTATCGAAGTCCACAAGACATACACATTGTAAGCAGAAGTTATAGGCAGTATATCTGAATTTTTATTACCCTTAATTTCATTCTCGTCGAAAAAATGTCAGTTCACCTGAAAATCCATATTGGTGCTAATAGTAATATCAAGAAAATATAATCACATTAAAGTTAAAGCGTTTTTCTTGTGCATTGACACAAATCAGGAAATTGTAATTAAAAAAAATATTGTTCCAGGAACTGGAAATCCATAAATAGGCTCTCCCTGCCAGAAAAAAAAAAAATAATAATAAAAATTCACACGGCAGTAGAAATGTGTCAACACTGGAGCTTTATAGTTTGAAAATGAGAGTTAAAGAGCAAATCTTTTGCCCACGTGCATCAACGTTGGTTAGTGTAACCATCAGTTAAAATTGTCACCTAATCCCTGATTAAGCATTTTTACGGTGGATCGACCTCGGTTACGACTTAAATAGGAGGTTAACCACAGTAATCTCTAACCGGCCAAATATGAGCAGTTAAAGGAGATAACCAGCGATTAGTAGAGCAAGTAAAGCAAAATGGCGGCCAGAACCACAGGTGATTATTTCGAAGACGATTATTATTGTGCAGTACTTGAATTACTTGGATAGAGCGTGAGCGTGAAGGTTCTTTAGTGGAAAGAGAGAATTCTTACGAGGAATTAGGTGACAGAAAATTTCAGGAGGGATTTCGTTTATCAAAATCTACAAATGGATTACTTGAAATAACACAAGAACAATCATATTTCTCCTACGGATCGGCTGCTTATATTACGATTCTATGTAACTGTTATTTTCTGTATTTTAAGAGGGAATACTCGAATACCGGTATCTCTTTCTCTATGTTACTGGCTGAACAAAGAGAGGTTATGGATGGATCTTAGGATAATGCACAATTCCCTGGTGTAAATGGGGTCCAAGATCGTACACACATTCCTACCAATCTTCTGCATCCTTTTCCTTTATGGATATTCCATCTTTTTTATATAATACATTTAAATCTAGTAATTAAGTCTATCGATACTTCAACCTAACATTGGGATATAATCATTTTTGGATTCAATTTTCCATTTTGTACGATTTTAACCTAACAGTACTGAAAAACAAAGAAATGGAACTCACAAATATAACAGCGCCCAAAGGCAAACAAATGAAACGCGAAAATGTAAGATACGTTCATTTCGATGTAGAACATAGTGAGCGCAGTCATTTTTAGACGTTGACTATTATCTTTGCAGCGGTATGGATGCTCTCCTTTAGTCATTTTGTAGAAACAATGTACCATCATAGACTTTACTCTGGTTAAATGAGGTGTCAGCTAGCCATGTTTTAGTAATCGGTGATTATGAATGGTGCACATAAATTACATTTTAACCACGGCTACTGTTTAACCGTCGTTTCGTAATCTATGATTACTGCATTTTTAATCAATGTTGATGCACTTCGCCATTTGGTCGGCGGGAAAAGGCACATAAGTAAAAAAATTCGATTTTTCTGTTGTACATAATCACACAAGTCTAGTATTTTTTTCTAATTTTTGAAATAATAAAATTTCTTGTATTTTAAATTGAAAAGGTTCTTATTTTAACCAACATACATGAATTTCATTATTATAAATATATTGAGTTAAGACTAAATTAAAAAGAAAATCTCTCATGAAAAATTATTTTTTTGACTTACGTGCCTTTTTCCGCCGACCAAAGAAATATTAGCTTGGACTATGCACAAAATGCTTTCTGTGTCCTTCACTCCTCTGTACTCCCTTGATAGGAAACTCAAGTTATAGACAAGGACTGTATATAATTATTGTTGAGTTAGTATGGACATGTTTTGTTTTTCACATACAGGCTGTTGGAGGAAGATAATTTTGCACGTATTGAGAGTGAAAGATGACAATAACTTGGAAGGTAGTGAATGTAAACAAGAAAAGAATGTTAACTATGACTCATGAAAATTTCAGGTCTTTGGCGTTTGACTGTGTTACCAGAAGAGTGACTCGGAGTATGACTAAAAGTGGATATGATGATACTTCAGAAAAAGTGAGTATTATTGCCACCAATCTTGTCATGTATTAGTATTGTGAACAGAATTAAATATTTAGCCCTACTCAATTATTGGTAACAATTTTTGATAGTATTTATTTATTTACTTACTTCTTAAAATGCACTAGAACTTCACAGATTTGTTATTGCCCATAAATACTATCAGAAACACAACAAAAATCAATTAACAGAATTTTGCTCTTGCTTCCCACTATCTATCATGTACCATAGTAGATTGGTGTGCCTGGCTCTGAATATGTAGTCTCTGTCCATGTTGATGTTCGGGTACTATCATAATTTATATTTGATTTAATCAGTGGTGGCTCGTGATAAAATATTACGTGTGTTGACAATTTTGTGTTCCAAAACCAAAAAGAATTTGAAATCGCACCTTTAGCCTAACATGAAATGTCATGATTCAAATGTTTAACTATCGAAAAAAAACGTATATAAATTCAAAACATATAATAATAATAATAATAATAATAATAATAATAATAATAATAATAATAATAATAATAATAATAATAATAATAGTCTAATAATGAAAACCAGTATTTTTATTTCCAATTTTTTCTGCTAAATCAGTTTACTCAGGTCTTTACTGTTCAAAATTGTTTGAACAGAGTTCATTGTTTACATTTGTTAAAAATTAATACAAACCACAGTGCCGTTATTTATAAAAGCGTGTGTTCAGTAATATATTTTCGTTCACAGCACACTGACACACTACAGCCTATTTCAGTACTGTAATCCCATTCGCATAGATTGATTACTATAAATACATGCCAGTAAATATTATTCTTAAATATTATACACTACCATACAGATACTTAAATTCATACCACTATTACATTCAGCCACCATGTGTTTGAAAGCCAAACCATGGATAAATATTTACCAAACTATGCTATTATGCTAACACTAAAGTATAGTAATTCACAAACTACACTCTCGTAGCAGCACTGTACACACATCCACACAAAATAAACTCTCCGGCAGTGAGAAATGCTGACACCTACAGGATGAAATAGAGACTATTCAATTTCCTCCTCGAGATATAGCATGTGAATGATAGGTATCGATGCACCAGACATCTTTAGGATAGATTCACTGTTCACTTAGAGCTTTGTGCTCTAGACGAGTCATAAGCGTCTGGCGAAAGACAATTTTCTCCCGCGCATGCATGTAATTCCTGTAACATCTTGAAAAGAGCATGGCTTGTATGTGAACGCATGTTACCAAGTTTACGTAAGTTTATGCGAGATGCTGGAAGTTTAAAATACTCTAATCTGATAATATACATCCCTACTATGTCAATACGGTTTTAAATAATTAAAACTAGCCGTGCATTAATGGAAACAAAGTGTTCATGTGCTCTTATTGATGCACCGCCACTGGATTTAATAGCAGAGATTATGTGACTATAGTCAGAATTCTACTTGTTATTGTTTCTGATTGTTATGTATGATATTTCTCTTGGATAACGCGTTTGCACGATCTCGAGTAACCAGTGACACAACTGGTCAAATAAGCACACGATATTTAGAGGCCCACCAAAAAATGTACAGGTCCACTTTCTTAGGTACTTGATTTACTTCATCTTAAAGACAGGCCGACATGATTTGTTGACAAATAAATTTTGAATGCATTCTGTCTAATGAAATGCATTGACAGATTGTCCAGTAAATTGTTTGCTGTTAAAATAGACGTTCATCCATGAGTATGTAGCCGCACATGACAGTTGAAGCACAGTGTTTGCTGGCAGAGTCGGATATTCATAGCCCTTAAGTCAAGCATATAGATTTGTCATGCAAGTTATAATAACCATCTGCCTTTGAAAATGACATCCTTGTGCCACTACCCACACATCTCTTTTGCCTTTTAGAAAAGTTGCATTAACACGCATTAGTTCTTCTGAAGTTGCTGCAGTTTTCCTTCTTATATTGCCTTTCATTTCTTCAAATGCATGCAAGTTACTTCAGTACACAATTTTTTAAGTTCCCCATAAATAGAAATCGTTTGGTAAGATCTTGTTTGGGAAGGGATTAAAAATATGCTATTTAAGTTTTACACACATACAGATACTATTTATAATTAAAACTAAGTTATTGCAAAATGTTATATTTTATTTTTCAAAAGCACATGAATTTATATGAAATATATTATTTTTTCACATATAATATTGTATTTTAAAAGTTCTTTTTTTAATTCACTAGTTTTCCACAATATGAACACCATCCCCTCCCCTTAATTTCTTTTATTTATTCGGTTACTTGCTTGTATTGAAGGTAGGAATGAATAGACTTTGTAAAGCTATAAAGATAATTACAGGTGTATGTGAAAGGTTCAGAAGAGAATTAATGTTTCTGCACATTCGTAACTTCTGCTCAACTGATGAATTTGCTTATGCTTGTAAATTGAATTAAATCTGCTTGGTATGTATCGTCCGTTTTTTTTGCATAAATATCTCAAAATTTACAGTATTGATGTAAGATGTATTCAATACAATGAATGAAATTAAATTAAATATCATGCAGAATTTGAAATGTATTGGTGTATTGTGTTAAAGAGGAGTGTGAAATTATTTGTCTATAGAATAATTAATTGAAATATAATAAGTGGAATTGAGTATGGATGTTGTTACAGATAAACAGTTATTTTTGTAATGGTGAGTGGTACGAATTTCTTCCATAGTGTTTGTTACAGAATTGTCGTGTAGTTTTTCTTTTTTGACATTTAAACTTGAATTTTCCAGCTAGTGGCATCAGAAATTTTTTTTGGAATTTCTCCTCATATAGAACATCGCAAAGAGAGGATATAATTATGTTCTATGAACAGTCTTTTGCGTATGTGGCTTCAAGATTATGTATCCTTCATTGAACATGGATTTCTTTTTTCCAGAATTCAGCTTGTAATCCAGAAAGTATTGATAAGAATATCATAGAGAAAATCAGATTTGGTCGATACAAGATGGAATCTTGGTACCCCAGTCCATATCCAGGCCAACAACCGGGAAAGCAACCCCTAATTTATGTTTGCGAATTTTGTCTGGAGTACATGATGTGTGAAGATTCGTATCGGTTTCACCTCGTTAATTGTAAATGTAGGCATCCACCTGGAAAAGTCATCTATAGGAACGGAACTATTACAGTTTGGGAGGTGGATGGCAGTCTAGATACGGTCTACTGCCAGAATTTATGTTTAATGGCAAAACTATTTATCGAGAACAAGGTTGTTTTCTTTGAAGTGAATCCATTTTTATTTTATATTATGTGTGTGAAAGATGATGAAGGTTTACATTTAATTGGATATTTTTCTAAAGTGAAGGATCATAAAGCAAAATACAATCTGAATTGTTTCATGATTTTGCCTCCCTTTCAAAACAAAGGTTATGGAAAGTTTTTGATATCGTTAAGTTACGAGCTGTCGAAGCTGGAAGGGAGAGTAGGTACCCCAGAAAAGCCCCTTTCCACTTTTGGAAGGTCCACGTACCTATCTTACTGGACTTGGGCCATTTTATCCAGTCTTACTGATGTACAAGGGCAAATATCACTTGAGAAATTAAGCAACATATTATGTATGGCCAAAAACGACATCATGACCACACTAAATCACCTGAAATTATCCCACTGTTTGAACGGTAGGAATTTTTTGTTGCTTACTTCAACGTTGATATCTGATTTAGTGAAATCAGATAAATACAAGCAGCCAAGACTTCTTGTAGACCGAAGAGCACTGTCATGGCAGGCACCATCAAAGAAACCTCAAGAAAAGTCAAAATGAATTGAATCACAACCATCTGGAAAGTATTCTTCAGTTGTAACCAGTGCTGTTGATCGATCAGAATATTTAATCGATTAATCAATTGTTAAATTTAACTTGTGTTCAGTGATAAGTAGGGCTATGAAAATGGAGCAGTTGAAACTAGTGACAGTACAGAGTATAGCTGTGGCGTGTTGTATCAGCGTGCCTGAGTAAAACCCAGGAAAGGAAAAAGGATCGTAACTTTAGGTATTTTTGGCTGCCTTTCACAAATAGTATAAAGTAAAAGCCATGATAATTATAACAATTTAATATTAACAAACTGAGAGAGATAAGTTAATGTAAAAATACAAAAACCAAGAATTATAAATCTAATAACAATATAAAGTAGTGAGATAATGAAAGGGAGAAAATTAATGTCTACCATCAAAATGAATGTAAGAATGGCGATGTATCACAGAGTAAATTAAACACTCATTGAAAATACAGTCCGGATAGACTCGGGCTCTAATAAATCATATAAAGTAATAGTCTCCAACTTTTAGCTGAATTAAAGTTCACATCCTTGGGAAGCACACCATAACAAAGTGAGCCACTATGTACATCAATGGCGTAGCGACGTCAGAGAACTTCCCTGTGGTTTTATGGACGTTAATGATCCCTCATAGTGTAGAATATGAAAATTAGGAATGCTGGCCAGCATGCTGTTAAGAATGAAACAGACCATCCCTTAGTCTGTAAAGCGATGATATCCAAACGATGTTCCACCGGTGAATTATACCACACAGACGAAAGTCGTAGCTATCCAAATCAGCTGGGTCACCCGACCACCGCGACCACGTCATACGATGAGTTGACGACTATCTCAGCTGAGACGGGAGACTGCCCGTTTCTCTCTCTTGATGTCGTAACTCCGTCGACTTCTCTCACCAACTGCACGTTAGCCCAGTCTCCCAGCCGAGGCCGGCAATGCGTGTCATTCCTCCAAAGAGCAGAGGAGAAGATCAGGGTGCGTTCAGGAAAAATAAACCGAACAGTACAGCCACCATAAACAATAAATTTGCCCACAGCATAAACTACATCACAGGCGGGTGGAATGGGATGAATTTCCCCTACAACTTGACGTAAGCAGCGTACAATTTGTACCGCAGCATACGTCAAGTTGTAGGGGAAATTCACCCCATTCCACCTGCCGCAGCTATACTCGCTACCTTCACTAGCTTTAACTGCTCCCTTTTCATAGCATCACCATAAGTATTAAATGTTGTATATCTGTATATCGATGGCTTAGCGCACACGTGTTAAGTACTATTTCTTACTTTTCTCAGAAACTGAATTTTAAAGTTCAACAACTAATTAAACAATGATTATGATACAACATGTGTTATGTGATAAATTATTTATTATTTTTTAATGTTTCTTAGTCAAATGAATACAATAAGCAAATTTCTAACTCTATACATTTAATTTCGGTTAAGAGAGAAGTTTTATATGATATTCTTATTGAATTTGGTATTCCCAAGAAATTAGTTCGATTAATTAAAATGTGTCTCAGTGAAACGTACAGCAAAGTTCGTATAGGTCAGTTTCTGTGAGATGCATTTCCAATTCACTGTGGGCTAAAGCAAGGAGATGCACTATCACCTTTACTTTTTAACTTTGCTCTAGAGTATGCCATTAGGAAAGTCCAGGATAACAGAGAGGGTTTGTAATTGAACGGGTTACATCAGCTGCTTGTCTATGTGGATGACGTGAATATGTCAGGAGAAAATCCACAAACGATTAGGGATAACACGGGAATTTTACTGGAAGCAAATAGAGAGATAGGTTTGGAAGTAAATCCCGAAAAGACAAAGTATATGATTATGTCTCATGGCGAGAATATTGTACGAAATGGAAATATAAAAATTGGAAATTTATCTTTTGAAGAGGTGGAGAAGTTCAAATATCTTGGAGCAACAGTAACAAATATAAATGATACTTGGGAGGAAATTGAACACAGAATAAATATGGGAAATGCCTGTTATTATTCGGTTGAGAAGCTTTTATCATCCAGTCTGCTGTCAAAAAATCTGAAAGTTAGAATTTATAAAACAGTTATATTACCGGTTGTTCTTTATGGTTTTGAAACTTGAACTCTCACTTTGAGAGAGGAACATAGGTTAAGGGTGTTTGAGAATAAGGTGCTTAAGAAAATATTTGGGGCTAGGAGGGATAAAGGTACAGGAGAATGGAGAAAGTTACATAATTGAGAACTGCACGCATTGTATTCTTCACCGGACGTAATTAGGAACATTAAATCCAGACGTTTGAGATGGACAGGGCATGTAGCATGTATGGGCGAATCCAGAAATGTATATAGAGTGTTAGGAGGCCAGAGGGAAAAAGACCTTTAGGGAGGCCGAGACATAGATGGGAAGATAATATTAATTTGAGGAAGGTGGGATATTGTGATAGAGAATGGATTAATCTTGCTCAGGATAGGGACCAATGGCGGGCTTATGTGAGGGCAGCAATGAACCTCTAGGTTCCTTAAAAGCCAGTAAGTAAGTAAGAGACATTTAATTTAATAATTAATTTCAATTAATGGCAACTACACTTAACACATTTGGCAACCAGAATTATGCACTTATAACTTCTGTGTATGTCATACAAACTGAAATTTCTCGAAATTAATAATGTTATGAAGTAAATAGTACCACACTTGAACATGAAACGACTTAATTAAATTAATCCGCGTCTTCCTCCTCTGAAATGTTGACTGGCAAACGCCTGGCTGATGGTATTTCTTCGATGAAATGTGTGTACACTTCTGGAATAACTTTGCTGTTTAGCAGTGATACTAGATATTTTTTCTTCCGTTTGCTAATAGGTTTTTTTGGTACATTCGTTTCAGAGAGAGAGAGTTCTGAAATTCACACGCACTTTCATCTGCATTCTTGTTTTTTACTTCTAGATTTGTCTGTGTCTATTTCAATAAATGGTTCTTCTGACAGATCATACTTAATCTGGATAGTTTGGGGTTTGCACTTCTGAACCCTAATCCATTTCACTTTTAGCCAACTTACTTTCGAACAGTCACTCACAGCTGTTGCATTCTGTACTGAATTTGCTGTCAGATCCTTAATGTCATAAAAATCATTATAGGACATTACATTGACTTGGTATGGATGGGAATTAATTCTTGCTGCTGACATCAGAGTAGTGTACAACTTCATTTGCTTTCTTTTCCTTTCTATTGTAGTATGCATTGAGTCAGCTTCTAAATACGAATGACCATCCATCCATCCAATGGATCTACAGCTCATGTTTGAGCCTTGACCTGCCAAATTTTTTGCCTCCATAAATCTCTATTTTGTGCTGCCAGTTTCCAATTTCTGCACTGTAGTAGACTAGCCGCATCCTCTCTGATATTATCTTCCCATCTCTTCATGGGTCTTCCAGGATTGCGAGTTCCATGAAAACTAGCTCTAAGGGCTTTTTTTTTTTTGTAGACGATCCAGAGGTAATCTTTGTACATGACCTGCCCATTGGAGTTTTTTAATTTTTATATAGGTGAGTATATCTCATTCTCTACATAATTCATATAGTTCTTTATTATTTCGTATCCTCCATTCCTGATTTATGTTCACAGGCCAAAATATTTTCCTAAGTACTTTCCTGTCAAAGCTACCAATAGCTTCCTCAGTCCTTTTGGTAAGACACCATGTTTCACAGCCATACATGAGAACATTTCTTATGAGTGTTTTATAAAGTCTTACTTTAGTCATACTGACTACTCATAACCTGGTGTAGGGAAGAATAAGCTTTATTGGCCGATCTTATGTGCTTTTGGATCTCATTAAAAATGACATTATTATTAGTGATCCTTGAGCCTAAGTAGTCAAAACTATCAACCACAGTTATCTCTGGTTCGCCGGCTATTTCTAATTTTAGATCTTGCTTGAATCATTGCCTGTGTTTTGGTTAGATTGATATTAAGACCTGTGTCCTTAGTGGCCTCTTTCAATTCATTGTAGGTTTCGTTTATTGCCTTGATATTTCTACTTAATATGCATATATCATCCGCATAGCCAATTACTTGAGTGGTCTGGTAGTCCAGAGTACCTTTCATAATGATAGAGAGCTTTCTTATTGCACATTCCAGTACTAAGTTGAGAAGGCATGGGACCAGCCCATCATCTTGTTTGAGTCCCTGCTCTATGTAAAAGGGGTCTGTTAATTGAGTTTGAATTTTGACCTGAGCTGTTGTTTCTTTCATCGTTGTTTGTACTAATTTTATAAGTTTACATGGAATATCAAATTCTTGCATAATCCTGTAAATTTGCTTCCGATTTATGCTGTTGTAGGCTTGTTTGAAGTCTATATAGATTTGGTAGACACTGGTATCTTATTCCCATAGTTTGCTCAGCATCATTCTGACCATAAAGAGTTGGTCTATGGTGGATCTGCCAGTTCTAAAGCCTCCCTGGTATTCGCCCAGTAGGTTTTCGATATATGGGTTAAGCCTGTTACATGTGATGTTTGTAAAGATTTTATATGTCATGCACAGCAGTGCTATCCCTCTATAATTGGTGCAGTTCAGTTTGTCTCCTTTTTTTATAGATTGGAAAGATGATACTTTTCTTCCAATATCAGGCATCTCCTCCTCCTCCTCCCATACAGAGACAATGAATTCATGTAGTTCTTTCAACAATGGTTCCCCTCCATATTTGAATAGTTCTGCAGCCAACCCATCCGCTCCTGAAGCTTTGTTGTTTTTCAAGGTTTTAAATGCATCTCTAATTTCTTCTAGTGTGGTGGCCTCTATGACAGCTTGGTTATTTGTCTCTTTCTGTATATTTTTTAGTAGGTTATTTTACGACTCTTTATCAACAGCTTAGGGTATTTAGCGTCTAAATGAGATGAAGGTGATAATGCCGGTGAAATGAGTCCGGGGTCCAACACCGAAAGTTACCCAGCATTTGCTCATATTGGGTTGAGGGAAAACCCCAGAAAAAACCTCAACCAGATAACTTGCCCCGACCGGGAATCGAACCCGGGCCACCTGGTTTCGCAGCTAGATGCGCTAACCGTTACTCCACAGGTGTGGGTCGTTCTGTATAATCTTCCTGGTTCATCTCATTAGGTTTATTTAACAGTGTTTGGAAATAGTCCTTCCATCTATTCCTTATCTCTTCGTTGTTTCCAGTGATGAGGCCATCTTTATCTTTGATAAGCTGTGTAGTTGGTTTGAATCCCTCTTTTATTGTTTTGACTTCTCCGAAAGCCATGTGTAGATTCTGCTCTTGGAAGTCTTCACATACTTACTTACTTACTTACTTACTTACTTACTTACTTACTTACAAATGGCTTTTAAGGAACTCGAAGGTTCATTGCCGCCCTCACATAAGCCTGCCATCGGTACCTATCCTGTGCAAGATTAATCCAGTCTCTATCATATCCCACCTCCCTCAAATCCATTTTTATATTATCCTCCCATCTACGTCTCGGCCTCCCCAAAGGTCTTTTTCCCTCCGGCCTTCCAACTAACACTCAATATGCATTTCTCGATTCGCCCATACGTGCTACATGCCCTGTCCATCTCAAACGTCTGGATTTAATGTTCCTAATTATGTCAGGTGAAGAATACAATGCGTGCAGTTCTGCGTTGTGTAACTTTCTCCATTCTCCTGTAACTTCATCCCGCTTAGCCCCAAATATTTTTCTAAGAACCTTATTCTCAAACACCCTTAACCTATGTTCCTCTCTCAGAGTGAGAGTCCAAGTTTTACAACCATACAGAACAACCAGTAATATAACTGTTCTATAAATTCTAACTTTCAGATTTTTTGACAGCAGACTAGATGATAAAAGCTTCTCAACTGAATAATAACAGGCATTTCCCATATTTATTCTGCATTTAATTTCCTCCCAAGTGTCATTTATATTTGTTACTGTTGCTCCAAGATATTTGAATTTTTCCACCCCTTCGAAGGATAAATCTCCAATTTTTATATTTCCATTTCGTGCATTATTCTGGTCACGAGACATAATCATATACTTTGTCTTTTCGGGATTTACTTCCAAACCGAACACTTTACTTGCTTCCAATAAAATTCCCGTGTTTCCCCTAATCGTTTGTGGATTTTCTCCTAACATATTCACGTCATCCACATAGACAAGAAGCTGATGTAAGCCGTTCAATTCCAAACCCTACCTGTTATCCTGAACTTTCCTAATGGCATATTCTAAAGTGAAGTTAAAAAGTAAAGGTGATAGTGCATCTCCCTGCTTTAGCCCGCAGTGAATTGGAAAAGTATCAGATGGAAACTGACCTATACGGACTCTGCTGTATGTTTTACTGAGACACATTTTAACTAATCGAACTAGTTTCTTGGGAATACCAAAGTCAATAAGAATATCATATAATACTTCCCTCTTAACCGAGTCATATGCCTTTTTGAAGTCTATGAATAACTGATGTACTGTACCCTTATACTGCCATTTTTTCTCCATTATCTGTCGAATACAAAAAAATCTGATCAATAGTCGATCTATTACACCTAAAACCGCACTGATGATCCCCAATAATTTCATCTATGTACGAAGTCTTCACATAGCTTGTTTAATCTGGTATTAAGAGCAGTTCTCTTTTTTCTTTTGAAAAAGTCTATTCATTATTATCCTTTTCTCTTCATATTCTGTTCTTTTGTTTCGGGCGGGTCTCCTTAGCCATGTTTTATAAGCTTGATTTTTACTATCTAGGGCTTGCCGGCATTCATCATCGAACCAATCATTCCTTCTATTGTGAGGCTTATGTCCTAGTATTTCTGTAGCTGCTTCAGTTGTTCCTTGTTTGATTGCTAGCCAATTAGTGTTTATGTCATTACGTTTGCTTTTTTTAAGTTTGTCTTCTACGGTTTTCTGGTATTTATCCCTAGTTTCAAGGAGTTTTAATCTTTTTAAATTAATTTTTGGTTCTGTGAGATTCCGTCTATTCTTCCAGGTGTTAATTTTACATCTATATAATGTCTTAATTGGTAGTGGTCTGTATCTCCTACTGCTCCTCGATATGATCGTACATCCATAATACTGGATGCACTTCTTTTATCTATTAATACATGGTCGATCTGGTTATATGTTAGACCATCAGGAGATCTCCATGTGGCTTTGTGATTATCTTAATGAGGGAAGCATGTTGAATTGATGACCATGTTCTTGGTGCAAAATCGCCGAGCCTATGTCCATATGAGGCTTCATGCAGACTTTGCTTCCCGATGGTGCCTTCTTTTCCGATTTTGATCTCCCAGTATTAATTTGATGTCATTGGAGTGTAGGTTCTCATATGTCTTTTGCAATTTATCATAAAATTGGTCTTTCATTTCGGGATCTTTGTCCTCTGTTGATGACTGTACATTTATTAAGGACAGATTAAAAAAAGCTAGTCTTGATATGTAGCACACAGATTCTTTCATCAATTGGAGTAAAGGCAAGTACATTTGACTTCATATCTCTATTTACTATAAAAGTAACTCCAAATTCTCTATTTCCTTTATCTTTCCCACTTTTGAAGATTGTGTTTTAGTATCATATGTATCATTCCCGGTCCATTTTGTTTCTTGTATTGGAGCTATTGATATCTTGTATTTTTGTAATTGTTGTTGTAGAGATTTTTTAAACTGCCAGTCTTGAACAACGTTCTCATATTCCATGTTCTGATTTGCAAATCCTTTGTCTTAAGCCATTGTCGTCGTTGAAGGCTTCCATTCCGAGGCATATTCGGTTTCTCAACAATTTAAAGTTTTACGGGATGGGGATATCAGCCTCATTCCCAACCCCCTATCAGGAGGACCAGGAACCCTTCTGTTGGGGTTATCATACCCTAGCCGAGATGTCCTGGTTTTTTTTTTTTGCCAGGAGCTCGCCCGCAACCATCCCCATTGCTGGGGTATGATTTGCTGGTATCGCTGGTGATATCACCTGCTATAGCTTTTCTCAGCATTTATAGCAACACCTACTCGACATCAGTGTGCCACTGAGGCCAAGAAACCAGCTGTTCATCCTCCTCCTTTATCCGGGCTTGGGACCAGCAGTAGAGGGTAATACCCTCCAGAGGCGGAGTTAAATACGAATGACCAGATTCCATTAATTTTCATGTCAGTTGTCTCCAAGTTATTCTTTTTGTGAACTCCGTACAGCATTGCAGTGATGAACTGATTCCTGTTCTGTTCTGAACAAGTATCACTAAATGTTGTTAAGTGTGTAACTGAATCAAGTATACTGAAAATATAATTAATTGATTAGCTAGCAGACTTACTCGTGTTAATTATGTAAGATTTGTGCGGCTTACAGCTGTTTCAGTGCTTCACGCACCATCCTCAGAGCCTACTAGATCTCGGCGTCATCTCGAACTTCTCTGCCTGTTATGTGAGTGTGTTTGATTGTTGAAAGGTGTTGAAGAGTGGAGTCAAATAGTGTGTGTGTACTGAAATTGATCTGTGTGTTTAGAATTTGATAGGGGTGTGTTTTAGTGTGTTTGTATATTTCGTATTGTTCTAGTGTGTTGAGTTTTCGGTTCTTGGGTTGTATGTGTAGGATTTCCATGTCCGCATTTATGTTATATGTATGGTTAGCATTGGTTATGTGATCGGCGTATGTAGATGTATTGTGTCCTCTGGTTATTGCTTTAATGTGTTCTTTGTAGCTTTTTTGGAATGATCTGCCTGTCTGTCCTATGTAGAACTTATCGCAACTATTACATGTGAGTTTGTATACACCTGTGTGGTCGTATTTATTTGTTTGTGTTTTTTGTGTGTTGAGATGTCTTTGTAGTGTGTTTTCTGTTCTATATGTTATGTTGTATTTCTGCTTTCTGAATGAAGATGCGATCTTATGTGTGCTTTTGTTTTCATATGTTAGTGTGATGTATTTCTTGTGTTCTTGTGCTTGTGTTGTATTTTGCGTGTTTTTGTGTTTAAGTTTTTGTTTTGTCTTTCTTATGACGTTGTCTATTATGTTTGGATTGTATCCGTTTTCTTGTGCTATGTATTTGTTTGTGTTCACTTCTTCATTGTAGTGTTGTTGGCTCATGGGTATGTTGAGTAATCTGTGTACCATTATCCTGAATGCAGCATGTTTATGTTGTTTGGGGTGGTTAGATGTGTTGTGTATGTGTGTGGTGGTGATGGTTGGTTGGTTTTCTGTATATTTTGTAGATGCGTTTGTTATCAATTTTTGTTATGGTGATGTCTAGGAAATTTATGGAGTTGTGTTCATGTTCTAGTGTGTATTGAAGTTTTGGGTGTAATTTGTTTATATATTGGTGTAGTTTGTGTATTTGTCTTTTGTTTCCTTTGTATAGTATGAGTATGTCGTCTACGTATCTGTGCCAGTATATTATGTTGTCTGAATATTTGCACACTAACATATGAAAACAAAAGCACACATAAGATCGCATCTTCTTTCAGAAAGCAGAAATACAACATAACATACAGTACCTGGCCACATTATTATAACCACTCACATTTTTACTATACTTTACATATTACTTATTTTAACTCTGGTTTCCTTTCTTAAGCAGAATTCACATTACATATTTAATTTTTAAACAGTATTAAGTAAAATTACAATTATAACAATGTTAATTTAAGAAATATTGATAAATAACCAACCACACCTCATTTTTACAGAAATTTCAGTATTTCGAACTACCTCCTTTGGCTTTAATTACAGCTTCAATTCTTTTTGGCATGCTTACAATACACTTCTGTATTATTTCCTGGATCCTCTCATTGTGATTCCAAACGTGTATCAGCCTTGCAATAAGTCGAACTCTGGCAGTAATAAATTGTTTTGCAATCTCTCTTTTTACAGGGACCCAGATATTCTCAATGGGATTCAAGTCCGGTGAGTTTCCTGGCCATGGCAAAAGTGGAATGTTTTTGTAAGCCAGAAACGTTTTGACTCTCCTATCAGTGTGGCAAGGTGCACCATCTTGCATAAAAATATATTTCTCCCCATTTGGGACCCATTCGTTCAGCTGAGCGATAAGCCTGTTTTCCAATACCTGGATATATTGATCTTGTTTCATTGTTACCTGAACAATCTAGAGTCGTCCTGAACCTTTGCCTGATATCACAGACCATATCATGACTGATATTGGGTGTTTAACAGTGTTAACCAGGCATCCAGAACAAAATTTTCTCCCTTTCGTCATCGAACAAACATTGCTTTGTCCATCAAACACTGAAAGGTTGATTCATCGGAGAAGCAAACCTGTATGCAATTTCTTAATATTAACCAGTAATGAACTATTTAATACTTAAAGACAAAATTTAGAGATTTTATCAGTTTCTTTGACAATTTTCAGGTTTCCTTCTCCAATAAATCAACCTTTCAGTGTTTGATGGACAAAGCAATGTCTGTTCGTCGATGAAAGGGAGAAAATTTTGCTCCTGGATGCCTGGTTAACACAGTTAAACACCCAATATCAGTCATGATATGGTCTGTGATATCAGGCAAAGGTTCAGGATGACTCTACATTGTTCAGGGAACAATGAAACAAGATCAATATATCCAGGTATTGGAAAACAGGCTTATCGTTCAGCTGAACGAATGGTTCCCAAATGGGGAGAAATATATTTTTATGCAAGATGGTGCACCTTGCCACACTGATAGGAGAGTCAAAACGTTTCTGGCTTCCAAAAACATTCCACTTTTGCCATGGCCAGGAAACTCACCGGACTTGAATCCCATTGAGAACGTCTGGGGACCCGTAAAAAAAAAAGATATTGCAAAACAATTTATTACTACCAGAGTTCGACTTATTGAAAGGCTGATACATGTTTGGAATCACAATGAGAGGATCCAGGAAATAATACAGAAGTGTATTGTAAGCATGCCAAAGAGAATTGAAGCTGTAATTAAAGCCAGAGGAGGTCGTACGTAATACTGAAATTTCTGTAAACATGAGGTGTGGTGTGGTTGGTTATTTATCAATATTTCTTGAAGTAACATTGTTATAATTGTAATTTTACTTAATATTGTTTAAAAATTGAATATGTAATGTGAATTCTGCTTAAGAAGGGAAACCAGAGTTCAAATGAGGAAGTAATATGTAAAGTATAGTAAAAATGTGAGTGATTATAATAATGTGGCCAGGTACTATACAGAACAGGAAACACACTACAAAGACATCTCAACACACAAAGAACACAAACAAATAAATACGACCACACAGATGTATACAAACTCACATGTAATAGTTGCGATAAGTTCTACATAGTTCAGACAGGCAGATCATTCCAAACACGCTACAAAGAACACATCAGAGCAATAACCAGAGGACACAATACATCTACATACGCCGATCACATAACCATTGCTAACCATACATACAATAACATAAATGCGGACATGGAAATCCTACA
The DNA here is from genome assembly GCF_040183065.1 of Periplaneta americana. NCBI lineage: Eukaryota > Metazoa > Arthropoda > Insecta > Blattodea > Blattidae > Periplaneta > Periplaneta americana. The sequence goes on along the minus strand of NC_091126.1, from coordinate 150,967,291 downwards.
CATACAACCCAAGAACCAAAAACTCAACACACTAGAACAATACGAAATATACAAACTAAAACACTAAAACATACCCTGATCAAATTCTCAACACACAGATCAATTTCAGTACACACATACTATTTGATTCCACTCTTCAACACCTTTCAACAATCAAACACACCCACATACCAGGCAGAGAAGTTCGAGATGACGCCGAGATCTAGTAGGCTCTGAGGATGGTGCGTGAAGCACTGAAACAGCTGTAAGCCACACAAATCTTACATAATTAACACGAGTAAGTCCGCTAGCTAATCAATTAATTATATTCAAGTGTTAAGAGTAGTGTACGAAGATTCAAAATGGATGAAAATATAATTTAGGAGGTAACTGCCAATCTCAGTGCTACCTTTCTTGCCATTACACTCATTTCATACATAGCAAATTCCATTTCGACTAGCATCCATTACTGTGAAGTTGTAAACGTTCAGTTTACCCTTGTAATAAATTTGACAGTCAGCTGCATAAAGTACGCTCAAAATTGCTTGCAGTTCGAAAGTAATTGTTTTCAAGGTCATGTCTGTATCTTCAATTTCCCTCTTTTTGTCCTCATCTTTCATTTTTAATTGACTGGTTTTCTCTAGTTTTGTGGACATTCCAGTCTTCTTGCAATGGGCCTTTATCAACAGCTGCTTTCATAAGCATTACACTTGGAGCATTGGTCCTTTTTTTGTACGTGAAAAGACAATGTCGGATCGTAAGAATTGAAAATACTTCTATATACAAATAGAGATACAGGCTTGATATCATGTTCTTTGCAATAATTGTCTCTGTACAAGCAATACATGAGCGACAAATTTAAATCAGGTGCCAAGTACAGTTTTTTAGAATCCTTTCTACAGTAGTGAGACTCTACACATGGAAATTTATCAATGTGAGCCCTCATTTGATTATTTTTTTCTTCAGGGGTTACATTATGTGCCGAATTCACCTTAGATCTGCCATCTTGTCCAATGTATAATCCTGTGTCACTAACATTTTTCATGCAAAGTTCAACAACTCTATAAGTGATGGACAATGTTGCACACAGAAATTTTAAAGAAGCGCTGTTCTTCCCTCCATTAGAATTGGGAAGTAAAAACTTCGGGAAGTTTTCTTTACTTCTTAGCATAAGTATTTTTGCGACAAACAGGCATTATTTTCAATTTTTGAGCACAGATGCATTTTCTGTTGTTTATCATTTGCGAGGCACCACAAATCCGAATGTATGGTTTCGTGAAAGTTTTCATTGCATTTATACATGGTAAGTGTTCTTGACACATCTGTGTATCTTGAAATAGGTACATCAGTATATTAATTATAACAGCACACAAGTGGTAAGTGGTCCTGACACATCTGTGTGTCTTGAGATAGGTACTTACAACATAATACCATCAAAAAATATGTGTTTTCCTGTTGGATTTCACTTACCATCTTTGTGCACAATAAACTATGCTTCCTCGTTATTCGTTACACATAAAAAAAACTCGTTTTCAGTTAAACCTGCACTTAACACATGTGTGCGCTAAGCCATCGTGTATCGTTAAATTACAAAACAACTATTTCATTTACTTACTAACATATATTACGAAGCTTATAATTTATTGTGTCAATTTCTCCGGGAATTTTTTGAGACAAATGTAAATAACAAAAAGTATGAAGACTCACCTAGTTAATACTGCTTCATCCATGATTTTAACTCTCTGATGCATGGCCATTTTTCCCTACGTTAATGCATAACCTGGATCAATTTGACCCGTACTTGAAAATAATATGAAAATGCGTCTTTAATGAGATTTTTAAAATAAACTTCAAATTTAATTGAGTTCTGAATTTTATTCCTCATAGAAAACAAATTTTCATAATTACAAACCAACATTTACAACAATTAAATATTTAAGTAAATTCCTTAAGTCAATTACAGAAAAATAGGTAACAATTCTTTTCTTACAGTCAATGCACATCATAATACTGTGTTCACCACACACAAACCTCTTGCAAGTAACACACACATTGTTACATTTACGATCCTTTGTTGTAGGACATATGGAACACCTTTTTCTCTTCAAAGTACCTCTCTGTTGTTCTTCATCTCCTTCTGGACATGGGACTCCTCTTAGAACCATAGCTTCTTTTATTGTTTTCTGTATGTTCTTACTTGTGCTTCTTTCCAGAATGCGAGGCATCATGAGTTCCTTTGCAAGTGTTTTCAGAAACACTCTTCTCTTTGATGAGATTGTAGGACAAAATTCAGGATGTAGCAATTCATACACAAGAAAAGCATTCACGCTGCCTACATCCAGTAAGTTGGAAAACAGAACGAAGGGCCACCTCTTCGTTTTTCTTTTGCAAGAATAATTTCTTGTCATTTGATCTAATGTATCTACGGTTCCTCTTGTTTTATTGTAGTATATTATTATTTCAGGTTTGTTTTTCATGTCCGGGATTACTGTTTTGCCATTGTGCATAGTACTCAGCAATATGACACTTTTGTTTCATTTAGGAACGTAACTCACTAAAGTCATTTCACTGTTGAATCCAAATTCAGAAGAATGAACTTGTCGTGATTTGTTGGCTTTCATGATTTGTGGAATTTCTGTCTTGTTTTGTTTCATTGTTCCAACAATTGTTAGTTTCATATTCAGGTGTTCTTGGGCAAGAGGCACAGACGTAAAGAAGTTGTCACATGTAACATTTCTTCTGGAATTTTGTATCTCCATGACTAATTGCAGTACAGTGTTCTTACCAAGATTTTTCTCAACTGGTTCCCCAGGTTTCCTACCTGTGTAAATTATGCCATCAAATGCATAGGAATTCTTAGCGTCACAAAGCCAAAATATTTTTAGCCCATATTTGGCAGGTTTGCTCGGCATATACTGCACAAATTGACATCTCCCTCTGAATGGCACAAGCTGCTCATCTATAGTAACATTTTCACTCGGAATATACTTAGATTTGCAGTTATTCAGAAAGATGTTCCAGGTATAACGAAGTGCAGCTAGCCGGTCGGTCTTTATTCTCATATCTCTTGTACGTTTGTCATCAAATCGTAAGAATTTCTTAATTGTTTCAAATCTATTGACAGCCATGCAAGCCCTGTAATGTGGATTATGTTCAGGCGAGCAAAATAACTCTAGAGCTGAAACATCGCCATTTTTTTCCACACCAGCAAGAATTAGAACTCTGAAGAAAGCTTCCAGTTCTGTTTGAGAGATTCATGCCATTCCTGTTTCTGTCCAACAGCATACCTACGACCTTCTGTATGTTCTTACTTGTGCTTCTTTCCAGAATGCGAGGCATCATGAGTTCCTTTGCAAGTGTTTTCAGAAACACTCTTCTCTTTGATGAGATTGTAGGACAAAATTCAGGATCAGATCAAAATTTCGGAGATCATTTCAGGAGTTACAATTACATTTCTTGCTGGATCATCCTTGAATCTAATAATATTTCTACTAGGTGTTTGAGAAACTTGTGGTGCATCTGCAGACCATAACAATCCAGATTTTGAAGTACGACTGCTTATGAAATCTTGGCCCTGCTGTTCAATAAAGTTATAAGCGTCAGAATGGTCACTTACTGCTTCATCTGATGAACTTGATGAATTATAACTTGATTCATCGGGTTCATGTGGAAGATATGTTGCATCAGCTTCATCTTCACTACTGGATCCTGGTTGGTTGACCAGTTCGAAAATTTCAGTTTCTTCTAAATAGATGTTTGCCATTGCCGCAAGAAATCTGAATAGAAATAAATATGGATATGAAAGCAATGGCTAGTTTCATAGTAAATGTATGGTTCAATGGAAAGTAACTATTTTTTGTTGATATATACATTACATAAAAATAGCAAAACTACGCACTATAAAATAATGTTGTAATATAATATATATTAGAAAATTTGACGCTCACACATATCAAGATAATAAGATTAAGTTAAGATAGTAGAAGAGTAAATACCTTTGTAATATTTTGAATGCAGCTTCTAATAATGTTTCAAAAGATACAACATATGCTCCGAATAATCATTGCTATCTACTCCAGCAGCAGCTGTTAACAGATGTAATTGTTGAACATGCATGAGAAATGTGCAAAACCAATGCTGCCAACATCTAATTCAAAACTTAATATGATATTGTTAAAAATAGTGGAAAAATAAACATCTGGGTCAAAATGACCCAGGCTATGAATAATCCGAGCAGTATTCGACAAATGATTAAATATCGGTTAAATAAACAATTTCCACACCAGTTTAGGAGGGTACAAAGAAATATATTTTCTGAGATGTCGAGAAGCTTCAGACCTATTGTCTCATTATAGTCGGAGTTACTACAGCATAAAAAAGGGTCGGGTCAAATAGACCCATGTTATGCATCAGAGGGTTAAACATGTGAGTGCATTCACATGCTCCAAATTAAGTGTCGTTCGACATTTAATAACAATGTTTCCTGTATCACTGAACACGAAAAAAAACTTTTTTTTCTGTCGAGCACTTCTCCACTATCATTCAATTTAAATCCAAACGTTTCACCGAGTTTACCTCTCAAATTCTCATATGACATAATATGACACAAACCACAGAAAACTGATTTTTTTTTTCTTTATCAAAGTAAACACATAACCTTTATATACAAACTCATTACAGAAATTGCAACTGCAAAAGTACAGCGGTCGAAACAGAAGATTATTGTAATCGAATTACCAGATTTTAGAAAGAGAAGAAGATAGTTACGCCACAGTCTAATATATACAGTCGCGAAGCTTGGGATGATTTTTTGCATTTGTCGCGATAGTTGCTAGCCGCTTGGAGCACTGTGAGTACTAGGAACAATAGACTGTGCCATTGCCATCATGATCTAATATAGGCCGTAAGGCAGACCACGTGACTCCCTTAACCCGATCACATTAAAATAACACAGTTTTATAATTATTTCTGCAACATATTATGTAGCAAGAAGTACACGAAACTTAATGGACACATTACACTAAATAAAACTTAGCAATGACACGCAATAAAGTTATAATATAATATTTTATTGAGCTCCATACACTGAAATAGAAAACTCGAACATACATTACAGCGGTTCAGATTGAAAAGGCATTGATTGTGCCGTATTTCGCATTGCTGTGAAAAGTTGTGTAAACTGTGAAATGTTTGTTATCGGTTGTAATAACTGTAAATGGCTAAAATACATTAATTTGAATAATAATAATTTGGGACAAGGAGACGTTTGTTGCACTATAAATTCTAAGAAAAAGAGGTCAGAGTTATCCTTCTTCTGAAAGATCCAGGAAGGTGAGTTTATAAAATATAATATATGCTTTATGAAAATAATATATGAACCTTATGTATTTCGTATTTCAATAGTGGAAGGAAGGTGTTAATTTTTTCAAAAGAACATGATATCGAAAGTACAATACATTTTATCATCTGCTAGGGAATGAGTCTGTGATGAGGCGATAATAGCGATCCTGGTGGCTAGCAACTATCTATGGGTGCATATTTCAACTGTCTATGTATGCATATATAGTAAGTATTGAGCTTCGTGACTGTATATACTAGACTGTTGTTACGCTCTCACTTGAATACAGTGTAAACATGGCAATTTTATAAGGGATGAGGGGGACGAGAAATATTGTTGGAATTTTTAGTACGAGTTTGTATTAACAAAATAATAATATCAACTACAACCGATTAATTTTAATCGACTCGATTATTCGATTAAATATTTCTGATCGATCCCAGTCCACTCAAATTTCAACAGCTTTCAAAATTACTCCCTCCTCAAAAGAAAGGGCAGTTTGTCCAATAACAGTTTTACTGTGTAGGCATTTAACCTTATTTCATAAGGTCACAAATAGTATTTTATAGGTTTTTGATGCTTGAAAAAATTAAATGTGGTTCTACTTCAGTTTTGCAACAGCTTCCGCAAGCACTGCAGGGTTGTAATTCTTGCATAGTTTACTTCCAAGCATCTTCGGATGTGTGTGTGGCATGTTCACATCCTGATCTTTTAGGTCTATGTAACAAAAAATTCAGTGTAAAACAATTTTCAACTTGTATATTAGTTTTACCTTATGCATGTTTACACCTAATAAGCAGTTGAAAGTTGCTCCAAATGTAAAGCATGGTTTTAAGTATTACAGTATTATTTTATGTTAAGTTTAAGTTGCTCAGATTTGTTTTAAATATATGTAGTTTGTAAAATAAAAGCACTTTTAAATAAATCTGCATGTTATATTCATTCATATTCATATATTTTTTCCTACACACTTATTGGCTATGGTTCGCCACCACATTTTTGTATATGGGCTACCCATAGCCTTCTAATTACAATATATATTATTTATCTCATCATAGATGTGTGTTTTTTTCTATGTTTTTTATGCCCATAACTTACCAAACAGTTGATACATTCTTCTCTGTCCTTTTTATACATTCAAACTACAGTGACCTATTTTTCCGTAACATATCCTCCCACAACAGCACCTTTTCCATTTCCTTTCCAATCACCCACATCTTTTCCAATAAAAGTCCGTATGTCATTCTTGCTCTACTAAATCTTACCTTTGTTCATGCACTGTTTATCTTCTGTACACTTTCGCTATATTTTTCTCTATGGGTACCAGAGTGCTGCATTGGAGTTAAATCGCTCGCTTGAACTCGGTCGAGTGTCGCACCCTCGAATGAGATACGATCGGTCGTGATACGCTCGTAATAAATAGAAGCACAGCACAAGGTCATCTCACCGACATGTCTCATCTTGTATGGAAGGCGACAGATAAGATACACTTATGTTTTGCTCACACGGCAAAAATAAGGCTTTATTTTCTGCGTTTATGACAAACGTTTAATGGAACAGTCAATGCAATGTACCAAAACAGGAACATGAAGCTATAAATAAAATAGTATGAAAAGCTTCGATATACAGTTATTATTGCTAATTAATAATTATTCAATATTTGATTTACCACATAAATAATATGATAGGTCCATACATAGTGTTCCACCTATATACTGCGACAATGTAGAAACATTTTACAAAATATTATTGATATAGCAGTAGATTAATAACAATATTAGTACAGAGATAACTTCACAGAAAATATAATAAAACGAATAATCATGCTGCACAACTGTTACAGACGCAAAGATCGATACACTAATTTGCCTATTAGAGATTATTATTATTATTATTATTATTATTATTATTATTATTATTATTATTATTATTATTATTATTATTACTAGAAAATTTGATACAGTTCTTGCATTATCGTGATTGTGTTCTCCGTTTATAATAATTACATTTACATCCAATAACATCTATCAGATGTGGCAAAAACAAAATCACTCCTGTGTGGGGGGGGGGGGAAACATTTACCTACAACGTTTATATTACATTTTAAAGCAAGTTTTGTAGTTGTACTATGGAGAGGTTAGTTAAAAACTGCAAAGTGTTGAAATGATAAACATCTATGATATTACTACACAGTTCATTACTGTAACAAGAACGAATGTCTAACGCTCGGCTTATACCGTTTGAGGATTTATCGCTCATGACAATTTTACCCATCATGCATGTGTGCTGCCTATCGGATTATGCTATAAACTACTTGGCGCTCGAGCGAAAACATCCAATGCAGACCTCTGATGGGTATGCTACTTTTCTTCCTTACCTTTTGCTAATAACACTTTTTGATTTTCCTTATGCTGTCACTTTCCATATATCTACTACCATATTTTCATTTTACACTTAATATTATGACTCTTTATTTCACTATTTCATTATTCTTTTTCTTGCTTTAATCACCATTGCTCATCCACTATTTATTCTTTCGCACTATCACCATTTGTGCCATTGTCTCCAGCATCATTATTTTTGTCTTTCTTATTATGCTTTCCTTATTTAAACACCAGTTTCTTAAACTAAAATTCTTCTGTCCTTGATTACCTATTATCAAAATGCTAGTTGAACTCTTGCTCCCATCTTCTTCACTTTCCCTCCTATTCGAGTCCAGATGTCTCCTTTGTTTACTGATCTCACTGACCTTACTTTTCTGTCGCTTCTGCCTTCTTGCTCAGCTGACACGTCATAACTCTGTTATTATGCTGTACGATAGTCCTTTAACCTTGACCTTCTCCTCCTATTACCTACTTAACTGGCGATGTGTACATGTACTCCCAACCTTCCAGCTGCTCACTGAAGTCATTCACTGCTTTCGCTGATTTTGCTGACTAACATTCTTTCATTGCTTCTCGTTTCTACTTCCTGTTCGTCTGCAATTAACAAATCCTGACTTGCGTCTCTTGTTACTCCATCTTGTCTAATGTCTTCAATTCTTGCTATTCCACCCATTCTTTCTCATTCTGTTCGTTTCACTATTGTCTTCCTAATTTCCATTTTTAATTCATTTCTTTTCTTATCTATGTCTTCTGTCTCCAAGTTCAAGTTCTCTAGACCAGTGGTATTCAATCTATGGTATACGTACCCCCACAGGTACACGGAGTTATCTCAAGAGGTACGCATCCCACTGACGTGTGTAAAAATGCTGATGTATTTATTTTATTATGCTTGTTGATAATTATTGTAGTTTACATATTTTCTTTTATAATATCAGTTCTCGTTTTGCCTTGCTTCAAAAACATTTTACATAATTTATTACTATTATTATTGCATTACTTGTGGTGTACTATAAGCAGTAACATGAGCTCCTGCCAGGAAGTCAGGAGGAGGATAGCAATGGCCAAGAAAGCCCTTAATAGAAAAAAGGAGAATCTTCTGCGGACCTCTGGAAGAAGAACTAAGAAAGAGGCTAGTGAAGTGCTTTCTATGGAATGTGGCATTGTATAGGGCAGAAACGTGGACATTTTGACAGAGTGAAGACAAGCGAATAGAAGCATTTGAAATGTGGATATGGAGAAGAATGGAACGTGTGAAGTGGATAGACAGAATAAGAAATGAAGCAGTGTTGGAAAGAATGGGTGAAGAAAGAATGATGCTGAAACTGATCAGAAAGAGGAAGAGGAAAAGGAATTGGTTGGTCACTGGTTGAGAAGAAACTGCTTACTGAAGGATGCATTGGAAGGAATGGTGAATGGGGAAAGAGTTTGGGATAGAAGAACATATCAGATGGTAGACAACATTAAGATAAATGGATCATATGAGGAGACAAAGAGAAAAAGCAGAAAATAGGAAAGATTGGAGAAAGCTGGGTTTGCAGTGAAAGACTTGCACTTGGACAGAACACTGAATGAATGAATGAATGAATGAATGAATGAATGAATGAATTATTGCATCACTAACTACTATTCATTTTTTCATTCGTAGTGTTCTGCCCAAGAGCAAGGTCTTTCACTGCAAACCCAGCATTCTCCAGTCTTTCCTGTTTTCTGCCTTCCCCTTTGTCTCCTCATATGATCCACATATGTTAATGTCGTCTATCATCTGATATCTTCTTCTGCCCCAAATTCTTCTCCTGTTCACCATTCCTTCCAGTTTGTTCTTAAGTAGGCAGTTTCTTCTTAGCCAGTGACCCAACCAATTCCTTTTTCTCTTTCTGATCAGTTTCAGCATCATTCTTTCTTCATCCCCTCTTTCCAACACAACTTCATTTCTTATTCTGTCTGTTCACTTCACACGCTTCATTCGTCTCCATATCCACATTTCAAATATGTCTATTCAATAACTTGACTGATGGCAGGCTTATGTGAGGGTGGCAATGAACCTCCAGTTCTCTAAATGCCATTAATAATAACTTGTTTTGATACATCATAGTCTTTTGTTATTTCTTACATAGTTTTAATTGTAATGCAATGAACCTCCGGGTTCTCTAAATGCCATTATAAGTAGGTAATAATAACTTGTTTTGATACATCGTAGTCTTTTGTTATTTCTTACATAGTTATAATTGTAATGCAATTTGGGGGTATGAAGGTAAAAAAAAAAATATGTATTTTAGGGATATGCTAGCAAAAAATATTGAATACCACTGCTCTAGACAGAATTGCAAATCAAACTGCTCTTCATTTATTTTCAGTTTGTCTTGATACAGTCTAGAAAATGCCTGTTATTTCTAGTTGTCCACATAGATGGCAGCAATAGTCTCCTTCTACATTCTGTCGTAGTCGTAATTAGTTCTAGTCTTATTTTTGAATTTGTTAAGTTTATTCATTTGTTCAAAATTTTTTCCTTCATTAGCATGTTTTTACACCTTATTAATAATGGCCTGTTAATCCTCTTCCAATTTGCTCCTTCTATTTGACCATCACTCACATCCAAATTAAACATCTCCCAACACAACTTATACATTGTCTCGTATGTTTTCAGTCCTTCTTCTCACCCTGTTTCCTTTACCCAAAAACCACCAAGGCATGTTATGTAGTGTGTATCTCATGATTTATCTCACCGTAGGGAGTAGCAGAAGTATTGGTGGTCTTGGGTAGATATTCACTGTATCTTAACACAAGCGGCTTTCTTGAAATGGTTTACAGGAACGAGTAGAAGGTTCAGACTTACAAGCTGCATAGGTTTAAAGTTACTAGAAGTCAAGATTATGAGGAAAAAGCTTGACGCCCAAAAAAATATCCCTACTATCAATGATGCATAAAATTATATTTTTTATATCACTCTCCAATACCTTTATGCATAATGTCGAGAGAAGTAAACTATTTCAGAGGTAGAATAGTCCCCCATTCAGATCTGTCAGTGGGGACTACTTGTTCCGACCTCAATCAGAACAAAGACATTGACATGAAGATTCTACAGTGGAATGCAGGCATTCTTTCGCAATCCAAAGAACAGAACTTATTAAACTTACTGAAGATAATAAAATTGACATATATTTCATTCAAGAGGCCAATCTAACCTCTCATAAACTAAAATACCTCAAATTAACTGGGTTTATATCTCATTTAGTAGCCAAAAAGAGACATAAACAGCGGGTTATTAGTTGGTCTTAAGAAGGATATAAAATCCTTTTTTCAAATCACGAATAAAATGAAGTCTGAAGATAAAATTCAAAATAATTAAGTTAGATGTATGAAAAATCTCCAAATTGTATAGTGCTACGCGACCAAGGCGGGAACCATTTTGTTTGGTGGCGCTGCGATTTGTTTCACAACACAGGCCATGTTGTAAAGTCCGCATCAAATGCAAAATGAAACACATGCTGAACTGCACTCTTGTTTCATTATTATTAACACGCTTTATATGTGTTTTGTTTAGTTTTATTTTATAACATGCTTATACACATAGGAATCTATTCAGAAAACACATCACAACATTGGTGTTCATAAAGGAGGGAGCATGAATCGAAAGTAACATAAACTAAAGTAGGTACTGTATTTTATACAATATTGCATTTGATATACATTTCTTACCTTAGCATTTTAAAGTGGCCGGACTCCGGACATCATATATGAGGAAAGTACCCGGAATAAAACCATCACTACCACCAGCATGGGCTATTATAAGTCACTGATCTGCACTGCTATTTGTATAAACTCCTGACACGTTTACATCTTGCAAACACTTGTGGACAGTGTAATGGGTATGGAACCATGTTTCGTTCAGGTAAATAATGGGCTACTATATCAGAACGTTCTATTAGATATTTCCTTTTATCTTTACATTTTTTTTTAATGCAAACCCCCTAGATATATGAGTTTTCGTAAAGTTTCCTTGCATCCTTTAAAACCTATCTCTCTCTCTTTCTTACATAATTTATGCAACTTTCCTAATGTTGGAAGCTCTTTATAGAGACTATAATATTTATGAACTTCTCTTCTTATGATACATGCTGTGGCTGATTACCTAGTTGGTTTTTTTCCCGAGGTTTTCCCCAACCGTAAGGTGAATTCCAGGTAATCTATGGCGAATCCTCGGCCTCATTTCGCCAAATACCATCTCGCTATCACCAATCTCATCGACGCTAAATAAATCTTATGATACATTTGTCCACATCGTCTAATTCAACCTATTTGCAGGAGGTCGTCTAACTTTGCTTGGTGTTGATATTTCTACAGCCTTGTCCTCACATTCTTTACCTTCCTTTCTAATCCTATTAATTGTTTCCTTATTTAACTTCACAATAGCTGCAGCACACTCTGTTGTCTTCAATAAAGGTAGGAATAAACCAGTTGTCTTTTCATCATCACAAAATTTTGACATTATAAACAATGCTTCATGCTTGGCTACGAAACACACATCTCCCTTCATGCGGCATTGCGACCAGATTGAAACGCTAGGCATTGGATGTGACGACACTCCAGCAGTAAACATACGCAGCAAGCACGGAGTTCCTCATTCTGCCACAACTGGTCCCGCCTTGGTTGCGTAGTATATATAATCCTCTCAGAAATAAACATGATTTATTGCAAATTGATATCACATCTAAAACACTTGTAATGGGAGATTTTAATGCTCACTCCATAAGATGGTGGTAGGAAAATGTAGATTCTACAAGGAAAGTTATAGAAGATTTTATCAACACCACAACTCTTGAGATTATCAGCAGAAAAGCAGATCCTCCAACTTCCCTTCATTATTCACGTTCAAGAAGTAATCCAGTTATCTTGCTGACTTGAACAGATCTTGCCAAGAAGATTGATTGGAGTGTTACAGAAGATGTGGGTTGTGGCCATAAAGCTGTTATTGTTTCCATAAAATTAAATAACCCAAGCAGTAAATCGTCTCGTCCCAGACTATATTGCAATTTAAAAAGGCAAACTGGAAAGCATACAGAAATAAGTTAGGAAATAAATTCAGTGAACCTTTAGAAGACAGGAAATAAATTCAGTGAACCTTTAGAAGACAGGAAATAAATTCAGCAAACCTTTAGAAGACACACAAGTTGATCATATGAATAGACGATTTTGTAACTTAATTCTTAAAACCACTAAAAAGTTAATTCTGTGCTGTAAAGTTAAAAATGTCAAACCTTTTTAGAACAATGATTTGAAGGGGTGAGAATGATATAGCCAGCAGTGTGCCACATATACAAAATTTTATAGGGAGCATATTGAAGATTTAGAGTCCGATGTTAAGGTGCGGTATCATAATTTCTTCCACATATACTTACGTCATTTGTTGATTATAATATTTTACTGGTAGCTTCCTCATATGTATAAGAAATGAATTCGCACAAAAAAAAAATTTTTGTTAACTCTTAAGTACTATGGACAGTTGTCACGTAACTAGTATGGAGGGGTCTATGACACCTCTGTTTATTTTATATATTTATAAAATAAGAATTATTATGTACAATATATCCAGCATACTGACCATTGATATTGTCGGACCATCGGATCTGTGCCCCTAATTCCTTCTCAGCCTCGGTAATTAATTTCTCTCCCTGCATTCCTATCTCTCTCTTTTTTAGCTCTCTCCCTTTCTCTCTCCCACTACTCACAATTTTGAGCCTTCTTGCGGGACAGTTTATTTACACTTGCAGTCCAGTGTTGTCAGCTCAACATGAACACTAGCATGGAGTGGCGAAAGAAATATTATTAAGCAAGTACGTAATAGCATTTTGCGATGAAGAGAAACAAAGAGGTCAATATCTGTTTCCTATAAATCAGGCAAAGAAAAGAGTAGCTGCGATCACAGGTGTGGCTTATTTTATTTCAATTGATTACGTATTAAAATTACTTACTTAACTAATACTAATAATACAACATTTTTATGTAATTTATATAGGCAGGTCAGAGCACCTAACAAAGAGAATCAGGAGAGAGGGAGGCTGTGCAGGAGATGAAAAGCTAGAATCACCGGGGAAGAACAGACCAAGGGAACCTTTAATTCTTGTAGATGATATGAACCGATGTATTTTAAGAAGAAAGATACAATTTTATATCATGTAGAATGAAGTTCTGATATTGAAGAAATTATTGAAGGTTGCAAGAGACAATATTTTCCAAGGTTGGAGAGAAACTCTGCGGAAAATGATTCGAGACATGGGATTTAGGTTTAAAAAATGTAGAAATACTAGATGTATTTTGATTGAAAGAAATGATATTGTAACATGGAGGACCAGTTATTTATGATACCGTTTGATGGAGGTTTGGCACCATCCCTATTCGGCAAGGTTCGTGGCTTGCTGTTTAACGTGGTGGGAGGAAAGTTGGTGGAATGGAGTGAGTACAGGTGTTAACTTTTTCAAGAATGACGACAGCGCTGAAGGGGCACAGATCTGATGGTCCGACAATACATGCCTACAGAATAATATATGTAAATTTAAGTCGTTTCGAAAATTTAAATACTCTAAAACAGTTACAAACAATAGAAATAATAAAAAAAAGTAGTAATAACTTGCTGCTTTTCCCACTGTTTTCATTTTTAAACTTATTAAACGATTATCATGTTTTTATATTGTCAAAATAATAAGAATTCAGAATATAATGCTAATATTTACTACATTTCAACATGTCAGTGAAATATTTTGTTCAATTTGCTGGAACAGAAAGTGTTTACTGTATAAAAGAACATACTTTTCACTCTACAGTTTTTTTTTTTTTTTAATTAAAGAGCACAGCACTATTTATAACACTTCACTCCTTCATAGGATCACTCAATCTTCGTGCAAGCACCTCACACAAATTTTCCTGGAGCAGTCCAAGCAAATTGGAACTCCACATCGAGAGCATGGATATTTGTTTTTTCTTTTCAAACGTGGAAACCACATTGCCTAGAAGGTCCTACTTTTTCTGCCTTGTTTACATGTAGAATCTGAAAAATTAAAATAAATAACGAAAACATGTACGTCTGTGAGACCATTTCAAACAAACCGAACTGAATATCACTTGAGAAAAAATTGAGATAACCCACATGATCACGTGATGCAGGTCTCGTCAGAACTAAAAGTTGACAAAGCAGTGGAGGAATTGGTTTGAAGATAAGATAAATAGAGAAGGGGGATAACAGGGAGCGATCTAGCAGACGGTTCATACTAATTAAGGGTTAAAAATGTGGCTTTGGACTATCTCATTCTCACCCCTTCATTTAGAAAAATTGAAAAAGGAAAGCAATGCAGCTATAAATGTTGTGGAACATACAAAAAATATATATCATACTCAAAACTGGTGATACGAGTAAATGTGTGCTGTGCGCAAAAAAATTAATTAACACTACAAAGAAAAATCATTTTTTCAAGTTTCTACATAACTAGGATTACAGAAAGGAGGATACAAAACAACACACACACACACACATATATATATATATATATATATATATATATATATATATATATCTCCTCTGATTGAGGTTCTGGCTGATATGCACACCTGTTATCAGGCCGTACACCTCACTTGATATTTGTCAGAGGAAGAATAATTGTTTGTATGCATCTGAAGTCTGACTAGTGTAATATGTAGCTAGTGGGTGATGCATGCAATGGAGGGGGAAAGGAACTGGCCACTCTACTCTGGCCTGGTTGCCTCATAAGTGGTGCCTTCTTGGTATCGCTTGTGGGGTTCAAACCTGTCTTCGGACAGTTGACTAAACAACACACACAGGTATATATGTATATGGTAATATGAACGTTAGTAAGGACATTGCTAAACACATTTTCTTCACAATAACAAAATACTTACACAAGATGTGGATATAGCAGAATTATTCAATAAACGTTATGCTAATGCACATACATTAATAAAAGCTAAAGAAGTAATTTGATAAATTCCTCTAAATGAACTGAAACAACTTAGTAAATCTGGCCTATTTTTTAACCAAAATTTCAGTATAAAGGAACCAAATACAGTGAAACCTCCCTTACATGGACATCAGAGGAGAATTACTTTTTCTTCGTTATGAAGAGGTGTCCGTACTGCAGAGAGGAAGTATGTATATGTATTGAAAATTAAAATCTATGTCTTTACAGTGCTGTGTTACAGTATTTGAAAAAATAGTGGACTTTTTTTTGCTATCTATTTTTATTAATTTAAAACATTATTGTATTTATTGAAAGCTTAATGCAGCTAGATAAATTTATTAATCATATAGGAGTCATTCCACGTCAGACCGGACACATTTTTGACCTCATATTTTTTAGAATTGTTTGAAAATTTGTTTATGCTTTCTCACGGTAAAAATAAGAGACCCATATGTTTTTGTTGGCCCCAATTCTGATTATTTTGAGATATATACAGCATCAAACTTATTGAAAAATTGCACACATTGACATATATAAATACTCGTTTCTCCCATTACGTGTATCGTATGAAATCGAGGTTAGTCTCATTTGGAAGGTTAAATATATGGCTTTTAGCCTGTGTATATTCACTTTCCATTTTTATGTATTCACAGTACTTTATGCCATAATTATTATATAAATCTTCATATTCATAATGTTCGGACACTTAGAATACCATTTTTAAGTTATCACCGTGTTCTCCATTTAATTATCCTTAAGTATGCCAAATTTCGTAGTGGGAAAGCAATAAATGACAGAGTAAAAAATATACTAAAGAAATACGCGCGCAGAGCTCTGTTGCGCTAATCTTAATCCCTTGCAGCACCACGCCGCCACACCATTAAACTGCTGAGGCCTATAAACTGTCAATTGCTGCCTTTGTCTGTTATCACCACAATGGCGACTGCCAGTCATCTTTGTTTATGTCTGCAAAAGCTTAGCTGTGATATGTAATACTTAAACTAGGTCCAAGGCAGAATGAATTCTCTTCAGTTTGTTCCGAGATTTTCAAACGTTCGGGCATTAATAACACAGTACTACAGTATTACTGTGAGTGTGTATGGCGTAGTTTCTCTTGTTTTTAGATGTTGCAATTATTGTGTAACCTAGTCACAATGAATAATGTAACACAACCTAGACATTATCAGTGTTTTATTCTTTCAAAATAAGCAACCACAATCGTAGGTTTACGAAAGGGAAATTAAGGTGCATGACTTTAAAAAATTGAACATGCAACACATTAATTTGTCATACAATCTTAAGATTTGTGAAAATTGTCGTAAGAAAATTTTGTTAGTGTCAGATTTTGGTGAATCAAGTGCCGTTCAAATCAGCAGTATTGATATCTTAGCCGGTTCTAGTGTCCAGTAATTCAAGTAATTCAGAGGTGTCAGTGACAGACATTGATAAGTTGAATGGAAGTATGGTGTCAATGGGGGGAAACACCAATTCAGAAGAAGAAATTATCACAGAAGAAGTATCCCCAACAGAAATATCAGAAAATAAAACAAACGCTTAAGGAAAAGATTTTTCGCGTTGAGAAAAAGTAGAAACAACACCAGATGAGAAGAGTAGCAGTGACCTAATTAATAAGCTAGCAGAGTGTCTCAGGAACACTATTCACAGAAAACTTAAAATTCAGGTCTTAACTGTATTTGAGGACTGGCCATACAGTAAAATTAGGGAACACTTTGTCTGTGTGTGTGCTCATCATGAGAATGTAAAGTTGTTAATTATTGATGGTGGAAACATTGCGAAATTGACAGCCAATCTAGAACTGCCACTGAGAAATTACAAAGATCTGATTTCACAAATTGTATGTCACCCTGAATCCCCTGATTGCTATTTCAGAAAGTGTAAAAATTGTCCATCAACAGCAGACTTAATTCAATATTTACAGGAAGCATTACAAACAGAAATGATAGATGTAGTCAATTACAAACAATGGGTAACTATTGACCGAACTAATTTAGAAATGTTGCACTCTTTAGTAGGAGAATTTTTAGATAAACTTTCGACCAAGTTAGAAGCACTAGCTCCTCACGCATTTATTGTTTAGCAGCAAATTGTGTTTCTGGCGGAAAAGAAAGAAGGTCTCCAGGACGATGAAGATGGCTGCAGAGCTAGCAGTCGAAAGCTTGGAGCATTCCAAAATCTTAACTCGGCTGATATCCCGCGAAAACATATTAGCGAACCTACGCCGAGAAAGCCTCAAATCATGCATACATCACCTCTATGGGGAGGAAGTATACCATGTCCTTCAGAGATTGGAACAAGGACACAAGAAGAGGGCAAGTTTACTATGTACACTTGCCTTCCTACGTAGATGTCGAGACAAGAAAGTCGTCCCTAAATTTGCTGTCGTTAAACATGAAATTCGAACAGTGAAGGCCCAGAGAATATGCAGACGAGCCAGCTTGGCCCTCATAAGGGAGAGAATTCATCACACATACCTGGAACTCAACAACATCTCACGGGAGCTACTACAGCTATGCTTACAATGCTATGGGAGGCTACAACCATCTGATCAAGAATGGATCGACAGGTCACTAACCGCCCAGGTTCAGATGCATATGAAGAAAGTCAGAGGGAGCCAAATGGAGAAATTCCACAGATTGGCCCCCTCACAGCCAGGCATCCAACCGCTGGACAAGAACAAACTTGTCATTAATGTATCAAGTAAAACATTGGACAAAGACACCGTATCGGTACTAGCCAAGGGCCTAAATTTCGTTCCAGCTCCAAGAAAATATCCAGTCAAGGACATTATAGTGGAGTGGAGCAAGCTATCTCCTCTCTTCCTCCTGGAATATCTGAAGAAGTGAGAAGAGATGTCTGCCAAATAATTAACACAGCCAGACCACCCAAACCCAATATCACGAGGAATGAATGACTAGTGCTCCGGGAGCTACGTGAAGATGAGAGTATAGTCGTTCTCCAGGCCGACAAAGGAAATGCTACGGTGGTTTTGGACTCTTCAATGTACCACCAGAAAATTGTTGAACTACTAGCAGACACGACCTACAAGAAACTGACATGTGATCCCACTAACAGGATCGTAAGAAGAACCACCACGCTGCTGAAATCTTCCTCACTGCCTGCCGAGGCTATAAAAGTTCTACTACCACACTCGGCTGCACCACCTCGGATTTACGGGCTCCCCAAGATCCACAAACAAGGGCTACCATTACGACCCATTGTTAGCACCATCGGGTCGCCCACATACCACCTGGCCAAGCATCTAACCAACATGCTCCAACCCCTGATTAGAACGTGTGAACATTATGTGAAAAACTCTACAGAATTTGTTAGAATTCTGGAGAACATCAGAGTGGTCCCATCAGATCTACTTGTGAACTTCGATGTAATTTCACTCTTCACAAAGGTTCTGATGAAAGAGGCTCTAGAACTGGTAGCAGAACAGTTCCTGGATGATATTCTACAACTCTTCCGACTGGTCTTGACTACAACTTACTTCACGTACAACAGTGAGTTCTACTAACAAACCGACGGCATGGCAATGGGCTCCCCGCTGTCGCCTGCTATTGCTAACTTTTACATGCAGCACTTCGAACACCAGGCCCTAAACTCAGCCACACACAAGCCGAGCCACTTCTTCCTCTATGTGGACGACACCTTCGTGGTCTGGCCGCACGGACAAGACAAGCTACAACACCTCAACAGCATCCACTTGAATATCCAGTTCACCATGGAGGTGGAGTCAGAGGGCTCACTGCTGTTCCCGGATATCCACATACACAGGAAAGCAGATGGTACTCTCGGACATGGCGTATATAGAAAGCCGATGCTGTACCTGAATGCACTCAGCCTCCACCACCCTTCGCAGAAGAAGTCCATCCTGACTAGTCTACTACATCGCGCCATAGTCATATCCGATATCAACAACTTGCCTGCAGAAATGGACCATCTTCGTAGAACACTACAACAAAACAACTACAGCCGGAGAGACATCAACAAAGCCCTTAAACAAGCTACCACGAGAAGTAACAATAGACTTAGACAGCAAGCAAGAACCGACAAAGAAAGCTTTCATTCCATTCTGCGGGAGCGTGTCACACAAAATAAGCAGAATCCTCCAGAAGGTAAATATCAAAACCATCCATAAACCACAGAGCAAAATCCGGAGTCAACTACGTCAGGTTAAAGACAGTCAGGGCCTAAGGACACCAGGGATTTACAAGATTCCATGTGAGTGCGGCGAAGTATACATAGGGCAGACTGGCCGCACAATAGAAGACAGAATCAAAGAACATAAGAGGAACCTGAGGCTCTATTACCCGGAAAAATCTGCAATGGCGCAACACAGCATAGAAAAGGAGCATAAAATACTGTTTGACCACACCAAGGTCATTAACAAATCAAGCCACTACTGGGACTGTACAATCAAGGAGGCCATAGAGATCAAGCTGGAGAAAAACAAGTTTAACAGAGACAGTGGACTCCAGCTCAGTCAGGCATGGACACCGGCCTTGGACCAACTTAGGCCCTCTTACAATCAAGGTCATGAAGATCACGGACCGAGGACGGCAACCGATTCCAACCGGCGGAACAGGGCTCGCCGCCCGCCAAACTTCACACAGAAATCCCGGGAGGGGCGGGGCTTACGAGGAATGACAATTCCCGGCCCCGGATTGGCCGATCTGCCAACCAATCCCGTTTCACCTGAGACAGCCTAACATCTATATTACCTTTCGACTTTCTGTTCGGACATCACTTCCCTGAAGATGGCTGCAGAGATAGCAGTCGAAAGCTTGGAGCATTCCAAAATCTTAACTCGGCTGATATCCCGCGAAAACATATTAGCGAACCTACGCCGAGAAAGCCTCAAATCATACGAATGCCTTGTAATTTGTGACTTTTCCGAAAATTATGCCTGCTTGATTCAAGACTCAGTACAGGGTGTTCATTGGAATAAAAATCAGGTCACACTCCATCCCTTTGTAATTTATTTTAAAGACAGAAGTGAATTAAAACTTAAAAACTTTGTACCAATTTCAGGGTGTCTTAAACACGAAACAAATGCTGTTCACCTTTTCGAATGACAGTTAATACGGTTTCTGAAGAACGAAATAGGAAATGTGAAAAGAGTTATTTATTTTTCTCATTGGGGCTAGTGCCCAATGCAAAACCGAAAATAATTTGTAAATCTGTGTTTTCACGAAGAAGATTTTGGCGTAAGTGCTGAATGGCATTTTTTGGAACTTCACATGGTAAGGGCCCTCGTGATGGGATTGACAGCACCACTAAAAGACTAGCAACAACAGCAAGTTTTCAGCCACATCAGGACCCCATTACGACACCAAGAAAATTGTTTGAGTGAGCTGAAAAGAATATTAGTGGAATTCATTTTCTATTTTTCACCAATGATGAACATAAAAATGAATATGACTTACTGCAGTCGCGCTATGAGAGGGCAAAATCAATAAGTGGCACAAGAACACTACATGCTTTCGTACCGGTCTCAAAATCTGAAGCACTAGTTAAAGATTATTCTTTGTCTCACGAAAGTAAATGTGTATTTGTCCGAGTTGCTGAAAAGTATGTTTCAGTTATCCAACACAGTTGACTTGTTTTTGTGTGTTTTAACTTAGTTTTGTGGAATTTTATGTTAATAATTGTGCTTCAAAAGTGTGTACATATTTCGTAAGTAGATTTTATGGTGTATAACATACTGACACTGTGTGTACACACGTATCCATACGTAGCAACGCTGTCTTGCAGTGATGCTCCTACTCAACAGTGTGCACCCAGCTGGGTAAGTTAATTTATTGCAAATTCATTTACGTATATCCCATTCTGAAATTTTGTACGCATATAGTTGAAAAACTAAGGAATGTAGTGATATTTTTTATATTTCGAAAAAAGTGTCCGAACTTTAAAAAAAAGGCATTTTAAAAATATATTTTCGAGAAAAAAATACAACTTAAATTTTTATGTCATCGAAGGCCAGATGTGTTAAAAGTATATGTTATGAGCTTTAATATGAGCTGAATTTGAATAAATGGCGTTAATTAGTAACGGAGATATTACAGTTTATATATAAGAGTGCGCGCGCTATTACATAAATTTTGAATTTAAATACTTTTCGAAAGAATCAAGTTTAATGAAAATAAAACTATACGTATACTTTACTTTTGTTCTTTCAATCGAATAAAAAAGTTTGACAGAAATAAAAAACTTCAAGGTTAAATTTTCTTTAAATTTGTCCGGTTTGACTTGGAATGACTCATAGTATAGTACAATACTTAAAATATCCAGTGCAATTTTCTTCCATACCCATCTTGTGTTTTTATTTTCTACTTACAAAAAATGATTTTATATTTGTTTGCACTTATCACTACACAAAACACTTTGTGTGTTATTTTAATTTAGAGATCAAATTAAATGCTGCAGAGGCTTCCTTAGACAAATAAAAGTCTCACAATGTTTGAAATGCATGCATTGCTCCTACATAATTTGTGACTTCACAGTCTTTCTTCTCTTCTTCCACATTCATCTCCATTTCTTCATCGTTTTTTTAGTATGTTATTTTACAATGCTTTATCAACATCTCAGGTTATTTAGTGTCTGAATGAGATGAAGGTGATAGTGCTGGTGAAATGAGTCCGGGGTCCAGCACCTAAAGTTACCCAGCATTTGCTCATATTGGGTTGAGGGGAACCCCCGGAAAAAACCTCAACCAGATAACGTGCCCTGACTGAGAATCTAACCCGGGCCACCTGGTTTCACGGCCAGACACGCTAGCTGTTACTCCACAGGTGTGGACTTTTCATCATTGTCAGACCGTTTTCTTCCAAATCCTTAACAATTATTATCTTTACATCAGTATCTTCATCCTCTGTTGTCACAGTGGAGCCTACATCAACATAATCTTCTGCCTTTACTTCGGACATCCCTGCACACTGCAGCAACTGTTGTACAATGTCACGGTCATTTGTTGTTTCAACTTGTATTGTATTTATTAACATTCCATGGTATTCATACATGCTTACAGCTAGAATATGGAACAAGTCATAAAACTTAATACTATTATAAAATCTTAATTTATAGTCACAGTCTAGATGAAATATATACGGAAGAGATTTACAATATAGTCTACTAGTACAACACAAAGTTTTAGTATCAATTTCATGAAGTGTTATTGAATATCATGAATTCACCTACAGAATAGAAGGCGTGAGAAATTAGGTACTTGCTTAATTTGGCCCTAAATAATTTTATGTTTTGAGTTTCATTTTTTATATCGATAGGGAGGCTATTAAAAATTTTTACTGCCATATAACGCACTCCTTTTTGATAGCACGATAGACTTGCTGATGGAGTATAAAAGTCATTTTTTTGACGTGTATTTATGCTATGAACTGTTGAATTAGTTACAAAGTTTTCATGATTACATACGAGGAAGGTTATTAATGAAAAGATATACTGACAAGCCATGGGCATTATTTGTAGTTTTTTGAAAATAGTCCTATCATCACCAAATAAAAGTCCGGCTTTCTTAATTGACTGAGACTGCATATTGTCCCATGCTGCAACAACCTAAGAAATTGCCTATGGGACATCAATTTGTTTGGCTAGAGAGCTTTCTGTTTTCTCTGCTTCGGATTTTACAAGCAAGTGCTTAAGAACCAATTGTCTACATTTAGTTTTGAAGTTCTTGATAACACCTTGGTCAAGAGGCTGTGAAACTGACGCCACATTCAGAGGGAAGAATACTAGCCTCACATTTTTCAGTTTCTGATCTGGATGTGATGTTGCATTATCCAAGAGGAGGAGGATTTTTCACTTTCCTCGAATCATTTTTTATCCAGCTTACTCAGTCATTCAGTCATTACAGTTCTCGGAATTCCATGCCTTATTATTGGCTCCCATTCCACTGGCAATTCATTTAAATTAAGACATTTGAAACATATAGGTTTAGCTGCTTTTCCTATCACAAAAGGTTTTTCTTTTACACCCATCATACCGGAGCATAGAAGAATATTAAATCGTCTCTAGAGATTTTCCCGTCAGCACAGGTCTCTTCTTTCAAGCACATTGTTTTTCTGTGGTATAACTCGAAAAAATAAGCCCGTTTATCTGCATTTATAATACAGCGTGTCTGAGATGAAACACCCTAATTTGAACTGTCTGTAATATTACATGTATTTGATGCATTAAGAAGATTGATACAACAATGAATACACATAGTCATGAAGTTTTGTGTATGCACATGTGACCCCACAAGTGGCACAGAGGATGTCTAGTCGATACTCAATTTCTTTCCAGGTAGCCTGTAGCACCTGTGGCGTAATCTAATCCTTTCACGAAGCTGTTCCAGAGTTGTCACTTTGATAGAATACACCTTGTCCTTAATATACCGCCACAGGAAGAAATCCAGGGGAGTAATGTCAGGCGATCGAGGTGGCCAGAGAATTGGACCACTTCTCCCAATCCATCTTTGTGGGAATTCGTCATTCAATGTGTTCCAGATAGGGCTGGGGACGAAGCGGTTCGGTTTGGAGCAGTTACTGTGACGTCATTACTCGGTTGAACCGAGTACAGTACCGAGTATAAATTTGTGGCGGCAGATTTAAAATTTATATAGATTGAGTCGATTTTAGAACGTACTTTGAAAGTGAAACCAAGCGTTTTTTAAAAGCATTATAGTAAAGCGCTTTCGCTTTGCCAATTGACGAGAAAAAAGTGCTTCTCTTCATTACAAAATGGCAGTTGCAAAATTCATTTGCGTAATTACAACTATTTGCGGAGTTATTTTGTATGAAAGGACTATTTAAATTTCAGTGTTGTTATATATGACAGGCGAAATAAAATTGATAAAATAATTCATAATACTAACAACTAATAAATTAACATGTGATGTAAACGTTAAATGCTGCAGCTAATTAAAAAAGAAGATGGAAAGGAACGGGCTCCATGAAGCGCTGCCTAAAACACTTAAAAATAACACACAGAAATATTTACTATTACGGAAAGTGCATAAAATAATCAATAAAACGTGGAATCTTAAACTGAAGAACATAATGTTTATTTATTTTATAACATTACTAGCCTTCAATACAATCATGTTCTCTCATGGTGAAGAATAATATTATTGATAAATTAAAGTAATTAGGTAACATAATTCGTAGAAATAAATACAAATAAAATTATGACTGATGAGGTAACACAAATCCAATAAACAAATAGAAGAAAAATAAAATGCACTTCCTTTTTTTAACATATTTTAATATTAATCAAACACTCTAATATGATGATAATAATAATAGTAGTAATAATAATAATAGTAATAATAATAATAATAGTAATATTATTATTATTATTATTATTATTATTATTATTATTATTATTATTATTATTACTAGTATGTATAGTAATATGTTCAGAATATCAGTGTTCATTAGGTCCACTTGACAGGTCATATAATAGGATGAACTCTTCAATCTAGGGGCCTTTCAGCCCGCCTTGGGGATAAGGAAATAATTTGTCCCGCAGTAGAAAATATTTAAATACAACAGTACCTATGTTGTTGTCTGCTACAATTAAGTAAAACACGCGAACTCTGTTTGAACGTTTCAACTGACCGGTAACGGCTACGGTTAACCGAGTAACTTCGGTGCTCCGCTGCCAAGCACATAAATCGATAGAACCGAGTAACTCAACAGTTCTACTCGTTCCGTCCCCAGCTCTAGTTCCAGACTTCCAAATGCCAGCGTGGAGGTGCTCCATCCTGCTGGAAGAGCAGGGTTGGGTGTCGAAGTCTTATCTGAGGGAGCACAAAATTTACTAACATATCAAGATGTATGTGACCAGTGATAGTTGCCTTTGCAAAGAAAAAAGATCCAATAACTTCATCCTTCATTAAGCCACACCAAACATTGTCTTTGGGGCTGTCACGTTGATACTCCAGGACCTCTCGAAGATGTTCACTACCCCAAATTCGCACGTTGTGTTTGTTGAGATGAAATGTTGACTTATCAGAAAACATAACCTTGGCCAAAAAGTTATTGTCTATCTTGCGCTGAAGAATGTCTTCGGCAAACGTTGCTCATTTTGGTTTATTGTTGGGTTTCACCTCATGTAACAATCGTAATTTGTATGCATAAAGCTTTAGACCAGTCATATCCAACTGGCAGTTGTGACGTCAGAGCATGCTTTCCTCTCGGAGAAAAGTCCGAGAGAAACAGCCAGAGCCAAGCTTGGAGCTGTGGCGGATCGTTCATTGTCAGAGCTACTAGCTCTGGTTGAATGTATAACAATGTATACAATGTAAAGAATAAGTAATACACAGAAAGGAAAGCAGATGTCGGTTCCTTTGATCATTATGAAGCCAAGACGCAGCACTGGCAGCTGTATTGAAACTAGGCCTGCTATACATTACCAGTAATACAAAGAAATACAAAATGAAATAGTATTGGGTACAGAATTAGACTTACTATACATAATAGAAAAATACAGTAGTAGTGGCGGTGATGGCGATGGTGGCAGTGGTGGTGGTGGTAGTGCTAATAATTGTAATTTACATATATTATATATGGTATTCAAGGAACACCATAATTAAATGGGCTATTCTTTTTGTCTTATTCTTTTACAGCCCTATTTACTTATGAACCAACTACAAATATGTAGAGTCTACCTCGTATACCTACCAGCTCATGCCAAACATAGATTACACACTTCATTATCCAGTACTTGTTTTACGTAATCCTACTATTTCATCATTTGATATGGAGTAAAAAATGACACTTCATCTGCAATGAAGACAATATTTCTCTCTCTCTCACATTCAACTTTAGACTAGAAAATATAAATTCATTTTGGCCAGTAGGGTGCTGCCATTTTTCTGTTATTCGTCTTAAGCACCTTGTTATAGGAAATTGTAGTACAGCATTAACTTACAAACATTAGAACAGTGATGTCAAAGCAAGCACATTTTTCTGACCTTGACGTCGTGTGCGGGCAGCAAGCGCTAAGTATGGAAATAGGAGGGGTTGTGTATGTTAATAAGCAACCTGTTGGATTAAGAAAACAGTGGCACTTAAATGTCAAACGGAACATGAAATTTTATGTCCTTATTTTTATATGGCTTCTTTCTGTTTAATATTATCTATATTGTCTGTAAAACAAAAGTACTAACATTGATTTCTTAATATTGCACTTGTGTTTTAAATCTTAATAACATAATAGAGCGTTAAGAACGAATATTCACTTAAATACCATAGTAGTATAATATTATACTGTATTAAGTGGATGAAACACATCATTCATAAAGAAAGTGATATTCCAAAGAAAGAGATTGAGTATGACATGATAAGTTGGAATTTATATTGATGGTATTTTAGCCTTACAAAAGTAATCAATAAATTAATCAAAACAATATTATAATACAAAACAAAGTTACCTAGATACTGTATCTGTTTTAAGTGTAACTAATATTTGATGCATGCCACCAATGTGTGCTGCGATTCTTCTATTGTCAATGCACTAGTTCTCTTCTGTGCTCTTCTTCTACAATTGTGAACATCTGAGACAGTACGATACTCCTTGTATTCTTTGTAGTGAAGGGAATCTTATTGTAATATTCTCTTACTCTGTGATGTCCTTTACACTGCTTAGTAGAGTTCGTTGTTCAGGCATTTCCAATGTAGAGTTTTTCAGTGTTGTGGATGGCCGCTTGTTCGAATTATCTAGCCAATGTGGTCCATACCACCATAATCTGAATGTTGTATGATCCTTGAGTCTACACCCCTTGAAACAAGGTCTGCAGGGTCTTCTGCAAAATTGATGTGACACCATTCAGCACTATTCATATATTGCTGGATTAGAGAAACCCAGTTGGCTACAAAGGTATTCCATTAAGATGGTGTTCCAGCTAACCAAGCAAGAATCACTGTAGAATCGGACCATAAATGCACTTTGTTGATTTTCACATTCAGTGCAGGAAGTGTCTTATGTAATAACTTTACCAATAGCATGGTGGTGTAATGTTCCAATCTGGGAAGAGTAACAGTTTTCACATTGGATTTAGAACATAACAGTTGTACTGATATTTCTCCTTAGTCGTTTACGGATCGTACATATAAACATGCACCATAGATCTTCTCAGATGCATCGGCAAAGCCATGCACTTGAATATTCACTACACTGCCATAAGTTAAGATAAATCTCTTTGTTTTGATGTTGACCATGTTCTTCAGCTGGAATTGTAGATCTTGCCATTTCAGTTGTAGTCATCACCAAGTATTTCATCCCACTCTACTCATCGCTTCCATAAATTTTGTAAAATTGTCTTGTGTTTAATGATAATTGGGCTGATAAGTTCTAGAGAATAGAATATGAAAGCAATAGTTGAAGCAAATTTTCATTTTGTCATGGTTTCTGAAAAATTTTTAAATTATAGTTTATTTAATGACTTTTGCAACTGCAGAGGTTATATTATCAGCATCGCCGGTGTGCCGGAATTTTGTCCCGCACAAGTTCTTTTACATGCCAGTAAATCTACTGACATGAGCCTGTTGCATTTAAACACACTTAAATGCCATCAACCTGGGCCGGGATCGAACCCGCAACCTCGAGCACAGAAGGCCAGTGCTATACCGACTATGCTACTGAGGCCTACTGCTTCCTGAACATACGCCCATGTTGCGTATGAGGAACATTTTGAAGTTGGGTGTCAAAGAAGTCCCAGGGTCTTAATTTCATCCATTTCATCGATAGAGTGTAGTAATTCTATTTCTCTGTCTTCTGGAGACATTTTCTCCAACAATGAAGGGTGATTTGAGCTCCGTTTCCTCAAATGGAATCCTGCACTCTGAAGTACTTCTATAAGCTCTGACTGAGTTGTGAGGGCTGCTTGGAGATCGCTGCAACCACTAAGAAGATACCGGTAGTCCATTTAGAAATATGTATGCAGAGCTCTTGAAGCTAATGGGTATCTCTGTAATACTTCGGCCAGCATTTGTAACCATCGTGTGGCTTGAAGTGGTGCTGATGTTGTTCCATATGTTACTGTGGTCAGTTCATAAATCCTTACTTGCCTTTACAGTCGGGTGCACCATAATATTCTCTGTAGACTTGTGTCTTCTGGATGCACCTTGATTTGGGGGTATATTTTCTCAATATCTGCAGTGAAGACAATAGGATGAGTTCTAAATCTCAATGTAAAAGAGTATAAGTCTCCTTGTATGGTGGGTCCTACCACCAATATATCATTTAGAGCTGTGCCCTTCATTGTCTTATTTGATGTGTCCAACACAACTTTAATTTTGCACTCTTGTCTCGAGTTCTTAAAACCTGCATGATGTGGAAGATAACAACTTTAGTTGCCTTTCTTCTCTTTGTTTATATTGACTTTTGTCATATGTCCTAACTGGCCACAGTCTGTCATGAATTTAGAGTATTCTTCTTGAAGTAACAGTTGCCTTTGGAAACATCGCTCCATCTGTTGCAATCTATTACATGCATCTTGGAAAGATTCTCCTAACTGCTGACAATTTGGGCGTCAAGGAAGGCATGCCATAAATCTTCCAGTTTGATCTCTTGTTGTTGTTGCTACAAAATGTTTTTCACATTCTTCTTGTTCTGTTGTTCTTGATGTTTGTGGAATGCCTTCTAATTCCCAGAAGCACTGTAGTTGTTGTTCTAAGTTGTCCTTGTTGTAAGTAAGAAGTGATGTTACTGCGATGGTCGAAATAACTGCTGTTGTTGCTTCAATCCTATTGGACAATATCCACCCTAGCTTTGTGTTGTGCATTGATAGTGAATTGTTTACTACATCCACCCTTGCTTCTGGTCGCAATATTTGAAAGAATAATTCAGCTCCTGTCAGTAGATCAATCTT
The DNA here is from genome assembly GCF_040183065.1 of Periplaneta americana. Taxonomy (NCBI): domain Eukaryota; kingdom Metazoa; phylum Arthropoda; class Insecta; order Blattodea; family Blattidae; genus Periplaneta; species Periplaneta americana. The sequence goes on along the minus strand of NC_091126.1, from coordinate 150,937,723 downwards.
CCCTGGTTTGTTGAAAGTGGAATCCATTCTTATATTTTACATAGACTGAGGGCATATTCCCCCAGATCTTAGAAAATACTGAGAAAGTTATGTCAGCTGTGAACTTTCCATCTGTTGATTATACTCAGTGCGTAGTTGTTAATGGTGTTCCATTTACTCCTTGTGTAGAAATTCTTTCCAGTGAGTAGCATAATCTTAGTTTCTGTGCTAATTCTTTCGTCATAAAATTACATTGGGAACTACTGTCAAGAACACATCTACATTGTTGTAAGTCTCCTTGCGCATTCCTGACCATTGCGATGACTGTCGAAAATAATACTTGTGACCTTACTTCATTCTTGATGCTGTGACATGCTTGTTGTGTAGTCATGGAATCTTCCTATTATATCTCTGCTGGATGTAGAAGTGTATGGTGCTTCATTCCACACTGTTTGCAGGTCCTGGCTCGACAATCCTTCACCAAATGTTGGCTTCGCAAACATTTCCAACAGAGTCTCTGTTTGAGGACACAGTTCTCTCTCTCCTGCATACTGCTACTTGAGGAAGCTTGGCAATTGTGTAGTGAATGTGACTGATTGCAATAATAACACCTAGGTTGCGTCGTTATTAATGTTTTACTGGCTTCTTCTTTCAAACTTTACTTCTTCAGATAGAGGAGTCGTGCCCTTTATTGTTTGTAGTGCCTGAAATTTGTGTTCAAGAAAATCCAATAACTCCCTGAGTGTTGACATGTTTCGATCTGTGCAGCTTAATTCCCATTCACATCCACTCTTGAGTGTTTTTTCCAGTATCAATTAAGGGGTTTGCCGGAAAAAGGGCGTATACGTCAATATGGTGAATTGAGATACAGGCAATCTAAGATTTTAAAATGCACCTGAATAAAATGTTATACAGATAGTGAACAAAATTGTACGTTAAATTAAAAATCTTAGCGAGTATAAATGTGTTGTAGCATTTAGGCAATTTATATTATTAAATTTCCTTATATTTGTACCATATAAAACTTCGGTCTATATGCCCTTTATCCATATAATGATTTGCTTAGGGAATTTAATGTAGATTTCAGATTTAAATTTCACACGGAATTGAAACAAAGATACATTTATGACATTTATTATCTACTTATAAAGTAATTTACATTATTTCAGATATACTGAGTAGACATTAAGTACGCAAAGCAAAATCTCTGAATATAACAGAAAAAGAAAATCTCCATTTTGTGTGAACATGAATAAATAAAATTTATTCTTTGTATAATCCTGATAACAGTAAGGCCAAAAATCTTAATATTGTAACAAATCTCTTTATAGAACATAAAATATTTCCGTCTGAATCTATGAGTTTCATAAGATTGTTTACTCTTAAAGCAAGGACAATAATTAACATAAAACGTAGTCAAAGGAAACAACTGGACTGACTAAATTGAACTATATATATTTGCTTAGTCTCTAACAAAAAAAGAGAAAAAACACACAGTACAGTATGCGGTAATGCGCAGCACTAGCTCTACTTGTAGACTGACTGACTAAATCGCGCACGCACGTACACACTTATGTACGCAGCCCTGTCCTGCAAGTATGTACAGTACAATCAAAACAAAATTTCGCTACTATAATTAGAGAATTATTCACTACATTTTAAACCATTTTCCCGAAGAAGGGCGTAGAAGTCTATCCGCCTTTCTTCCAGCAAACCCCTCAATTGTAACAATAGTATTTCATGTAATGGAACTTCTAAAGATGTTGCCTTCAATGCATTCATATTGGTCTTTACTTGGCTCACTAATGACTGTAAATATCCATGTGACTCCTTGCATGCTGTTGGAAGTGACAAGATTACCATAGCATGCTTGGACGCAATAAGTTTTTCATTTTTATATTTCTGATAAATCATGTCTCAATTAATTCTGAAATTTGCATCACATATTGTCAGATTATGTGGTTCTTCTCCCTTTAGTGGCAGATAGTAAACAGTAATGCATTTTTTGAGCTTCTGCTAAATCACTGTTTCGTACTATTAGACTATCAAACGTATCCCTAAAGTTAAGCCAAGTGCTATGGTCTCCATTGAAACTGGACAGACTGATGACTGGGAACTTTATTCTCACTTCAACTGTGAGCTGACTGATTTGTTCAAATCTAATACAACTGTCTTGTGCAACATTATTTCTGCTGTCCATTATTGTTAAAAAAACTTGCTTTTACACTAACATAATACTCTTCAAATTCTATCCTACCCTCTGAATATTATTTGTCCCCTATCATTCCAAATTGTCCTTGACTTTCTTCATATTTCAATAGTATTCCGTCTAGTCTTTCATATTTTACTTTGATCGAACTCATTTCTGTTACTTCATCAACCCTTCCAAGAAATGTTTGATGTCTGGTTAGACTGACCTTGGCTAAGCCTCTTTGATGTATCAGTACCTTTGAGTCACTCATGTTGTAATTAAGTTTCCTGCCTTATCGATGACAAGCAAAGTGAAAGCACAATCAATGCATGCAAGCAGAAAAACAGTAAAATGCAACCAACTCTTGGGCTGACGTCATTGCAATACAGACCAGTGTGATGGTCTACGGTGGGCTTTGAGCCCAGTGCTGCTAACATGCATGGGCTGGTATTGCTGTGCAGTGGGCCACCATGCAGTAGTCTGGGTTGAAATCATTGCAGCATTGCCGCATATTTAAAGGGATGGACTCTAATCAGTTTGCTATATTGTCACTGGTTCAATTCGCAGCTCTAACAAATTTTAGTCTTTTTTAACACTGTAATTGTATTTTGGTTATATTTGACTATTGCTTTATTTAACTATTTACATACTGTTTTTCCATTTACTTTTATTCATTTTTTTGCTGTACTTATTGTGCACGAACCTTAATAAATGTCTGCCATGGCTCTTAGCCATTGAGGACAATCTACATTCATATTCCTGGTCACCTCTATTGTGAGTACCATGCCAGAATATAGTAGCGTGCAAATTAATCAGAACACGACATATTTTTACATTTTCTGTCATTGTTGGCCTCACAGCTGCTCATACCGCTTTAATTGACATCTGTAGTACGTGTAATTACATTGCTGAAGGTCTGTCATCATTTTTTTATAATATGTGACATTTTGCCTGTCGTTTTGTACTTATAAGCATTTCAGTTGTGTTGAAGACTTAATACTGCAATCCTGTGTACATTCTGTCGTCTTCAGAAATGGATACAACTCCACAAAAACGGTCTAAAATTATAACATTAGCAGAGCATTCTTCTATGACACAGGGAAATTGCTGCAGAATGTCACATCGGTTTGGCTACTGTTAATTCGATCATAAAACGATACAGGGAGACTGGATCCATCACACCCCAGTAAAAAGGAAACTGTGGCCGGAAAAGGAAGACTTCACCTGCAGATGATCGTTTAATTGTCAGGAAAAGTAAATTAAATCCTAGACTAACTGCTGTCGACTTAACCCGCGAGTTAATGGCTACCACTGGGGCGAATATTCACGTCACAACAGTGCAGCGTAGGCTTTTGGAAGCTGGACGAAGGGCTCGAAAGCCTATTAAGAAGCAACTGCTAACCACTGTTAAGTGCAAAAAACGCTTAATGTGGGCAAAATTACATCAACACTGGACAGTGAATGACTGGAAGAATGTACTTTTTTCCGATGAGTCTCATTTCAAGGTCCACGGCCACCATGTTTCTTACGTACGGAAAGGATCCGAAAAAGTAACAGCAGCTCATCTCCAACAAGCACCCAAATACCCCCCTAAAGTAATGTTTTGGGGTTGTTTTACACTTGAAGGCCCTGGAGCATTAATACCTATCAAGGGAATGATGAATTCTGACAAATATATTCACTTATTGGAAACCAGAATCGTACCCCAGCTGCAAAAATCATTTCCGGAAGGCAGAGGTGTGTTCCAACAAGACCTGGCACCATGCCATACATCTCGAAAAACTACAGAATTCTTCACCAAGAAGAATATTCAGGTACTCCCCTGGCCAGGCAACTCACCTGACATCAACCCCATTGAGAACTTGTGGTCAATTTGCAAAAGAAGAATGCAAAAAATGGATTGTTCTACAAAGGAGAAGATGATTTCTGCCCTCATTGGTGTATGGTTTCGCAATGAAGAAATGAAGAATATTTGTGGGAAATTAGTGGAATCCATGCCAAATCGTCTCAGAGCTGTTATTAGAAACAAAGGATGCCACATAGATTACTGAGGTATGTCTTAGATCCTTTTTTTATCGCGTTTGAGTGTTTTTGATAAGTACTTACATTGTTCGGATTAATTTGCACGCTACTGTACTTGAGGGCTGGGCAAGCAACGATCTATGAATCATTGAATGTAGTGCCTTTATGCTTAATAAACGTTGAGTTCAGCCATATTAAATTGTACGAAATTGTATGATATTGAACTATATTCACTTACCTTTGTAGAGGGAAGTTCATCTACCACTTTTCTCTTCTTTTTGATGAGTTGAACATCAACAGCGATCCGAGCTTTGAAACTGATGTGGAATATTCTAGTCTGCACTGTATTATTATAATTTGTTACATGCTTTAATTCTGAGTTTAATAAGGTAGAAATTTATAGAATCTTCTGTAATTTCATTTTGAAATTAAAAATTCTAACAGTAAAATAGGTGTTTAAAAATTAATAAACAGTTAAAATTTATTTCAAATCCATTTGTCTAGCAATGACCTATGTCTAGCCTGGGAATTAACTGAGAACCACTCAGTATGATGTTGAGAAAACGTGTTAGGGTGTCAGTCAGTTCAGTACATCAATCCTTTCTACCTGTTAACTCTTAAGTTTGGTAATTCTCTAAAATAATTAAACCATCGCTGCAAGTTCCTCCACTCTCAATGGCGCACACATGGGAGGGGGTTAGGAAGCTCAAGCATACTCAATAGAAAAATATAAAAACGAAAAATGAAAGAAAGAAGAAAGTTTTTAATGTTTTGATGTGTTTATTGTGGAAATTGTTGAAAAAATGATCTTTAAATAATCAGGTATGTTGATGGATTTCTCACAACATACTTTTATTTTTAAAAACATGATTCCTGTGACAGTGAATGGATTTATCAAGAGAATTTCGTCACCTTTTATGTGATTTTTATGCTGTATGAGTTGTTACTAGATATTTGTGTGGCTTAATCTCCTCTGCAAGTCCACAGACCCTAGGCAGGGGGGGATAGGGTTGCCCCCCCCCCCAAATGTTAGAGCAATTACCTTTGTTTTGATTAATGTGCAAATATCAAATGAACTGTTGCAGCCACTTTGGGATATTAAAAAATAAAATAATTATTGTGGGTAGTTGAAATGATTATTCAGTTCATTGAATTTATATAATATATTACGTTCATTATTCCTTCGTTTATTACCGGTAGTACATCTGCATTAAAATTATTATTCTTAATTATTTCATACTTTGGAACATTCTTCACTTAAGTTATTTTATGCTGTTTTAATCCCAATTGTAAGGTATCAAAAATGAAAGCAACACAATGTAAATAAGGAAACATCTTATTCAGAAGCATGATATGGCTCAGGCTGCAGTGCAGAATTCGAAACTTCGAAACTAGTCAGCCAGGTAATTTCCTTAAGAATTTAAAACAGTAAAGAAATTTTGATGTTAATTAGCGAAATTCAGTATTCATAACTCTAGGTCAATTCGATTAAAATTTTCAATATTCCAGGTATTATACACGAAAAGTTATGTTTTAAAAACATCTATTTCTTGGCATCTTGTGTAACAAATGTAAATTTTCTCCATTGTTTTAAATTCATTTTTGATTTCTATATTGTTGAAAAGTCCACCTAAATAGTTGTGGTGTGTCCCAGCACACTTTATTTTGCCATTTCAAATTTGGTGCATTCAAATGAATATGTGAAAACGACCACTAATGAAAGTTTTAAATGTGTATTAAAAAAGTTCAATATTTATGAGAAAAATTTAAATACACTTTTCCTCGTTTTTGCTTCCTTTTCGAGATAAAAATTGTTTTATGTGAAATATTTCATAGGGTGTTTTGGGAAAGCCAATGAAAGAATTCCAAATATGCCAGTTAATTTAAGGAAGCACTCTTTTATGATAATAAATGATTGAAAGAATTTTAGTTGTGTCCTTTGTATGTGCAGAAATGTAATTTGAACAAAGGTAACTTTTAGCTCTGCAAGGGAATTTTACAATGTTATATTTGTTTGGATCAAATTTCTGTACATTTAAAGGACAAAACTCTTAAATCTTTCAATCATATGCAATAATACTGTGCTCTCTTAAATTGACTGAGCACATTAGGAATTATCCTGGCATCCACTCTTCAGTATCTATTTAATATTACTATATTTATTGAAATTATACAGAATGGTCCGAAAGTTTGTCATTCAGAATTTGTGGACTACATGGCAGGGCATTGTATTCAGAAAGCATAGACCACACACCACTCAGAAACTCATTGAAAATTACAAGGAAGAATGGGCATTTATTGACCAAAAAATAACCATGACTTTGGAGGAGAGTTTCGGAAAATTGTTTTTGAGTGACACAGAAATAATGGACGCCACACAGAGTACTGATAATCATGGTAGATCATCAAATGCTGTATCTTTTTGAACTTGAAAAATAAATTCGATACTTCTGTGTTTAACGGTTTGCTTCACAATGAGAAACTTTCGGATCACCCTGCAGAAATTAGCTCTTTTAACGTATTTTGTGGGTTGATGTGATCATGTATGTCAGAATTTTATGTCATTGTCATGTTAAAGAACATTTCAAATATGAAACCTATTATATTAATTGAAAAAAGAATACAATTTATGACACAATCAAATACTAAAGAACTCACAATCACTTCGGTTATAAACAACAATTTAACATTAATATGCATATATATTCCAATTCAAGTATGAAATAAAAATCAGAAAAAGATAAGTTTTAAACACAAGTGCAAATTAACCACGTTAAAATAATCGGAGCAACTGTGGCTCCTCTAGAGTCTTTTAATGTTAAAGAACATTTCAAATATTAAATTTAATATTTTAATTGAAAAAAGAATACATTTTATGACACAATCAAATGCTAAAGAACTCATAATCACGTCGGTTATAAACAACAATTTAACATTAATATGCATATCTGTTCCTGTTCAAGTTTGAAATAAAAATCAGAAAAAGATAAGTTTTAAACACAAGTGCAAATTAACCACGTTGAAATAATCTGAGCAACTGTGGCACCCCTAGAGGCTTATTTAACATGTTTCTACAACAGATTCAACAAATTTTTAATTTATTAGCCGATATATATATATTGCTTCCTTCAGTCTTCTTGTGGTGGGGTTGACAAACCATTCATGTAACAAAAAATTTCTTCTTATGAAGCGTGAAATGTGAGTCAGACTGCAGTCGACCTGAAAAACAGAAAAGGACTGATCATTTACGGTTATGCACAGGGATTGCATTGAAATTATATGAAGCAGAAATCTCGAAAATATTATTTGATCAACTAAAAAAATATAAAGCAGATATTAGAGTGGTTCAGGAGCTAAGGTGCCTTTGGAATGGAACAATAGACAGGACTGCGTAAAATTCTATATCAGCGATGATAAAAAAAGAAATGTCAAGTTAGTACTGGTTTCCTATTACATAATATAGTTAGATATTCTGCATTGGATTTTAAGCCTGTAAGCGAAAAAATCTCATAATTATAACATTCCTCATTTACAGCACAATTGAAGTACATGCTGCTGTCAAAGGTAATTTAGGTGCTGAGAAAGAAGATTTATCTGTTATTGAAGAGCGCTTTATAAACTATTTAGTATCGATGGGATTGTTGATAGCGAGATAGTATTTGGCAAGACGAAGCCGAGAATTAGCCATAGATTACTTGATATTCACCTTACTTTTGGGTAAAATCTCGGAGAAAGCCCAACCATGTAATTAGTGTAATTGGGAATTGAATCCATGCCTGAGCAAAAATTCGGATTTGAAGGTGACTGAGTTACACCGGTGCCCAAATGATTGTTATTCCCTTCTTGAGTGCAGATCCTCAGGAAACTTGTGATTCGTGTTGCAGGAATGATATTAATATATTGTTTGTAGGAAATGTAAGTTCTACGATTTGCAAAGTATATATACAGAGTGAACCATAGGTGATGTCATTAACTTTGAGGAGTCATTGATAGAGATATTTAAAACAAAAAAGTAAATACACTTTTGCTCGTTTTTGCTTCTTTTTCGACATAGAAATTGATTTGTATGAAACATTGATAGCGTTTTGGGGAAAATCTCGGAAAAAACCCAACGATTTAATCATCACAAGTGGAGATCGAATCACCACCTGACCAGATGTCTAGATTCACAGGCAGAGCTGCACTGGTAGTCAAGAAGACTTTTATTCCTTCTTGAGGAAATTTACGATTTATATTAGGCCCATTCTGATGTACAACTTTGAAATATGAACTTTGTCATCGGCCAACCTACTAAGTCTAATTCTGTTTGAAAGGGAAATTTTTGCTTCATTTCAATAACAAGGAGAGCGGCGTATAATACATGATCATGAGTTATATGACATTATAAATCATCTGATATAAGAGCTGTTAAATTGTCAATATTGAAGTAGGTAGGACATGTGAAAAGAATGAGAGAAATGGAAATACCAAGAAGGATATTGGAATGCAAGGCAAAGGGAAGAAGTGTAGAGGACCCCGGTTGAGATGGTTGTATGGAGTGCTAGAATATCTCAGTAGGATCCAAGTTAAAATATGTGGATGGTTGCCAGGTATATATATTTATATAATACAAGAAGAAAATTCCTAGAGCGCTCTTCTCCTGCTAAGACAGCACACATTTGTTAGTAACTGCGGAAGCTACCATGTTCTCTTAGTAAATGTAACAGTAGTCGTTTACACTTTTATAATGGTGTTTGGTTATTTTCCAGATATTCCTATCAAGATTTATTTATTGCATATTACCACATTCCAATTTGTAGGATTGAGCTGAATGGTTCCTACTTCATATAAATATAAGCCTATTTTAGATTCGATTTCCCTTGCTTGCTACATTCTCCCTATTGCATACTAGCACCATAAGATTGACAATAAAATAATCACTTCAACCACTGCATTTTCCTTCTATCTGTAAGAGAAAATAAATGGGAGTTTAAATCAATTTATTAACCTCTTCATATTTTCCTCTCAACAAGCAATTGGAAGTCCACACCTGTGAAGTAACAGTTAGTGCATCTGGCTGCAAAACCAGGTGGCCCAAGTTCGAATCCCGGTTGGTATAAGTTACCTGGTTGAGGTTTTTTCCGGGGTTTTCCCTTACCCAATATGAGCAAGTGCTGGGTAATTATCGGTGCTGGACCCTGGGTTGATTTCACCATCGTCATCACCTTCATCTTATTCAGATCCTAAAAAATTTGTCGTAAAATAACCTACTAAACGAAAAAGCAATTGGATAATAGCATTAAATCCCATGTTCTGTATCACTTCGCATGCATTTTTCCATATTGGTTGTAAATTTGGCCTGTTTTCTATCTTTAACAGATCTAAATCGGCTTGGTTGCATCAGAGAAAATCTTGTAAGCATTTTATTATTTGATTTTACTTTGTTCGTGTACAGTCTTTCTTCAGCTAACTGCAATGCATTTTGCTTTTCACTTCCAATGGCTAGTGCTCATAATTATAATGTGTTGTCTTTGCTGCCTGCGATTCTCCTAGCATGTTGGCCATCTTACTAAATGATATTTCATATGGTGGAGTGCTGTAAATTTAGTTATGAAATGTGGAATTGTAAGTGAATATTACAAATTCTGCATAATAATTAACAGTATCCAGCCACGTTCCCCAACGATTCAAGACTGACTGCGGGGGGTAAGGATATTCCAGGGGCAATTGTTTGGAACAGCAACATTCTGTAAGGGGCTTTTAAAAATATTTTCTTCACATGTGAGATGAAACTGTCAACATTCTTGTAGGATAAACGAATCTCCTCCACAACTCTGTGTAGACCATGAGCCAGACATGTCAAGTGAATCAATTTCGAATGCAGAGTTTGTATCTCCTTCGCTGCTTTCACCATGTATTGAGCGGCGTCAGTAACGAAAAGAAGAACATTTTCCCGCTTGATGCCACTGGACCATGAAAGACGCATTGAGTTTTCAAACAAAGCAACTATGGATTCGTTGTTCACTTTTTGTAACTTCACGTATCAATAGAAATGTTTCACCAGGTTCATCACGTGACAATATCCCAACCATTACATTTGCCACATACGTGCCCTTAACATCTGTAGATTCATCAACAGAAACCCAAATTTGTTGTCTCCTACATGGCTTTGTATGCATTTTAATATCCGGTCATAACAAAGTGGCATATAGTGTTGTAGCATTGTAGATTCGCAAGGAAGTTTTTTGTTGGTGTGTTTTTTAATAAATGTTTTGAAATGATGGTTGTCTACCTTGCTTAAAGGGATATTTGCACTCGCCATCATATTACATAAATCACTTAGAAATTCCCATTGGTCGCACAAAGTTATGTCCAAAAACAGATACTTCCAATCGTTTCAAGCTGTCGTTGTGCTTTCTGCTGGCACAATATATCTTTACATCATGCCATCTATCCATTCTTAAAGATTGTTTGCATATTTTACAAAAAATTGTTTGTTCTTTAATACTAAAATACTTAGTATCAAACTTCTATCTAAACACACGCAATTCTGAAGTATTTTGATATATTGCGGCATTTTTTATTGAATTCTTCTCTACACTGAACAAATGTTAAACTTTGACTATTCCAACTGCAGTAAAGTAAAAACAAGTGCTTACATAGGTATACATTAGCTGTAGCTGCTCCATCTATTTGGACCAGTCACAACTCTTAACATGAACTGCTGCTACTAGAGACTGAGAGGTCGCTCACCTCCTCTGTACTACCGTAACACAGTTTAGTATATACAGATGCGAAGCTCAATACATAATGAATATCCATACATAGTTGCTGACCACATGGATCACTACTATCGCCTCAGCACAGACCCTTTCTCGAGCAGACGATAATGTATGTTCGGGTTTTCTATTTCAGTGTATGGAGCTCAGTGAAATATTATACCCTTATTGCTTATCATTGCTAAGTTTTATTTAGTGGAATGTGTCCATAAGTTCCGTTTACTTCTTACTGTATAATTTGTTGCAGGAATAATTACAAAACTGAGTTATTTTAATGTGAAGAGAATTTTACATGTTAAAATAATCTATTCGCATCAACATTTTAAGTTTAGAATGAAAGCTATTTCGAGGTTTAATAAAAAGTGGTTATGATCTTAGGCATTCGGTAACCCGTTTCGCAGTGCACGGTTTCCATTACAAAGCATGTTCAGCAAAGAGGTATCACGAACCAAACTCAGACTGCGTATGTGATTGGTGCGGTAAACCATGTGGTAGATATCACGTTCTACAGTGCAGCAACAGAAACATATCATTGACCGCGCTGAGCACAGAGTTATGAACACACTCCTGCACATTGTGCGATTTTTCTTATTATTATAAAAATGCATTTATATTGTAATTTTAATTTAGCACATCTAACTTCCTTAATTGTAGATAGAAAATTTACCATACCACTCCTATGAAATTAGTGTACATACGATTGTGTTGCTTGGTCTCTTAGGAAGTAGATAAATCAATAATTCAGTATGTACTCGATTGTAGTATTAAAAGACAGACAAATTGAATGTGCTGCGTATCATACATGACATTATGCTTAATTATAATGTATAATCGCGAATATAGGAATATAAATAATAACCTATAATTTCCATATGACATAAAAAATGACTACATATATAAAAGCAGGACATTGCAGACTTTGTAAATCTAGTTGCTCTAGTAATAGCACTGTGAGGTTACCGTATTTCAATATAGTCAAGTGTCCGAAGGCCAATAAGGCAGCAATCGTAAAGCGGTGGAACTAGCGCTGAGGTAGTTCCTGCGATTTCGGAAGTGAAAATCGTTGAATTTATAAGAGATTTTTTGTGGAGGTGCAGGTGATCGTATAAGCAAGACATAATAAAAGCCAAAACTAACTAAACCTAACCTATCACAGATCCGTATAAGCAAGGAGTATCAGTACAAAGGAACTAACTCTGCACTAGTTTAGCCTACTAACATAGTACATTAATCAGACTTCAGATTGGAATACTGCAAGAAACGAATAAATACAACTGAAATAGAGACAAATTGCATTTACAAGTTATCACACGTAACTTTATGCTTAATTGTAATGTATAAATGCAAACATCGGCAACCTGATTGCATGTTGCTTGTGGCAATTCAACGAAGTTTAATAATGATTATTCAATTACTTACATGGATTTTCCCCAGGAAGGCTGATCTACTAGTGATGAACGTCGGCCTAGATATTTAGGCGCATTCTCTGAGCTTCTGGCTGACCCAGATTTAGGTCAGATCTAGTTGGCTTCCGAAGCTCAATGTTGGGTTTGGTTTCAGTATCTTTCCGTATTTGCTGCTCAACATAAAATCGTTCTGCGTATATATTGAGTAAGTAGAGATCCCAGAGACGCTGCCTTTTTATGTATTCAGCAATACTGTATGCTATATAGAAGCAAAGTAATGCGTAGAACCAGAGGAAATATATTTTGAAATCATTGATGTTGAAAAGAGCCTTTGTTATGCCAACTATTACGAACAATATGCCCATGCCGATTATGGCGCTGCAACTCACGTTTCCGAGGGATGGATTATAAAACTGGATAGTTTTGAAGACTGCACAGATCCAAGCAGCTAATGCTGTGATCACATTTACGTGCCACATATATTCGTCCGTGTCATTGTCGTAGATGAAATAGCAGCCCATCAGGAACAAACTTTTAATGACTAAAGATTTCCCTGCGATTCGCCATAAGTGTATGTCTGTCAATGCTACCAGTACGTCGCATAACCCCGAAATTGATATAAGAAAAAAAAGACTCCGAATCATTAACATCTGAATATCGTTCATTTGCAGAGCCACTGATCTTGCATGATGGCTTTTGTAAAAAGAAGCAGCAAGCTTCAGCATCCCTTCCAGGAACATATATTTTCTTATGTTACCATATTTGAAGGGCGCGTATTTCATCAAAGGCTTGTCTCTTCTACCACAGTGTTGCTTGATGTAAATACACCAATCTTCCAAAAGCCATATAATCCCCACTAATAGCATGCATATTCCACCGAGAATAAACTCAAAGCCTGTATTCATCTCTTACAGATTTGAAGGCACGGCCTCTGGGTTCAGATATTAACAGTACCTATTTCACACCAACTATTGTATTAAAGCGCCGGATAACTGGCGTTACTGCTGCCCTTCTCAGGTGTTTAACTACGCGAGTCAAATTTGTCACAGTTTTGCGCTTCGATACTCTTTGCTGTGTCTTCGATAACAGAGAACATTATTCATATTATGGAACGCTACGAAATTGGCGATGTTGTTATACGAAACACAATTACTGTAAAAGTGAATGATATTATTCTCTTAGTGATGTACAATATTAAAAATAAAATTAAATATTTGCCGTGGATGTGTAGGGGGAAAACATTAAACATTCATAAATTACTTCTTCTGCTTCTTCTTCTTCTTCTTCTTCTTCTTCTTCTTCTACATTCTAATTTTATAAGCTTATTAATATCTGCGGACATATAATTTTTATTATAGCATATTATCATTATTTCTTATTTCCGTTGCAAATGAAAAATATGTGGGTCAAATTATTTGCCTACATCACTTCATTTAGCTACAGTTATTCAACTATTAGTGTAGGCCTAGTACCTGTAATTCAATTACATTTAACCAACTTACATTCAGTTTGCTGTTAGTATAACAATAATAATAATAATAATAATAATAATAATAATAATAATAATAATAATAATTCTCAAAGTTAATATATAGACAAAAAATACAGCCGAATTATATACAAATATCAATTTGAAATAAATATAAATATATATATGTAACACTAATGCTGTTTGGTCGACCCAATATTTTTTTGGCCTATCTTGCACTTATGTATTGTTTTAGTGCAAGTATTGAACATTTTTTTCCGATGTACAGTCCATTTATTGCATACCATAAAACTTATTTACCTGCTTAAGCTGATTTTTTGTTTCTAGTTCTACATTGCGCAGCAAGTTTATATAAGTCGTCAAAGATGTTATTTTCATCCATTCCTTTTTCAGTGCAGAAATATTTATAGAGCTCATATAAGTCTTCTCTAGTTGGCAAGTCTTTACTTCTTAATTAATCTCACAATATTCTTTTGTCAATCTCTCAAAACTATTGTATTTTGTAATACAGTATAGAAGATTGCTAAGTAATTTCTAACTAAACCCAAAATGTTATTATCTGTTACTTCTGAGATTGCGTATCTGGCAAATTTCTTTTTGTGTGTTAGTTCTGTGACTTTTCTATCTTTTAATAACTTTTCTTTTACTTCTTGTTTTTGTTGTTAGTGTAATAATCCGATTATAATAACTATGCAGTTATTCATTTGCTAGTAAAGTCATTCGACTGAAATATCGTACAGCTCTTCTGTTGCAAGTTGAAACATTTGATTACATCATTTAACGACATAGGACTAGTTAAATTCGTACCACAGACCTTTCATGTTTACTGGAAAAACGCTAGATGGCTCTCACAGAACTTGGCCCTTCTTGTACAATTAATAGCATTCATCCATAGCCATTTTCATTTCGCCAAACTGCACTTTTATTTCTCAGCTTTTTGCACTGTTATTACCGTCTAGTATATACAGTCAAGAAGCTCAATACTTGCTAAATATGCAAACATAGACAGTTGAAATATGCATCCATAGATAGTTGCTAGCCACCAGGATCGCTACTATCGCCTCATCACAGAATCTTTCCCCAGCAGACGATAAAATGTATTGTACATTCGATATCGTACTCTCTTGAAAAAAATAACACCTTCCTTCCACTATTGAAATACGAAATACATAAGGTTCATATATTATTTTCATAAAGCATATATATGATATTTTATAAACTCACCTTCCTGGGTCTTTCGGAAGAAGGATAACTCTGACCCTGGTCGAGGTGGGTTCCTCCAAGTCGGTGACAGGAGGGTGCAATGGTGGCTCGCGTGCTTTTCCTTCCGGCCATTTTTCGTCTTATCACCGACCTCTCCTTTTCGTTCTCTCGTCATTTTCGTCACTCTACTTCTCTCCGCCGGCCACCATTGCATGCGGAACGCCCACCACATCATCACAGCCATTTTCACCTCTCCACCTCCGCTGCTAGTTTTGCCACGTCCGCCACAATGACGGGATTGATTTGTTATGGATGCTGTGCTAGGTTACATTCCTTTTCCTCTTCTAGTTTTCATATTCATTATTAGGTTAAGTATCTTAGGCTTACAACTCCCGTCTCACCAGCGGGTATCTTTCCTATCTCCGTGGTCCTGTCCCACGGTTTCGAGCGCAACTTCCAACTTGTGCTGCCCAACAGGGCACCCAGCAACGAAGCAATAGTGGACCCTTCATACTGCCCCTATATGCAAGTTTAGGTGCCGAGCCCGGACCAGAGGTCAAGTATACTCACGTAGAGTCCCAATGGGGCCCGGGGCGATTTAGACGTCCTGGTGACCGACTCTGCTCGCCAGGGCGAATATATCGCTCCGACGTATTACTGCTGACTTATGGGTGTCGCAGTGTAATCAACCACAAGTACCCTGAAGCTGCGTGCGGTCTGCGATTGCTCTGGCTTTGGGAGGTTTGTCGGAGTTAGCCGAGTGGTCCGGCGGTTGTGTTCAGCGTAGAGTGGGGAGCCACGTGCGGTTATTCCCGTGGTAGGGGCATAAAATTGCGACACGCCTCTGGTGCAAGACTTGCCATTATGTGTTTAATGACCAGTTTGAAGGGTAACTTGCGTGAAGTGGGATGCTTGGGATCGGGCTGTGGGGGGGTCCCCACAGCCAGCACAGACCGAGAAGAATTTTAGGTGTCTTTTTCTTCCGCCCCCCCCCCTGGTGGCAGGCTGACGCCGACGGTTACGTAGGGGGGCCAGTTCAAAATGTCCTCGCGCTCCTCTTCCCCTCCAGTAGAGAAGTAACACAAAAAACAGAAGATAGGAAAAGTCAATGTGACTGGTGGTCATATGCCGAACAATGCAATGGATTTGGACCCTGAGATGGTAACAGTTAAAGTGCCGCCTCCGAAGTTCATCAGTATCACCTTGGATGGAACGGAAAAAACCATGAAAAACATTAATCCATTCTACATGAGACGTGCGCTCGATGGACTCGTTGGCAAGGTCAGAATTGCAACTCGGCTCCGTAACGATAGTCTCCTCGTTGAGACTGCATCTGCAAAACAGAGTGAGTCGCTGTTGAAAGCAAAGTTGTTTGGGGTCATACCCCATCAGAGTCGAACGTCACTCCTTGCTTAACATCACGCGAGGAGTTGTGCATACAGATTCTCTAGATGGTCTGTTAGATGAAGAGATCCAACTAGAGCTGGCGGAACAGTCTGTGTCAAGGGCTTACCGTATACTACGGAAGCGGGACGGACGGACGGACGGACTGAACTCCTAGGCACACTCTTTCTGACCTTTGACACGTCTCTTTTGCCAGAACATATCTTTGTCGGCTACGAGCGTGTCCCTGTGCGTGCGTATGTGCTGAACCCAATGCGGTGCTTTAGGTGCCAACGGTTCGGACATATGCAAAAACGTTGCACAAAGAATATCATCTGTGCAAAGTGCGGCGGTGCTGACCATGGGGATTCCCCATGCACCGGCGCCGAGCACTGTGTGGATTGTTCTGGGGACTATGCTTCTAATTCTAAAAACTGCCCAAAGTGTATGCTGGAAAAGACGATTCAAGAGCTTCGAGTCCGGGAAAATACTATCTTTTTTGAGGCACGTAAGCGTATTTTGGATAAAGAAAATAAGGAAACTGAAAAGTCCTATGCGGATGTACTGCAGAGAGCAACAGAGGGAATCGATGCCACCACGCAAACGCCACCTCTCACAAACATACCTGGGAAGCGAATTGAGATCGCAACCCAGACATATGTAGGCGCCGCTACTCAGACTGCTGAGTCAGACGACACTTGTGGACTTGACATCAGGCCTTACATCCCTAAGAAAATCATTGCTATGACAGCAGAGAAGGATTGTAGGCCTAGTAGAACACCTGAACGTCGCACTTCTAGTTTGGATGGTAGGTCGAGATCACGTTCTCGATCACGTCCTCGATCAAGATCACGATCAGGAGTGCGACGAACTGCAAGTGAGTCGCCAGAGTCGAAGAGAAAGCAGTCGCAGGCAAAAGCATCTTCCCATAGAAAGGAAAAGAAGAGAAGATCCCCTGTTAAGCCACCAACATGCTATAGCTCCTCTTGATGACTGATATTGTACAGTGGAATATGAACAGTGTACGCAGCAGATATACAGAATTACAGCAATTGATTTATCATGAAAACCCTGCTATTTTATGTCTCCAGGAGACACACCTTCGGCTCAAAAAGTCCCCGAGTATCTCGGAATACTACGTTCACTGGTACGATCACCTTGCTGGTATCCGTGCCAACGGAGGTTGTGCCCTCCTATTCCACCAAAGTACCTTTCCTCTATTATCAACATCAACAGCCCACATCAATGCATAGCCGCTCGAGTCACTCTACCTTCCATCCAGTTCTCAATAGTCTCTGTATATATGCCCCCAGACACACCTTTCACAGTGCATGAAATTGAAGACATTCTCTCGCAGGTACCTGCTCCATATCTGGTAGTGGGGGATGTCAATGCATCCCACCAATCATGGGGCTCAAATTCCGATGATGACAGAGGAAATAAAATAGCAGAGGTATGTACCCGTCTAAATCTTGTTACC
Source organism: Periplaneta americana (assembly GCF_040183065.1). NCBI lineage: Eukaryota > Metazoa > Arthropoda > Insecta > Blattodea > Blattidae > Periplaneta > Periplaneta americana. The sequence goes on along the minus strand of NC_091126.1, from coordinate 150,919,812 downwards.
CTGAATTCAGGGGAAGCAACACATCTCTCCTTACGGTACATACTCCATGGTAGATATCTCCATTTGTAGCTCAGTTTTGTCCACGCATTTCGAATGGTCTGTGATTCACTACCTACATGGTAGTGACCACTATCCCATTCAAATGCGTATGTCCGCTTTATATCCTGTGGAATCTCGATCTCCAAACTGGGTTCTTAAAAAGGCGGACTGGGTCGGATTTTCGGAGTCCATATCATTCAATGATAACGAACATGAAAGTGTGGACTCCGTAGTAGACCATTTCTCAAATGTGGTTATGAAGTCAGCGGAATTATCTATCCCCCGGTCGTCCTGCAGGCCAAAACGCTTCTGTCCCCTGGTGGACGGATGCCTGCAGAGATGCAATCCGTGACCGCAAACGTGCTTTACGCCAATTTGAGCGCCATCCGACCCAAGAATATTTTGTCCAGTTTAAACATCTTCGAGCCAAAGCTCGTCGCATTGTGTGCGATGCTAAGAAGACGTCCTGGGCAAACTACGTCATTTCATTGAAACACAACGCCCCAGCTAACACCATATGGGACAAAGTCCGTCGAATAATGGGGAAACGTAGTTCTGTAATTCCGGGCCTTGTAAACAGTGGAGTAACGACCACCAGGCCAATAGAAATTGCTGAAATATTTGCTACCACATTTTCACAAATAAGCAGCTCAAATAATTATGACCCGGAATTTCTGAAAATCAAAGATACTGCAGAAAAACGAAATCTAAATTTTCAATCTGACAACACTGAAGACTACAATGCACCGTTCACATCCGAGGAGCTGGAGGCGGCACTGGACACATTTCCCTGACACCTCCCCTGGTCCTGATAACATCCATATCCGCATGCTTTGTCATCTTCCACCAGCTGGAAAATCCTTCCTTCTGTCTATATACAATAGAATCTGGACTGAGGGTGTATTTCCATCTGCTTGGCGTTCCGCCATTGTAATTCCAGTCCAGAGACCAGGAAAGGACCCTTCTTCATCAGGCAATTGCAGGTCAATCTGTCTCATCAGCTGTGTATGCAAGGTTATGGAAAAGATGATAAGCAAATGCCTGATGTGGGTACTCGAATCGGGAAACCGATTATCTAATATCCAATGTGGTTTTCGTAAGCACAGATCTGCTGCAGGCCATCTTGTTCGGCTGGAGACCGTCATTAGAAATGCTTTCCTCAAGAAGGAACATCTAGTGGTGGTCATCTTTGATTTAGAAAAGGCTTACGATACCACGTGGTGTTATGGAATTCTGCAAACCCTGCATGATTGGGGACTTCGTGGCAGTCTGCCAACGTTTATTGCGAAGTTCATGGCAGAGCGGTATTTCTGAGTTCGAGTAAGCACCACACTTTCTAACGAACATCTCCAAGAAAATGGTGTTCCGCAGGGGTCTGTATTAATCGTTCTTCTTTTCTGCATTGCGATCAATGTCATTGCCAACTGTGTGGGTAACTGAGTATCTTCTCTCTTGTGCGTTGATGACTTCAGTCTATATTACAGTTCCCGATACCTCCCATCTATTGGTCGACAGTTGCAACTGGTCATCAACGTGCTATCGGAGTGGTCTTTCCGCAATGGCTTTAAATTCTCCACTCAAAAGACGCAGTGTGTCCACTTCTACAACCATCGTGGACTCCATCCACATCCTGAAGTACGTCTTAACCCAGATAAGCCTGAAACTTTTTGTACTATGAATTTCATCATATCCTTATAAAATGTACTTAAAATATTCGTTTATATAGTTTTTTAACAGCCACTGTGTATTCATGGCATTGGTTTTTGAAATAAGTGGTGTCCTACATATAGGTCGGTAGGATATAGGAAGAACATATGGGCAATATGCATTAGTTGTCCTAAATGTAGGACCGAATGCAGATACGAGTTGTGATCTCAGTGTATATCAAAACTACAATAATATAGTGCAACAATGTAATTTTAGACTGAATACTTTAACTCATTCTTGTGATAATATGTTATAAACTGTAAACACAAATTGTTTTCTCTTATATATTCCTGAAGTGAGCAAAGTAATAATATGAACATTTAGTGTTCATTACTGTGAATTGCAACAAAATAAATCCACATATATAATTCAGCGGTAAATTATTCAATATTGTAACTTGAAAATGAAAATTAACTAATCACAGTGATGATATAATGAACTGTCACATACATGCGAAGTTCTGAATATTTACTACACATTAGTGTGATATACAAGAAAACACTTGACATGTAAGCCAATGCCACACTTCCTTCCTACAGGAAGTCTTCTGATGACACACTCTACACCTGGTTTGACAGTTCTGTTAGATCACCAAATGTTCGAGCCTGTCGAATCTCGTATCTGCATGTTCCATTTGCGATGCCTTGCTTGGGCCTCTTTTTGTTAAGCGCTTATTTGTCGTCTGAATGCCAGATGATCCAGCTTTCCGTCATTATTTTTGTGGAGCCATGCATTTTGCTCAGCCATGCCAATACACTGCATGATTATGGAGAAGTACCAATTTTTACCGCGAATGACAGTTCTATACAATGATATATTCTGATTTGCACGATCAACTCCACCCATGTGTTTGTTGTAGATAGATATATTTCTGGGCTGAGAAATTTGAATTTTCTTTTTCTTAAGTCTTGAATATCTAGAGACAGTTTGCAGTGGGTTCACAGGCACGGATTTTATGCTACAGTATTGACACTGTTATCGTTCCACTTGTAAATGACAACTTTTGCTTCAGCTGTTTGGAAGTCATAAGATCCTCTCTATCTTTTCTTCATCTCAAAAGTAGTCACCAAGGGGCAATTTGACTTCCTATTGTCTCGAATTGTAGCAGTAGCTCTGATTTTTCGCTTTCCTATCTCCACAAATAGAGGAATACTGGTGAAAAAGTTGTCGAAGAAAAAGTGATAGGCTGCATCAGGGTGCTCAATCCTAAACATGTCGGAATACTGTAACACAATGTTACCTCCCAAGCCTTATTATTGATAATCTTCTTTTATTGGGGCCGAAGCCCCTTGATATGGCTCAAACCAAATGACGAATCCATTGTCTGTAGTGCCAAGCCAAAATTTGAAGCCATACCTGATGGGTTTATTCTTGATAAATTGTTTGCAGCCATGGTGCTCTTGAAAATCTGCTCTTTTATTCATTATATAACATACATATTGCTGTATTACAGAATTTTAAATATTAAAAAGACAAAATTATTTTAATAGAAATGTACGTGGATCATCCTACCGTCCTACATATAGGTCGCTTCAGTTTAGCCTATTATAAACGCGAAGTAATCACAGTAAATTGCAATCTTACTTAATAATACGATGTATTCATGTCTTGTAAGTGTACAAATAAAATTACAAAGTTCTAGTTCCACTTAAAAGTAAATAAAATAAATTACACTTACAAAGTGTTTGTCATGGTAAGACACAGACAACTTTCAAGCACAAGTATACTACGATATGAACACTTGCAACATCGGCTGTCTCATCAACAACTAAATAGAGGTCTGTAACATTAGCAGCAGGACTGCCAACTTGTAGGAAGTCAAAGAGATAGATTTAAATTGAGAAAATATATGCCGTCCTACATATAGGCCAGTAGGTTTATCTGGGTTAATGGAGTGGAGTTGTAATATACAGACACTGCGAGGTTTTTGGGCCTTATTTTTGATTATAAATTAACGTGGGAGGCGCATATCCGTGATTTGAGAAAGCTCTGTGAAAAATGTTTAAACATTTTACGCCTTTAGTCAGGGGTTCGCTGGGGTGCAGACCGCATAGTGCTTTTACGTCTTTATCGTGCCCTTATCCGTTCAAAGCAGGATTATGGCTGTTTTATCTATGGCTCAGCAAATAAATCTAAGCAACGTCTCTTAGACACTATCCATCATCATGGAATACAACTCACTACAGGTGCCTTCCGAACGAGTCGGATAGAGAGCCTGTATTGTGAAGCGGGGGAACCATCACTGTATTGGCGACATAATGTCCTCTTGTGCTCATATGCGGTTAAGCTCCACTCGCAGCCTGAGCACAATTCTTTCGACTCTTTCCATCATTCGTCTCTTTATGGCCGATACAGTGAAAATCCACTAAGACCTCGTCCAGCAGGGGTGCGATTCCGTGAACTGCTCTCTGAGCTCGACGTCCATCTACCATCCATTTGCACACTAGAATACACCACCACTCCACCGTGGATTATGCGACGCCCCATGTTTGATGTAAGCCTGAGCCAAAGTTTTAAAAATTTTACACCAGCTTTTGTTTATAGACTTCGTTTTGTGAACTTTTATCATGTTTTCCAAATTATTCTTTAGTTTTTACTGACAGATCCCGAGTAAATGATAGTGTTGGTTGCTACTTCGTTGCAAATGGACAGATATTTAAATATAAACTGAGCGAATATACCAGTGTTTTTACTGCAGAATTATATGCTTTTTACAGAGTTTTGTTGTTTTTAATTCGACAACCTCGGGGCAGATATCTAATCTGCTCCGACTCTTTAAGTGCCATTCAGTCTTTGCAGTCTCTCTATTCAGATGATCCCCTTGTGTTAAGAACTCAGCAGCTGTTCCACACACTCCTAAGCTCTGACTCCGAGATTGGAGTAGTGTGGATTCCTGGCCATGTCGGAATTCGTGGGAATGAGGTCGCAGATGCTGCAGCCAAAGATGGTGCTACGAATGGCACTCTGGTATATTGGCGAGGGAGGTGGCAAGACTAACAAAATTATTTGAAATATAGAATATGGTGGCAATGGGAAGGAGAATGGTCTGCACAGGAGGAAAACAAATTACGCAGAATAAAGAATACTGTTCGAGTTTGGGATTCGTCCACAAGAGCGTCACGACACAAAGAAGTTTTACTCACCCGGTTGAGGATTGGCCACTGTCATCTGACACATGGCCATCTGCTACATGGCGAGCTTCAGCCGGAGTGTGATCTATGCCATGTTCCACTTACGGTGGAACATTTTTTATTGCATTGTACAGAATATGACCGTGTCCATTGGCAATATGGAATTCGGCTGATTCTTCGTGACGCTCTTGGAAATAATTTTAATTGTACAAATGCAGTCCTGAGATTTTTATCGAGTACTGGACTTGACAGGGTGATTTAGTTTTTTTATTGACCCGTTTTCCTGTCCTCCGGACCCTTTACATCCAGAGGTTACATTTGTTATTTAGTATATAAGTTTTTTAACAAACTTGACATTCGGACCTTTTACATCCGAGTATTTTAGAAATACGCCAGATAATTTATTGATGGTAGCATTTGTACTGTTATTTTATTGTCTCTTTTTAAATACTAGCTAAGGTCTGAGATTTTTATAATGTTTTATGCATCACCCTGTTGAAACTGCATTTATGTACCTCGTTTTAATCGTGACAAAGTTTTTTAGTTCTTTTAAGCATTCTGAATATTGTATTATGTCTCTGTTCTGTAAAGAATTTTAGATAAGGGCGCAGATAGCCATAGATAGTCTCCTTGCCTCATATTATTAATCAAATTATTGTATTTTAGCCATTTACAGTTATTACAACCGATAACAAGCATTTCACAGTTTACACAACTTTTCACAGTCAATGCCTTTTCGATCAGGACCGCCGTAGTGTATGTTCCTGTTTTCTATATCAGTGTATGGAGCTCAATGAAATAGTATATTATAACTTCATTACGTATCATTGCTAAGTTTTATTTAGTGCAATGTGTCCATAAGTTTCGTGTACTACTTGCTGCATAATATGTTGCAGAAATAATTATAAAACTGTGTTATTTTAATGTGAAGAGAATTTTACATGTTAACATAATCTGTTCGTATTAACATTTTAAGTTAAGAATAGAAGCTGTTTTGAAGTTTAATAAAAAATAATTTACATTGTGATTTTAATTTAGCACATTTACCTTCCTTAATTGTAGACAGAAAATTTACCATACCACTCCTATGAAATCAGTGTACATACGATTGTGTTTCTTTGTCTCTTAGGTTGTAGATAAATACAGTAATTCAGTCTCAATTGTAGTATTAAAATACAGACAAATGGAATGTGAGGGGTATCATACATGACAGTATGTTTAATTATAATCTATACTTGTGAATGTAGGAATATAAGTTAAATATAGTAAACTTAACCTATAATTTTCATGCGACATAATATACCGGTACATATGTAATGGCAGGGCCTTGGGGACCACTAAAATTAGACAGAAAAGGGCAACTGCTACAGTAAACATAACCTATAACTTCAGCATATCTAAACATCCATGCGGTGCAACTGAAAATTTCTTAATCGTGCATAAATGAATGTACAAGAATTTCGCAATATTTAATCAAAATAAAGGCAGGTATTACACATATGAACAACGTAATTTTCACACCAAAAATAATGTTACACCTTAACTCTCAAGTGAATTATGTCTGCAATGTCCATTATCATTTTTTTTTTAATTTTATTAATACAACTACACTGTCTACTGTACGGAAAGAATCTACACATAAACAACCAATAAGATATGGACACAAAAATATAACGGATGATTATAAAATTGCATCAGCTTTTAATACATATTATTCTACTCCTAAACTCTCAAGACAACATAGAAAGCTACAGAAGTCGATGAAATTAGAAATTAAGAAGAAAATGCAGGTTCAGAATCAAAATGTTACCACTACTGATGAAATTTTCTACCACAACTTCTACCTATTAGAGCTAGAAACTGCCATTAACAAACTTAGTACTGGTAACAAAAAAGCCCCAGGCCCAGACAATATCCACCCAGAATTCATCAAACACTTAGGCACTAAAGCAAGAAATGCATTACTTGACTTCTATAACTATGTTTGGAGCACCTCCGTACCTGCAAATTGGAAAAAAAAACAATATTATTCCAATATTGAAACCAGGAAAGACAGCAGACAAAATTGAAAGCTATAGACCTATATCACTAACAAGCCACTTAGCTAAAATCATGTAAAGGATGATATCAGGGCGATTAAACTGGTTTTTAGAAACAATCTTCTATCAACACAGCAAGCCAGATTTAGGATAGACCACTTAACAAAAGAACAAATAATCTTACTAAGTCAAGCTATTAAGGATGGATTTAATAAAAAGAAAGATACATTAGCTGTATTCGTCGATTTGAAATCAGCATATGGTAATGTGTGGAGATGCAATCTGATTACAAAGCTCCAGAAATTAGGCATAAAATCTAATGTGTTAAGAAGGATATTTGAGTTCATCACCCAAAGATTTTGTTCTACAACTTATGGATGAGCAAGTTCTAAATATAAACAAACTCACTTGGGCTTACCTCAAGGTGCAGTATTAAGCACAACACTATTCAACATATATATTAACGACCTACCACAAGAGCTGGAAAAGCATGACACTAAAACAGCACTCTTTGCTGATGATTTGGTTATTTGGACGTCACATAAAACCAACGCAGTAGAGAAACTTAAAAATTCCATCTAGTCATTGTTAGTGGCACTTGAAACCTGGTGTTCAAATAATATGATGTCAGTGAACACAGAAAAAACAAACTTTCAACTCTTCTCATTAAGAAAGAAACCAGTGAAAATAAATATAAACTATAGAGATGATAAGTTACAAAGAACTGAAAATGCAAAATACCTGGGTATACATTTCGACAATAAGCTCACACGGAGAAATCACATTGAACAGATCAGCACAAAGGCAACAAATCGCTTTAAATTACTAAAAAGACTGGCAGGAACGAAATGGGGTAGCTCAAGGAGTACACTCAACACAACCTACAACACATACATAAAGCCTATCTTAACGTACTGTGGTGAAGCACTAATAACCTCATCAACCACAAATAAACAGATATTAGAACGCACTCAAAACCAAGCTTTACGTCTCATCACTGGTGCAATTAAAACTACTCCAATTGAAGCCATGCAAATAATCACATCTAATAAACCAGTTGTAACAGATCTTGAAACCCAAGCCCTATTAATGTATGAAAAATTAAGAAAGCTTCCAAACTGGGATAAATGGAGTAAATACAAAGATTCTAAATTTACATTGAGGACCCAAAATGGTTACATACAAGAGGCAGAAAAGCTTAAGCAAATTCTAGAAATACCAAGTGAAAAGGAAAACTTGATGTCTCGATATAATCCACTTAATAACTTCAAAGTAGATTGCAGCCTTGATCTTGATGAAGTCTTCAACAAAAAAGATATAAATCCAGAAATAGCAAAAGCCATTGCCCTATAAACAATTAATAGAAAATATCCACAAAAGGACTGGTTGTACATTTACACTGATGGATCTCTCATGGGTCAAAATGAAGGAGCTGGAGCAGGAGCTACTTGCCAATACTTTTCTCTTTATAAAAATGTTGGCAAGTACACAAGAAATTTTGAAGGCGAAGTTGAAGCCATTTATACATCACTTCAAAATGTATTTGTTTGGCTAAACCAGTGCAAAAACATAGTCATCCTGTCTGACTCCAAAGCTGCAATCCAGTCCATCAACTCAACTACATCTCCTAAAATGGAAAAAGTAAAAGAAATTCATTGCATGGTAAAACAAATTCAAATGCTAAATAAAAAAGTGATCTTCCAATGGATCCCGGCCCATTGCGGACTGAACGGTAATGAGAAAGCAGATATGTTAGCAAAGAAAGGAACTTATATCAACTTAAAAACAAATTTCAAGTTCACATATGAATCAATAAAGCGAGTCATAAAAAGAATAAGTTACAGCGACCAGGCAAAACATAAGAATTCAAAATGGAAAGAATCATTCAAAGATCCAAAACTAATTCCTGATCTACCTCGAAAATCTGCCGTGGCCATGTTTAGATTGATTACTAGTCATGATTGCCTCAGTAAACACCTCCAACGTATTGGAGTACTGAATTCACCTAAATGCTTACTGTGCACCAGAGAAGAGGACATGGAGATGGAGCACCTGGCTAATTGTGAAACTCTTAGGAAATTTGTGGACCTTCCATCAAAATATCGGGAAGCAAGAAGGATGATGACTTCATTGTTAAATCCAGAGCATTAGATACACACACACACACACACACACACACACACACATTTGAAAGAAATATATGTTACTCTTTATGCATTGCAACTGATTTATATGGTTGAAAAGGCTCACTTCGTGATCAGATTAAGGGAGTCAAATGGTCTGCCTTACGGCCTGTATTAGATCATGATGCCAATGGCACAGTCTATTGTTCCTAGTACTCACAGCGCTCCAAGCTGCTAGCAACTATCGCGAGAAATGCAAAAAATCATCCCAAGAGTCGCTACTGTATATATTAGACTGTGCTGTTATCTTTGTTTTCCATGTCACTGATACTTATCCAGATCGCGAAAACCAATACTTGGGAATTGGTAGCTCAATTTACCTTCCAAACACATGTGGACTCTAGTTTGTGTTTTATTACTACACAGCTTCTACACATTAGTACACTTCCAGATGCTAATGGATGGAGACAGACTTGTAAACCTTAAAGTCCCAAGTGTCTGGAAGTGTACACAATTGTACACTTGAAGATACTAATGGACAGAGACAGACTTGTCAACTAGAAGTCCCAACAGACGCTCTTTCAGAAAATGTGAAAAAAAAAAAAATCATATGTTCTAATTTAAAAATGTATTCGATGACGTCATAGCTGATGCAACACTGACTACAGAAAAGATTCACATTTACAAAATAAATCCTTTTAAGAAATAAGATTCGCCGTGTCTGAGCATTTCTCTTAAAAACCTTCCACCTAATTATAAAACACACTATGCTTTAATTTAGAAAAACATTCCTATTTATTCACATAACATCGAACACTAAGTTAAAAATACATTGGACACATTTTTATCTAACCTTAAAAAATGCACAGTGAATCAGAACACAAATCACTAGCTGGACAAAATGAATAACTTCTTTGCATTCTAACCAATTCTTATGAAACTTTGTACATGCATTACACGTGGCATATATATTTTGTGTACAAATTCTGATTACGTTTGCACAAGAAAAACTATCTTTATAGTGGGTTCATTTAGACAGAATTAATAACTGCTTTCCTATATAACAGATTTTTATGAAACATAGTACGGAAGTTACAAGAGGAACTGCACCTTTGTTGTGGTGCATTTAGACAGAATTAATAACTTCTCTCCTATATAATATATATTTATGAAAATTTGCAAAACAATTAGACCTATAGGCAGCATACAGATGTAATCAGAATTTGTACACAAAAATATATATGCTACCTGTAATTCCTGCACAAAGTTACATAAAAATCTGTTATGTAGGAGAGAAGTTAATTTTGTGTAAATGCACCCTATTTAAAGAGGTACTTCCTCTTATGGAACCATAAAAATAGTTTGTACACAAAGAAATATATTCAACTTATTACTTGCATACAATGTTTCATAAAATATGTTACATAGGAGAGGAGTTATTATTCTTACCTAGAACGAACCCCTATAAACAGATAATTCCACTTACACAAACGTAGTCAGAGTTTGTAGATAAACAATATGTGCTACCTATAAGGTCTGTACAAAGTTTCATAACAATTCGTACCAATGCAGAGAAGTTATTAATTTTGTCCGGCTAGATTTGCGTTATTGCACACTGTAAGACATTAGAAATATTGGAGTTACGTGTGGAAAAGTGAGTGCCAAACATGCCATCCCCCATTCGACAACAGTGTCCCAAAACCAGGTCCAAATTTCAAATTTTATTATTTGCAATTTCTGAAAATAAAAGTTATTTATCAGATCATTATTTGAGCATGCAAATAGTATCCAAATTTGATTCAACTCCCCTTGCCACATTTCCAATGGATATTGATATGGAATGGAATTCAATAGAATAGACTTTGGAGATGGGCCACTATGACCCAGCACTGCGACCTTTCAAGATTCGTTGTACTAACCCGCAACTTAAGCGCATTCCAAAACCCACATTGCTGACTACACTAAGGTTCACTCCGCACCCAGATTTCGAAAGGACAACCCCACTTGTCCCTAGCCAAGCACTCTCCATGCATCGCCAGCTGGGAAATGTTATGGATTGATGATGGAATGGAGAAATGTTGATGAAATGTAGGTGCATAATATGGGGAAATGGGAGAACTCTGAGGAAAACCGCTACTGCAACCTTCTCCATCACAAGTGTCATTTTCCCAGGCCTGACTGTGACACGGACCCAGACAATTTTTCAATGAAAATCCGAAGGTCTGACCACTCAGCCTCCACGCGTGTTTCCAATAGATATTACAATAAACGTGAATCAGTCAAGGCTACAGGAAGTACAACACAAAGGTAGATAGATACATTTAGTTCATCTCTCATCCACTGATCACAAGCAAAGTGAAAGCACAACCAATGCGTGCAGTAAAGTGCAACCAACTGTTCTGCTGAAGTCAGTGCAATACACACCAGTGTGATGGTCTACGGTGGGTTTTGAGCCCAGTGCGATGGGCTAGGAAGCAGCCTCAACAGTCAGTGTTGGTCTTGGATGTGCTGGGCTGCTAACATGCATGGGCTGGTATTACTGTGCAGTGGGCTACAATGCAGTAGTCTGGGTTGAAATCATTGCAGCATTGTCGCGTATTTAAAGGGATGAACTCTAATCAGTTTGCTATATTGTCGTTGATTCAATTTCCAGCTCTATCAGATTTAATTATTTTGTAACATTGTAATTCTAATTTGGTTATATTTGACTATTGCTTTATTTAACTGTTTACATAGTGGTTTTGAATTCACTTTTTTTTTTTCATTTTTTTTGCTGTACTTATTGTGCACGAACCTGAATAAATGTCTGCCATGGCTCTTAGCCATTGAGGACAATCTACATTCATATTCCTGGTCACCTCTATTGTGAGTACCGTGCCAGCATACTTGAGGGCTGGGCAAGCAACGATCTGTGAATCATTGACTGTAGTGCCTTTATGCTTAATAAAAGTTGAGTTCAGCCATATTAAATTGTACGAAATTGTATGAAATTGAACTATATTCACTTACCTTTGTAGAGTGAAGTTCATCTACCACTCTTCTCTTTTTCTTTAATGAGTTGAACATCAACAGCGATCCGAGCTTTGAAACTGATGTGGAATATTCTAGTCTGCACTGTATTATTTTAATTTGTTACATGCTTTAATTCTGAGCTTAATAAGGTCGAAATTTATAGAATCTTCTCTAATTTCATTTTGAAATTAAAAATTCTAACGGAAAAATAGGTGTTTAAGAATTCATAAACGGTTAAAATTTATTTCAAATCCATTTCTCTAGCAATGACCTATGTCTAGCCTGGGAATTAACTGAGAACCACTCAGTATGATGTTGAGCAAACGTGTTAGGGTGTCAGTCAGTTCAGTACATCAATCCATTCTACCTCTTAACTCTTAAGTTTGGTAATTCTCTATAATAATTAAACCATCGCCGCACGTTCCACCACTGTCAGTGGTGCACCCATGGGAGAGGATTAGGGAACTCAAGCCCACTCAATAGAATAATATAAAAACGAAAAATGAAAGACAGAACAAAGTTTTTAATGTTTTAATGTGTTTATTATGGAAATTGTTGAAACAATTATTTTGAAATAATCAGGTATGTTGATGGATTTCTCACAACATACTTTTATTTTTAAAAACACGATTCCTGTGACAGTGAGTGGATTTATCAAGAGAATTCCGTCACCATATATGAGATTTTTATGCTATATGAGTTGTTCCTAGATATTTGTGTGGCTTAATTTCCTCTGCAAGTCCACAGACCCTAGCCAGCGGGGGGCATAGGGGGTGCCCCCCAAATGTTAAAGCAATTATCTTTGTTTTGATTAATGTGCAAATATCAAATGAACTGTTGCAGCCTCTTTGGGATTTTAAAAAATAAAATAATTATTGTGGGTAGTTGATATGATCATTCAGTTCATTGCATTTATATATTACGTTCATTATTCCTTTGTTTATTAGTACTTCTGCATTACAATTATTATTCTTAATTATTTCATACTTTGGAACATTCTTCACTCAAGTTATTTTATGTTGTGTTAATCCCAATTGTAAGTTTAATACACTTCTCGATTTTTGCTTCCTTTTCGAGATAAAAATTTTTATATGTGAAATATTTCATAGCGTGTTTTGGGAAAGCCATTGAAAGAATTCCAAATATGCCAGTTAATTTAAGGAAGCGCTCTTTTATGATAATAAATAATGATTGAAAGAATTTTAGTTGTGTCCTGTATATATGTGCAGAAATTTAATCTGAACAAAGGTAACTTTTAGTTCTCCAAAGGAATTTTACAATATTATATTTGTTCGGATCAAATTTCTGTACATTTAAAGGACAAAACTCTTAATTCTTTCAATCATATGCGATACTACCCTGCTCTCTTAAATTGACTGAGCACATTAGGAATTATCCTGGCATTCACTCTTCAGTATCCATTTAATATTACTATGTTTATTGAAATTATACAGAATGGACCGAAATTCTCTCATTCAGAATTTGTGGACTACATGGCAGGGCATTGTATTCAGAAAGCATAGACCACACACCACTCAGAAACTCATTGAAAATTTCAAGGAAGAATGGGCATTTATTGACCAAAAAATAACCATGACTTTGGAGGAGAGTTTCGGAAAATTGTTTTTGAGTGACACAGAAATAATGGACGCCACACAGAGTACTGATAATCATGGTAGATCATCAAATGATGTATCTTTTTGAACTTGAAAAATAAATTCGATACTTCTGTGTTTAACGGTTTGCTTCACAATGAGAAGCTTTTGGACCACACTGTACAAATTAGCTCTTTTAACGTATTATGTGGGTTGATGTGATCATGTATGTCAGAATTTTATGTCATTGTGGGAAGCCTTTTTTATGTTAAAGAACATTTCAAATATGAAATTAAATATTTTTATTGAAAAAAAATTACAATTTCTGACACAATCAAATACTAAAGAATTCATCATCACTTCGGTTATAAACATCAATTTAACATTAATATTCATATATATTCAAACTCAAATTTGAAATAGAAATCAGAAAAAGATAAGTTTTAAATACAAGTGCATATTAACTACGTTAAAAAAATCGGAGCAACTGTGGCTACTCTAGAGCCTTTTAATGTTAAAGAAGATTTCAAATATGAAATTTAATATTTTAATTGAAAAGAGAATGCAATTTGTGACACAATCAAATACTAAAGAACTCATAATCACGTTGGTTATAAACAACAATTTAACATTAATATGTATATCTATTCCTTTTCAAGTTTGAAATAAAAATCAGAAAAAGATAAGTTTTAAACACAAGTGCAAATTAACCACATTAAAATAATCGGAGCAACTGTGGCTCCTCTAGAGTCTTTTAATGTTAAAGTCCATTTCAAATATGATATTTAATATTTTGACTGAAAAAAGAATACAATTTATGACACAATCAAATACTAAAGATCTCATAATCACTTGGATTATAAACAACAATTTAAGATTAATATGCATATGTATTCCAATTCAAGTTTGAAATAAAAATCAGAAAAAGGTAAGTTTTAAATACAAGTGCAAATTAGCCACGTTAAAATAATCGCAGCAAATGTGGCTCCTCTAGAGCCTTTTAATTTTAAAGAACATTTCAAATATGAAATTTAATATTTTATTTGAAAAAAGAATACGATTTATGACACAATCAAATACTAAAGATCTCATAATCACTTGGATTATAAACAAAAAATTTAACATTAATATGCATATATATTCCAATTCAAATTTGAAATAAAAATCAGAAAAAGATAAGTTTTAAACACAAGTGCAAATTAACCACGTTGAAATAATCTGAGCAACTGTGGCACCCCTAGAGGCTTATTTAACATGTTTCTACAACAGATTCAACAAATTTTTAATTTATCAGCCGATATATATATATTGCTTCCTTCCGTCTTCTTGTGGTGGGGTTGACAAACCATTCATGTAACAAAAAATTTCTTCTTATGAAGCGTGAAATGTGAGTCAGACTGCAGTCGACCTAAAAACAGAAAAGGACTGGTCATTTACGGTTATGCACATGGAATGCATTGAAATTATATGAAGCAGAAATCACGAAAATATTACTTGATCAACTAAAAAAATATAAAGCAGATATTAGAGTGGTTCAGGAGCTAAGGTGGCTTTGGAATGGAACAATAGACAGGACTGCGTAAAATTCTATATCAGCAATGATAAAAAAAAAATGTCAAGTTAGTACTGGTTTCCTATTACATAATATAGTTAGATATTCTGCATTGGATTTTAAGCCTGTAAGCGAAAAAATTTCATAATTTCAACATTTCTTATTTACAGCACAATCAAAGTACATGCTCCTCTCAAAGGTAATTTAGGTGCTGAGAAAGAAGATTTATCTGTTATTGAAGAGCGCTTTATTAACTATTTATTATCGATGGGATTGGTGATAGCGAGATGGTGTTTGGGAAAATGAAGCCGAGATTTGGCAATAGATTACCTGATATTCGACTTACTTTCGGGTAAAACCTCGGAGAAACCCCAACTATGTAATTATTGTAATTGGGAATTGAACCCATGCCTGAGCAAAAAATTTGGATTTGAAGGCGACTGAGTTACACCAGTGCCCAAAAAGATTGTTATTCCCTTCTTGAGTGCAGATCCTCAGAAAACTTGCGATTCATGTTCATGGAATGATATTAATATATTGTTCGTAGGAAATGTAGGTTCTAATATTTGCAAAGAATATGTACAGAGTGAACCATATGTGATGTCATTAACTTTGAGGAGTCATTGATAGAGATATTTAAAACAATAAATTAAATACACTTTTGCTCGTTTTTGGTTCTTTTTCGACATAAAAATAGATTTATATGAGACATTCATAGCGTTTTGGGGAACATCTCAGAAGAAACCCAACCATATAATGATCACAAGTGGAAATCAAATCCACACCTGACCAGATGTCTAGATTCACAGGCTGACTTAGCTGCACTGGTAGTCAAGAAGATTTTTATTCCCTTCTTGAGGAAATTTACGATTTATATTAGGCCCATTCTGATGTACAACTCTGAAACATGAACTTTGTCATCGACCAACCTACCACGTCTAATTCCATTTGAAAGGAAAATTTTTGCTTCATTCCAATAACAGAAAGAGCAGCGTATAATACATGATCATGAGTTATATGAAATTATAAATCATCTGATATGAGAGCTGTTAAATTGTCAAGATTGAAGTAGGTAGGACATGTGGAAAGAATGGGAGAAATGGAAATACCAAGAAGGATATTGGAATGCAAGGCAGAGGGAAGAAGTGTAGGATGACCCAGGTTTAGATGGTTGGATGGAGTGCTAGATTATCTCGGTAGGAACTGAGTTAAAATTTGTGGTTGGTTGCCATATGTATATATTTATATTATACAAGAAGAAAATTCGTTGTGCTTTCTGCTGTCACAATGTCTCTTTATATCACACCGTTTATCCACTCTTAAAAGTTGTTTGCATATCTTACAAAAAATGATTTGTTCTTTAATACTAAAATACTTAGTATCAAACTTCTATATAAACACACGCAATTCTGAATTATTATGATATATCGCGATATTTTTTATTGAATTCTTGTCTGCACTGAACAGATGTTAAACTTTGACTATTCCAACCGCAGTAAAGTAAAAACAAATGCTTACATAGTATACATTAGCTGTAGCTGCTCCATCTATTTGGAGCGGTCACAACTCTTAACATGAACTGCTGCTACTACGAGACCGGGAGGTCGCTCTCCTCCTCTATACTACCGTACCACAGTTTAGTATATACAGTTGCGAAGATCAATACTTATTAAATATGCATACACAGATAGTTGCTGACCACCAGGATCGCTACTATCGCCTCAGCACGGACCCTTTCTCGAGCAGACGATAATGTATGTTCGGGTTTTCTATTTCGGTGTATGGAGCTCAGTGAAATATTATAAGTTACCCTTATTGCTTATCATTGCTAACTTTTATTTAGTGTAATGTGTCCATAAGATCCGTTTACTTTTTATTGCATTATTTGTTGCAGAAATAATTACAAAACTGTGTTCTTTTAATGTGAAGAGAATTTTACATTTTAACATAATCTATTCGCATCAACATTTTAAATTTAGAATGGAAGCTATTTTGAGGTTTAATAAAAAAGAAATTATATTATGATTTAAATTTAGCACATCTACCTTCCTTAATTGTAGTTAGAAAATTTACCATACCACTCCTATGAAATTAGTGTACATACGATTGTGTTACTTGGTCTCTTAGGAAGTAGATAAATACAATAATTCAGTACGTACTCGATTGTAGTATTAAAATACAGATAAATTGAATGTGCGGCATATCATACATGACATTATGCTTAATTATAATCTATAATCGCGAATATAGAAATATAAATAATAACCTATAATTTCCATATGACATAACATAGGACGACATATGTCATGGCAGGACATTGCAGACTTAGTAAATCTAGTTGTTCTAGTAATAGCACTGGAGTTTACCGTATTTCAATATAGTCAAGTGTCCAAAGGCTAATAAGGCAGCAATCATAAAGCGGTGGAACTAGCGCTGAGGTAGTTCCTGTGATTTCGGAAGTGAAAATCGTTGAATTTATAAGAGAAATTTATGGAGGTGCTGGTGATCGTATAAGCAAGACAAAATAAAAAACCAAAACTAACCAAACCTAACCTGTCACAGATCCGTATATACAAGGAGTATGAGTACAAAGGAACTACCTCTGCGCTAGTTTAGCCTACTAACATAGTACATTAATCAGACTTCAGATTGGAGTACTGTAAGAAACGAATAAATATAACTGAAATGGAGACAAATTGCATTTACAAGTTATCGCACGTAACTTTATGCTTAATTATAATGTATAAATGCGAACATTTAAGTATTGGTACAGTAACCATAACCTATAATTTCAACATATCAAAATATCCGTGCGGTGCAACTGAAAATTGTTGAATAGTGCATAAATGAATGTACAAGAATTTCGCAAAATTTAATCCAAATAAAGTCAGGTTTTACACATATGAACAACATAATTTTCACACAAAAAATAATATTACACCTTATCTTAACTCTGAAGTGTCTCTTAATCATTGTTTTAAATTTATTAATGCAATTACACTACATTTTAGAGAAATATATGTTACTCTTTATGCATTGCAACTAATTTATATGGTTGAAACGCCGCCCTCCGTGATCGGGTTAAGCGAGTCCCATGGTCTGTCTATATTAAATCACGATGGAAGTGACACAGTCTATTGTTCCTAGTACTCTCAGTGCTCCAAGCGGCTAGCAACTATCGCGAGAAATGCAAAAAACCATCCCAAGCTTCGCAACTGTGTATGGCTGTACATCGGCAACCTGATTGCATGCTGCATGTGGCAATTCAACGAAGTCTAATAATGATTATTGAATTACTTACATGGATTTTCCCCAGGAAGGCTGATCTACTAATGATGAACATCGGCCTAGATATTTCGGCGCATTCTCTGAGCTTCTGGCTGACCCAGATTTAGGTCAGATCTAGTTGGCTCCCGACCCTCATTGTTGGGTTCGGCTTCATTATCTTTCTGTATTTGCTGCTCAACATATAATCGTTCTGCATTTATATCGAGTGAGCAGAGAACCCAGAGACGCTGCCTTTTTGTGTATTCAGCAATCCTGTATGCTACATAGAAGCAAAGTAATGCGTGGTACCAGAGGAAATATGTGGTGAAATCATTGATGTTGAAAAGAGCCTTTGTTATGCCAACTATTACGTACAATATGCCCATGCCGATTATGGCGATGCAACTGACGTTTCCGAGGGATGGATTATAAAACTGGATAGTTTTGAAGATTGCACAAATCCAAGCAGCTAATGCTGTGATCACATTTACTTGCCACATATATTCGTCCGTGTCATTATCGTAGAACAAATAGCAGCCTATCAGGAGCAAACTATTAATGACATAAGCTGTCCCTGCGATTCGCCATAAGTGTATGTCTCTCAATGCTACCATTACGTCGCATAACCCTGACATTGATATAAGAACGAAAAGACTCCGAATCATTAACTTCTGAATATCATTCATTTGCAGAGCAGCCAGTGATATTGCATGATGGCTTTTGTAAAAAGAAACAACAAGCTTCAGCATCCCTTCCAGGAACTTAAATTTTCTTATGTTACTACCATATTTGAAAGACGCGTATTTCATCAAAGGTTTGTCTATTCTGTCACAGTGGTGCTTGATGTAATTACACCAATCTTCCATAAGCCATATAATCCCCACAAATATCATGCATATTCCACCGAGAATAAACTCAAAGCCTGTGTTCATCTCTTACAGATTTGAAGGCACGGCCTCTGGTTTCAGATATTAAAATACGTATTTCACACCAACTATTGTATTAAAGCGCCTGATAACTGGCGTTACTGCTGCCCTTCTGAGATTTTTTAACGCAGCCACTACGTGAGTCGAATTTGTCATAATACTGCGCTTCGATACTCTTTGCTGTGTCTTCGGTAACAGAGAACATCATTCATATTATGGAAAGCTACGAAGTTGGCGATGTTATACGAAACACAATTACTGTAAAAGTGAATTATATTATTCTCCTAGTGATGCACACTATTAAAAATCAAATTAAATATTTGCCGTGCATCTGTAGGGGGAAAACATAAAACATACATAAATTACTTCTTCATGTTCTTCTTCTTCTTCTTCTTCTTCATTCTTATTTTACAATCTTATTAAAATTTGCGGACATATAATATTTATTATAGCATATTATCATTATTTCTTATTTCCGTTGCAAATGAAAAATATGTGGGTCAAATTATTTGCCTACAATAGTAATAATTCTCAGACTTAATATATAGACAAATAATATATCCGAATTATATACTACTATCAATTTCAAATATATAAATCTAATAACAAATTTTACGTAATACTAATGCTGTTTGGTCGCGCCAATATTTTTTTGGCCTATCTTACGCTTATGTATTGTTTTAGTGCAAGTATTGACCTTTTTTTTTTTTCCGATGTACAGTCGATTTATTGTAGACCATAAAACTTATTTACCTGCTTAAGCTGATTTTTTGTTTCTAGTTCTACATTGCGCAGCAAGTTTATGTAAATCGTCAAAGATGTTATTTTCCTCCATTTCTCTTTCACTGCAGAAATATTTATGGAGCTCATATAAGTCTTCTCTAGTTGGCAAGTCTTCACTTCTTAATTAATCTCGCAATATTCTTTTGTCAATTTCCCAAAACTATTGAATTTTGAAATACCGTGTAGAAGATTGCTAAGTAATTTCTAACTAAACCCAAAATGTTATTATCTGTTACTACTGAGATTGCGTATCTGGAAAATTTCAATTTGTGTGTTAGTTCTGTGATTTTTCTATCTTTTAATAACTCATTTCTTTTAATTCTTGTTTTTGTTGTTAGTATAATAATCCGATTATAATAACTATGCAGTTATTCATTTGCTAGTAAAGTCATTCGACTGAAATATCGTTCAGCTCTTCTGTTGCAAGTTGAACCATTTGATTACATCATTTAACGACATAGGACTACTTAAATTTGTACCACAGACCTTTCAAGTTTACTGGAAAAACGGTAGATGTCTCTCACAGAACTTGGCCCTTCTTGTACAATTCATAGCATTCATCCATAGCCATTTTGATTTCGCCAAACTGCACTCTTATTTCACTGCTTCTTGCACTGTTATTACAGTCTAGTATATACAGTCACGAAGCTCAATACTTGCTAAATATGCAAACATAGACATTTGAAAAATGCATCCGTAATTAGTTGCTGGCCACCAGGATCGCTACTATCGCCTCATCACAGACTATTTCCCCAGCAGACGATAAAATGTATTGTACTTTCGATATCGTACTCTTTTGAAAAAATTAACACCTTCCTTCCACTATTGAAATACGAAATACATAAGGTTCATATATTATTTTGATGAAGTATATACTTACTTACTTACTTACTTACTTACTGGCTTTTAAGGAACCCGGAGGCTCATTGCCGCCCTCACATAAGCCCGCCATTGGTCCCTATCCTGAGCAAGATTAACCCAGTCTCTACCATCATATCCCACCTCCCTCAAATCCATTTTAATATTATCTTCCCACCTACGTCTCGGCCTCCCCAAGGGTCTTTTTCCCTCCGGCCTCCCAACTAACACTCTATATGCATTTCTGGATTTGCCCATACGTGCTACATGTCCTGCCCATTTCAAACGTCTGGATTTTATGTTCCTCATTATGTCAGGTGAAGAATACAATGCGTGAAGCTCTCTGTTGTGTAACTTTCTCCATTTTCCTGTAACTTCATCCCTCTTAGCCCCAAATATTTTCCTAAGAACCTTATTCTCACACCCTTAATCTCTGTTCCTCTCTCAAAGTGAGGGTCCAAGTTTCACAACCATACAGAACAGCCGGTAATGTAACTGTTTTATAAATTCTAACTTTCAGATTTTTTGACAGAAGACTAGATGACAAAACCTTCTCAACCGAATAATAACAGGCATTTCCCATGTTTATTCTGCGTTTAATTTCTTCCCGAGTGTCATTTATATTTGTTACTGTTGCTCCAAGATATTTGAATTTTTCCACCTCTTCGAAAGATAAATCTCCAATTTTTATAGTTCCATTTCGTACAATATTCTGGTCACGAGACATAATCATATACTTAGTCTTTTCGGGATTTACTTCCAACCCTATCGCTTTACTTGCTTCAACTAGAATATCCGCGTTTTCCCTAATCGTTTGTGGATTTTCTCCTAGCATATTCACGTCATCCGAATAGACAAGTAGCTGATGTAACCCATTCAGCTCCAAACCCTGTCTATTATCCTAAACTTTCCTAATGGCATATTCTAGAATGAAATTAAAAGTAAAGGTGGTAGTGCATCTCCCTGATTTAGCCCGCAGTGTATTGGAAAAGCATCAGATAGAAACTGGCCTATACCAACTCTGCTGTAAGTTTCACTAAGACACATTTTAATTAATCGAACTAGTTTCTTGGGAATACCAAATTCAATAAGAATATTATATGAAACTTCTCTCTTAACCGAGTCCTAGGCCTTTTTGAAAGCTATGAATAACTGATGTACTGTACCCTTATACTCCCAGTTTTTCTCCAATATCTGTCGAATACAAAAAATCTGATCAATAGTCGAACTATTACGCCTAAAACCACACTGATGATCCCCAATAATTTCATCTACGTATGGAGTTAATCTTCTCATGGCGCGTCCTCAGGTTGCGGATAGAGGAGACGGCCTCCAGATATGGAGGGTAGCTGCGAATATATTGAATAAGCAGTCGTGGACAGCCGTTAAAGGGTGGTCCTCCAGCTTGGGGGTTGGGCGAAGGGCTAACAACCCATCACCGTAAAAAACAGCTTGTTACGTATCCCTACAATAAGCCTCGGAATAGGACTGATTCTCTGGCACGACCACAGCAAAAGCATTAAACAATTATATAAATAAACATTCCTATTCAAAAGTGTTAAATATTTGCAAAGAAAACCTATTAAACCTGCACCGTCAAAATGACGGGTCCGGTCCTTTGTAAGTAAACAGAATCTCTGGTCCTTCTAGTGTTAACCCATCATATCCCGAAATTAAAAAAGTTTTTAATAATTGTTGAGAACTTGGAATATATACTAATTTATTGAACTTATAACGACTACATTCTAATTTTTATAATATTTTGAATTTTTCTAGGTTTTTTGGTGCGTATGATATTTCATACAATGGGCAGTAAGGGGACTATAATACTAAATATTGAAACAATTGGAAAATACATGAAGATACATTGGTTGATGGAAACTTTTTGTCCTTATCGTGTGTGGTATAGCTTGAAACACAATTTTGGTTGTAACCCAACATTACATTTTATGCAAACAAATTTTGCGCATTTGTCACATTGAGCATATTGTCGTTGCTTTTCTTCACTGTCCACAAGATGACTTTTTCCATCATATCTTGTTTCCTAGAGGACCTGAAATAATGCATAATAAATTCAATTACAACTCCATTTCCCCTTGGAAATTGACTAATGCCAGAAATTTATTTTTTATAATTTTACACACATTAGTTAGATATCTAGGTCGCTCACCTCGAGGAGTTTACATTGCAGAGAGAATGGTTTTCGCTTCTCTTCTTGTGAACTCCAGAAGATTCATCGTTTTGTCCACATGGCGGTACAAATGTTACAAGTTCACAACAGTCCCAAATGGTCATTACCACTGATCTGATTCGGATGCGATACGAACTCCGCAGATTGTCGAAAACATCGACGCCGCCCATGCCTTGATAATATTGACGAATGAGGCTTGTTTGTATAACCTGCTGCTTATTCTTCTCTTTCCTTTTCCATCTGTATCAACTAGGCTGTCCAAGTGCTTCATCACTGCATGAATTAGTTGCAACTGTCACTGTGCTATTATCTTGCCAACGAATGAGAGTGATCGTGTTTTCATTATCTTGTAGGACTTCGTAGGAGCCTCTTGGTTGTTTTTTCATATCACGAAATGGTGTCCTTTCCACTCTGTCACTACGAATTGTTCCTATACACTTTATATTATTATCGGTGAGGGATTTCAGTAGAGCAAAGGAGGTGAAATAATTACACTGAATAAGAAAAAAAATATTTTCGGTGGATATCTTGGTATCCAACAAGCGTTCTAAGACAACTGGAATATGCTGATTCCGAATATGCAAACCATTTGTCTCTATTACCCACCGTTCTTGAGATATACGACATTAACCATTATGTTTAACAACTCACAGACAGGAATTTCAGTAGAGCATTTATTGCTACATGGAGTACTAAGGTAAATGACTTTAGCTAAGAAAATAGTGCAGATGTGCCACATGGCACGTAATTATAATAGTAACATAGTTGAAGGTATAATACACATGTAAAATACATATGTAGATATATAGAATATACTTCCATAATTTTAGGTGTGTTTGGTTTGAATTTGTTGGCTGTAGAATTTCGTTTATGCTGAGTATTTGTCATGTCGTGCTCAAGCATCCAACAGTAGTCAGCCGGCATCACTGCATTCCCATCGACCCTGATAGCATGGCTCCATCACCAAGATGTCTTAATGAAAACGTTCATCGTATTCGTCGCTGACTGAACCTAGGTTCTCAGAGAAGAAATCAAGATGTGAGTCGAGGAGATGCATTTTGAGGGACGTGTTGCAACCTAGCTGTCTGTACGCACTGATGCACTTCTGCACAACATTCACATAGTCGATTTATTATTTGCAAGGAAATTGTCTACGACTGACTTCAATGCCACCCGTGCATCTCTTTAAGTATCACCCAGTAAGTCTTGGAAGTGGCTGTCAGCAATGATCTTCCTCATTTGTGGACCTATGCACACACCTTCTTTCACTTTCTCGTAACTCAACTTCGGAAACTTGTTACACAGGTACCCAAAAGCATCTGAGTCATTGTCTAGTGCCTTCATGAAATTCTTCGTGAGCTCCAGCTTTATATGAAGCCGTGGCATAATAACTTTGTCATGCTCAACCAACGGCACACGAAGGATGTTTTTACTTCCTGTCTGCATTCTATCTCTGACTGGCCAATTTTTCTTTATATAGTGGTTCTTTCTATCTCTGCTGTCCCACTCACAGATGAAGTAGCACTACTTGGTGTACTCTGTCTGCATTGCCATGAGAATTGTGATAACTTTTAAATCACCATAGATACGCCAATTGTACTTGCGATAGCGTATTTTTGTTAACAAATAGAGACATGGTTTCGTACGTCCCTTTCAGGTGCATAGAATATGCAACTGGTACTGAAGCATTTCTGTTTCCATTGTGTAATAATACTGCCTTCAAACTTGTCTCATATGAGTCTATGAATAGTCGCCATGCTTCAATGCTTTGTTCCACCCCGAGGCTTGACATAAGACCTTGAACTCTGTGGAGTAGCAAATAGTGTCACTCATTGCAAAAAACTTCACAAGTTCTTTGTGTCTGTGCCGAAACTGTGAATTCGTTGTGCAAGGAAATTAATCTTTTCCTTACTTAACCAACCACGCAAGTTGCATGCACAAGTCGAACAGATGAACTGTGGTGCCTACGACTTACTATTATCCACCTTCGAATGAAAGTATAGTTCGTATGCTTTCTTCGCAAATGGCATAAAAACTCTTCTATTACATAGCCGCACATGTAGCAAAACACTTCTGGTAAATTTCTACAACCTCTGGATGCCGTAATATCCACCGTCCACTGTCATTGTCAATAAAAATAAGTAAAAAAAGAAACAAATGAAAGTAGGCCTATATTAATGCAACAGAACACAAACGACGATATTTTTCAGCATTCCATTAAAAATAACGAAAAATGACAAAAAAAATTGGCAGTGTTCCATGGAAAAATAAAATTTCGTCGATAATTTCAAAACCTGACGTGATAGAGCAAAACGGTTTTCAGATTTGAAATCAGCATGAAAAACTGCATTAGAAACAGTAAACATCACGTCAGATATCTACCACTTGTTTATCAGTGTTATCAGTGTACAGTGTACCATCAGGTACGAAGTTTACACAAAGTTTTTCAGTAATGCAGGTGCCTAAAGTCTTCCCTTCTTCTTTGTTGCCTGCCAGGTATAAGGCTCAATCTTGATAAGATAACCGTTGCTTGTACATAAGCACCAAAATTTAAAACCATATCTAATAGTTTTGCCACGGATAAATTGTTTTAGGAAATGATGACTATAGTATGGTCCCATGGCTTTATCTACAGAAAAACTATTACCCAAAGGCATTATCATTTGTTGGAACTTTTGATTTAGATGGCATATCAAGGGACGAACTTTGCATAGTTTGCCATTTGGATCAATGGTGCTATTATCATTGATATGAAAAAATTTGTGAATTAGGTCAAAAGAATTTCGTGACATTGCTCTTGACACTAATAAATTGTTAGTATCCAAACGAGTTTCCCAATAGATATTTCGGTGCATAACTTTGCAATAACCTGATAGTATCAATATGCCTACATATTTGTACATGTCTTCTTTTGAAAGTTGAATAATATTTCCTTTTTGAGCAGCATATTTCACAGTTTCCTGAAGAAATTTTTCAATAATTTCTTCACCAAAAATCTGAGTGAAGAAGTCAATGGGAGTAGTTTTATTCTTCAATAAATCACTTACAATTGAAGGGGCTGGGCCTGTAATTTTTGAAATTCTTATTTCTGGATTTAAGTTTTTCTATTGGTAAGTGCAAGAAGACCTGCAATCACTTTTATTCTTATTAGATGGTGGTGTCTGCGGTAATGATGAATGGGGTGGTACTATGTCAAGATCCAATTCTCGAGTTTCGCCTTGAGAAACTACTCTTACCTCCATTTTTTCAGCAAGAATATTTTTGCCTAAGTAAATAAGTGTGGCTTGCTCCCCCTCTTGATCACTTCCTGCATGATCCTGATCAGATTTCTCTCCATCCTTTGGTGGCACAACAACCAACTCAAGGGCTTCTGCATCCCTAATTTGTGTTCCCACAATTTCAGAATCATCCAATGTATCCAAATAATTGATAAGTTCTTCGCTGTCTTTGAAGTATTACATTATGAAAAGAGATCATGTCAAGTAGTCACCATATCCCATCGTATGATGCACTCAGGGACAAAAAAAAATCCGGACACTTCTATATTTGCTTGTATTTTGTTGCCAATTATTTCAAAATGAAACAAAACCCATTTAAACAAAATAATGTTTCATTTAGCACCTTATACGACAACATTTGAAAAAAAAAAATCTCTGATGACAAAATTTACAAAAAATTACAAAGGGCGTATAACTATGGCATCGTTTGGTCTAACTGTTTTATTTTTTTTTTCATTTTATGGTACCTTAAACATTAAAAACTCTTTTTAGTAACGGGTATTACCCCCCTCTGGCTTGAATAACTGCATCCATACGTCTTGGCATGCTCTCAATTTGGTTAACAGTGTCTTCTTGAGGAATAAGTTCCCATTCTTCGTCAAGTGCTCGCCTCAACTCTTGTAACGATTCTGGTCTCGGTCGTCTATTCTTAACAGGCCGTCCCAGCATGTCGCACACGTGTTCAATTGGGTTCATGTCTGGACTCCTTGCTGGCCATGGAAGAACATGGATTCCCACTTCTTGGAGATAATCTCCGACCGCATGGGCAATATGCGGCCATGCATTATCATGCATTAAAACAAAATTATCGCCTACAAATTGGCCAAATGGCACAACATGATCAGCCAAACATTCATTTATATAACTATCAGCTGTTAGTCTTCCATTTTCAACAAAAACCAACTTTGTACGAGCATTCGTACACACTCCTGCCCACACCATCACTCCACCACCTCCATACGGCACATTTTCGGAAATGCAACACTGTGAAAATCGTTCTCCCTCCTTCTCCAAACTCTTTCACGTCCATCAGGTGAGCACAGATTGAAACGGGACTCATCAGTGAACAGAACACAGCTCCACTGTCCATTTCTCCAATCCCTGTGATCATTTGCAAAACGCAGTCGTTCAACTCGATGCATCCTGAGAAGTCTGGGACCAGTTGCAGGTCTACTTGATATCAGTCCACTTGCTTTCAACCTCATTCTAACTGTTTTGGCCGAAATTGGGCGTCCATGCATGTTAACAAATTGCTGGGCTACACTAGTAGCTGGCAGGTTGTGCTCCCTAAGAACTCTCAACACCATATACCTGTCTTCATTTGGATTTGTAGCTCTTGGACGACCCAAACCTGGTCTTCTGGTATATTCTAGGGTCTCTCTATACCGTTTTATGGTATCATGGGTTATGCTTCTAGCCATATTCATAACATTTGCAATGTAACGTACACTGCGTCCATCATTGTAAAGGGCTACAGCTCGAGCCACATCTTCAGGTCGCATCTTGTTTTAAGACAAATGTTACAACCCCACTTGAACTCAGAAAATGTAAAAATTAAGAAATAACGAATGATAACGATAATGAAGCACAAAATGGTTGAGACAGAATTGTTATAGCTGAGACTCCGAAAGCAAAATTGGAATATTTGGTTGTAATGGCTTGTTTATAAAACAAAAAACAATCAACAATGTATACACGTTTCCATAACAACAGATGGCTACCATAATATTGTATGAGAAAATAATGTTTTGCAAAATACCAGCAAATATTAAAGTGTCCGGTTTTTTTTTTTTGTCCCTGAGTGTATTTCATACATCGAAATATAACAATGAATTATAACATCCAAAAATAACCACGAAGATGTAATAATATTTACTAGGTTTAATTATGATGTCTATTTCTAATATAAATGTTAAAATTGTCACTAACTCATATAAGGACCACAGAATTTAAGAATTTACTTACCTTTGCATTGATTCCTTATTTCCTCCCGCCATGTCCATCTTTGCTATGCTATTACACTTACTTACTTACTTACTGGCTTTTAAGGAACACGGAAGTTCATTGCCACCCTCACATAAGCCCGCCAATGGTCCCTATCCTGAGCAAGATTAATCCAGTCTCTACCATCATATCCCACCTCCCTCAAATCCATTTTAATATTATCTTCCCACCTACGTCTCGGCCTCCCCAAAGGTCTTTTTCCCTCCGGCCTCCCAACTAACACTCCATATGCTTTGCTGGAATATGCTATTACACTACTGGCAGCAATGATAATGGTAAAATAACAACTTTAGGTGAGATTTATAACCTTTCCTAACATTGCAGATAAGATTTGAATTTTAATTAAGCCAAAGCAATTATGTACAGTCAATTAAAAAAAATTGTGTCACTTGTTTGAAATATCGTACGAAGGGATATAATGGTTTAACATAATCTGTTCGTATCAACATTATGAGTTAAGAATTGAAGCTATTTTGAAGTTTAATAAAAAAGAATTTACATTGCGAATTTAATTTAGCACATTTACCTTCCTTAATCGTAGACAGAAAATTTACTATACACTCCTATGAAATCAGTGTACATACGATTGTGTTACTTTGTCTGTTAGGTTGTAGATAAACACAGTAATTCAGTCTCATTTGTAGTATTAAAATACAGACAAATTGAATGTGAGGGGTATCATACATGACAGTATGTTTAATTATAATCTATACTTGCGAATGTAGGAATATAAATATAGTAAACATAACCTATAATTTTCATACGACATAATATACCATTACATATGTAATGGCAAGGCATTGGAGACCACTAAAATTAGACAGAAAAGGACAACTTCTACAGTAAACATAACGTATAACTTCAGCATATCCAAACATCCGTGCATTGCAACTGAAAATTATGGAATGGTGCATAAATGAATGTACAAGAATTTCGAAATATTTAATCGAAATAAAGGCAGGTATTACACATATGAACAACGTAATTTTCACACCAAAAATAATGTTACACCTTAACTCTCAAGTGAATTATGTCTGAAATGTCTCATAATCATTGTTTTACATTTTATTAAAGCAACTACACTACATTTGAAAGAAATATATGTTACTCTTTATGCATTGCAAATAATTTATATGGTTGAAAAGCCGCCCTTCGTGATCGGATTAAGGGAGTCAAATGGTCTGCCTTACGGCCTGTATTAGATCATGATGCCAATGGCACAGTCTATTGTTCCTAGTACTCACAGCACTCCAAGCAGCTAGCAACTATCACAAGAAATGCAAAAAAATCATCCCAACCTTCGCGAATGTATATATTAGACTGTGCTGTTATCTTTGTTTTCCATGTCACTGATACTTATCCAGATTGCGACAACCAATATTTGAGCCTTGGTAGCTGAATTTACCTTCCAAACACACGTGGACTGTAGTTTGTGGACAGACTTGTCAGCCTTAAAGTCCCAAACAGAACCTCTTTCAGAAAATGTGAAAAAAAAAAAAAAATCATATGTTCTAATTTAAAAATGTATTCGATGACATCATAGCTCATGCAACACTAACTACAGAAAAGATTCACATTTACAGAATAAATCCTTTTAAGAAATAAGATTCGACGTGTCTGAGCATTCCTCTTAAAAACCTTCCACCTAATTATTATAAAACACTTTGTGCGTTACTTTAGAAAAACAATCCTATTTATTCACATAACATCGAACACCAGGTTAAAAATACATTGGACACATTTTTATCTAACCTTAAAAAATGCACAGTGAATCAGAACGCAAATATTTGGTGGACAAATTAATAACTTATTTGCATTCTAACGAATTATGAAACTTTGTACATGCATTACGCATGGCACATATGTTTTGTGTACAAACTCTGATTACGTTTGCACAAGAAAATCTACCTTTATAGCGGGTTCATTTAGACAGAATTAATAACTGCTTTCCTATCTAACAGATTTTTATGAAACATCGTACGGAAGTTGCATGTAGCATATATATTTTGTGCACAAACTATATTTACGGTTCCATAACAGGAACTACCTCTTTATAGAGATCTAAGTAAACAAAATTAATAACTTCTCTACTATCTGACAGATTTTTATGAAACTTGATACAGAAGTTATAGGTGAAATATATTTTTGTCTACAAATTCTGATTATGTTTCTATAAGAGGAACTGCACTTTTGTTGTGGTGAATTTAGCCAGAATTAATAACTTCTCTCCTACATAATATATTTTTATGAAACTTTTCAAAACAATTAGACCTATAGGTAGCATACATAATGTAATCAGAATTTGTACACAAAAATATATGCTACCTGTAATTCCTGCACAAAGTTACATAAAAATGTGACATGTAGGAGAGAAGTTGATTTTGTGTAAATGCATCCCATGTAAAGAGTACTTCCTCTTATGGAACCGAAAAATAGTTTGTACACAAAAATATATATTCAACTTATAACTTGCATACAGTGTTTCATAAAATCTGTTACATAGGAGAGGAGTTATTATTCTTACCTAAAACACATCCCTATAAACAGATAATTCCTCTTACACAAACGTAGTCAGAGTTTGTAGACAAAAAAATATGTGCTACCTATAACGTCTGTACAAAGTTTCATAACAATTCGTAACAATGCAAGTAAGTTATTACTTTTGTCCGGCTAGATTTGTGTTATTGCACACTGTAAGACATTAGAAATATTGGAGTTGCATGTGGAAAAGTGAGTGCCAAACATGCCATTCCACATTCGAAAACAGTGACCCAAAACAAGGCGCAAAATTTCAAATTTTATTATTTGCAATTTCTGAAAGTAAAAGTTATTTATCAGATCATTATTTGAGCGTGCAAATAGTATCCAAATTTGATTCAACTCCCCTTGCCACATTTCCAATGGATATTGATATGGAATGGAATTGAATGGAATAGACTATCAAGAAGGGCCACTATGACCCAGCACTGCGACCTTTCAAGATTTGTTGTACTAACCCACAACTTAAGCGCATTCCAAAACCCACATTGCTGACTACACTAAGGTTCACTCCGCACCCAGATTTCGAAAGGACAACCTCACTTGTCCCTAGCCAACCCTCTCCATGCATCGCCAGCTGGGAAATGTTATGGATTGATGATGGAATGGAGAAATGTTGATGAAATGTAGATGTATAATATGGGGAAATGGGAGAACTCTGAGGAAAACCGCTACTGCAACTTTCTCCATCACAAGTGTCATTTTCCCAGGCCTGACTGTGACACAGACCCAGACAATTTTTCAATAAAAAATCCGAAGCTTGACCAGGACTTGAACCCATATCGCCTGCATGACAGGCTGAAGGTCTGACCTATCAGCCTCCATAAGTGTTTCCAATAGATATTACAATAAACGTGAATCAGTCAAGGCCACAGGAAGTGCAACACAATGGTAGATAGATACATTTAGTTGATCTCTGATCCACTGATCACAAGCAAAGTGAAAGCACAACCAATGCGTGCAAGCAGAAAAACAGTAAAATGCAACCAACTGTTGGTGTGAAGTCATTGCAATACAGACCAGTGCACAGTGGGCCAGCCTGAGTAAAAAATGGGAGAAAATTGAAAAAAAGACCTTTTTTTTATAATACATTTGACAGTGTATACTCATAGTAGAGATGCTGGTGAGCACTAAACTCATGATGCATCATTGATAACATGTTTTAACAGTTGTGGCTACAGCCTTGAAAAAGAGCTGTTGTAACCAGGCGATAGCACACCAGTCAGTCCTGGGCCATGCGCTTGAGACAGCGGTGTGTGTTAGTGGTCATATTCGTGAATAAAGAAATAACAATGGCTGAGAATGTTAGAACAAATGGTAGGTTTTATTAGGAATACATGTAATTTTGAATTGGTTTATATGGAGTGTAAATATTTGTGATAACTCGAAGGAATGCAATTTAAGTATATATATTTTGGTTTTCAATATTTAAAGAGGGTTATAAAATGTGTCACTCGATGTTACAAAAACTTTTGTGTCGATGGTTTAAACAGACCCTATAGATTGCATAAAAGTCGTATTCACCTGCAGCTACTTGCACTTTTCTGTTTAATGTGCTAAAATTCAGATACCTACTTACAGTATTATTCAGTACTATTCCAGATGACCGCTGTTTTTTACACTGTGAAATCATGTAAGCCTTGCTACAAAATAATAATGATAAGACAGCTGTTCATGAGTTTGTTACTTCATAATTAGGATTACGTGAAAATTGTCAACAAGATTTTTCTTCAGAACTAAAGAAAAAAATAGTTCATTCTGCAGTAATTTGAATAAAAGATAGCAGAATTGCTACAGAATGAAAAATAAATAGGAAGAAAAATATGGCAATTCATTGGATCAAGAATTTAAGCTGGTTCCATGTAATAAATTTCTTGTTGAACATGTGGCTGGATGTTCACAGTTGTATAGTCATTCTGGTCATCCAAGAAAATTGTTCTCTGAATCATCTCAGAAGATCAAGAGGAGGAAGACTGAACATCTCAGAGAAGCTGCTGATCCTACTGCGCTTGCTCTCGCTACTCAGATAAATCTGAAGGCTTCTGGTAAAAAGAAGCAGCTAAACTTACGGGAAATGCTGTAAGTACACCAACCTGTGCGACAAAAATTCCAATTGCATAACGAGCATAGTGGGTTCCTGCAAAAATGTTTCAAAGTATAGTGGTGATGACGTCTTAGCCCTGATAATGGATACGAAATTATCTAAGTACCAGTACACTTTATTGAGACTACAAGCAAAATGTAGAAATGTAGATTTATATGCAGCGTACAATGAAGTTCAAGAAGCAAAGCTGCATTGCTATCCTTGTGATATTACTCTGACAGAAATAAGTGCAGAAGTGACGTTACAGAGTCTGTTAGATCATACAGTAAAACGAATTTATGAAAAGGAGAAAGGAAGAAATTCAGAGTCAGTTTCCAAATGAGTGGCCCGAGATCAAAATGGGCTATGTCATCCAAAGTAAATTTTAAGAAAAAACGCAAAAATGTCCTACATCTCATACAAGAAAGATACAAATGCGGGAATTGCTCTAATTGATGAAGACGTCAGTAGTAAACATGCCTACCATGTTTATTCAAATCATAATGTTCAAATATTCGTTTTGTAAGAAAATTTAAATTTTTATATCCCATTTTGATACATTTATTTTGAAACTCATTACACTAATTTTACATTACTTGATCTAATTATGCTTTTGAACATGATTTCGTTAAAATAAAGATTTTGAAATACTTTTATTTTATTTTTAATAGCACTATTCCCAAAACAGTCACAAGAAACTTGAAAAACTGGAAGTGTTTACTTAATAATTAGAGTAATTGCATGGTTTTACGAAAATTATAACAAAATCACTCTTCAAACATGTTCACAGGAATCTTTAACAAGGAAAATGTCCGAGCGTTTCGCATGGGACTCGCATTCTGGGGGTCCGTGGTTCGATTCCCAGACTAACTAACCTGAATGTTGCTTAGGCAAATGCCGGGTTGGAATTTTCATTGCAATGTTCCATTTTCTCTTCCCCTCCCATTTAGAAAAAGAATTTAGATTTTCATATCAAATAATTCATCTTTCTCATCTCATTCAATAGCCAACCGTTCTTTGGTTCCCACCCTTCCGCTATATTTTTTTATTTTTATTTTAGAAGGTTATTTAGCGTCTGAATGAGATGAAGGTGATAATGCCGGTGAAATGAGTCCGGGGTCCAACACCGAAAGTTACCCAGCATTTGCTCATATTGGGTTGAGGGAAAACCCTGGAAAAAACCTCAACCAGGTAATTTGCCCCGAGCGGAAATCGAACCCAGGCCACCTGGTTTCGCGTCTAGACGCGCTAACCGTTACTCCACAGTTGTGGACCTTCTGCTATATCTCTGTCAGGATTCATTCATTAAGAGCACTTCCAAGGGCACTCCGACACCTTGGAAAGGCCGTTGGAATGGATCCTATGCTGCTTGGTCACCTTTTCGGTGTGAGGATAGGAGGCCTCCATTGGGTGAGCAGATGAGGGGTGACATGCGGCCGGTTGGCTGGTACACCCTCATCCTCATTCATCCCATAAATTCGGGGTGCACAATAGGTCTTAGTATGATCGATGTGCAAAGGGTCGTCCTAACCGTCCGTAGCCATCGTGACCTAACCTAACCTAACAAGGGAAAAGCATGTGCAAAGGCCATTAACGTCCTCTTCTCGATCTTGTTCGTTTGTTGCACATTCCAGGTCATACGAATTTGCAGGTTTATCTGTGAATGGTCTTCTCCTTCCCAGAACAATCCAAAATGTTTCTACAACAATCCCTCTACATCCATGATGTATCGATGTATTGATAACCTACAGAAAAATTTTCCTCGTTTGCATAGTCCATATGATAAATAGTTTGCTCTAAAAGCGTAAACATGCTTGTCCTTTAAATAAGATGAAGAAAAAAGGTGTTTAAATTCTGAGATCTTAAATAGAATGGAGCTGGTTGGTTTCATCATATCTTTTGTAAATTTCTTTCACTTACGGAATGGACATTCTTCATTGCCAACCTTGATTACAGTTTCATGTTCGCCAGTGATAATATGATATTCTTTTGGCAACACAATTACCTCTTAGGTTTTTATTTGATTCTCCACTTTTCCGAATATATTGTCGCAGGGTAGAAAACTGTGTCCAAGAAGAGGGAATAGAACCCCGTCATATTTCAGCTTCACTGTAGAACCATCAACAGATCATCGATATTATAGTAGCATTTTGTGACTCTCATCCATTTGAGACCAAAAGAATGTTCTCAATTCCATTCATATCATTACATATTAGTCTATTCCTTCAGAATTTCCTTTAGAAGTCTCATGTTCTAGCATGTGTAAGAAAATGCACAATGTCTCAATATTTTGTCTTATTTCTGCTCAACTACTGTTTCATTGTACATGTAATATTGCTTGGCTTAATATGTTGTTGGTTAGAAGACGTAGAAATGCCAAATTTTGCTGACAATCATAGATCAAAGTGA
Source organism: Periplaneta americana (assembly GCF_040183065.1). NCBI lineage: Eukaryota > Metazoa > Arthropoda > Insecta > Blattodea > Blattidae > Periplaneta > Periplaneta americana. The sequence goes on along the minus strand of NC_091126.1, from coordinate 150,884,277 downwards.
GAAGGTCTGGAGACATCTCATTCTTGATTTCATAAAAACTTTTCACTCTTAGCAGATGAATACATTGAGCAGTCATAGCCTGTAATCTTCTGTCTGATGTAGTATTACCGTAATTCATAAATTAACGCCTATTACATTAGTTTAAATAAATATTTTTCATAGCAATACAGTCCTTGCCTTATAAATTAGAACAGAATTGTAAAGGTATAATTACTGTGTAACTAATGTCTAAACCATGTTAGTTTTCTGAAAAATCTAGCGGAAAAACTTAAACCACGCAAACTTTGGCAAACATAGACCATTCTGTTTCATGTCCTCTGGAAATATAACGTAAAGATATGAAATATAGCCCATTTTGATCTGTTCAAATAACAGCTGACATATCCCATTTTGATTAATTCATTAATAATAACATATCCCATTTTGATACAAGTACTAATTTTCTCCATGCTTTTACATGTCTAAAAAAAATCATTTTGAAACTGCACCTTTCACAGTGTAATGTCTTCAACACAAACTTGCCAATGACGTCAATAACTCATTTTCTGAAAAAAGTTACATAGCCCATTTTGATCTCGGGCGCCTCAAATGAGATAGGACTTCTTGTGAACAAACCTAAACCAGGAGAGAGTGGAAACTCAACTGGAATACTCCTAGAATATTCTTCTCAAATCCCGAATTAACATATCCACAACCGGGATAGACAGAGACTTAATTATACGTTTTGCAGTTGTTCTTCGAATAATTTTTAATGGAAGAGATATTAAAAATAGCAAAATTGTTCATTCAGAAGTATCCCTAGATTAACCTCCCAGCTAGCATACACAAAATTCTCATTCATGGGTCTCGGATTATTAACTCAGCTCTGCTTCCAATTGCACTGTTATCTGAGGAGGCGCATAATAAAGATATTAAAATAATTTAACGAGAGCCCCACACAGTGAAAAGTCCTCGTAAAAACACAATGACAGGTTTAGTCAACAACCTTCTCATTTCTTCTGATACTCTCATTTCAAATATCAGAAAGTCACATAAAAAAACACAAAACTCCCTTGCGGAAGGAAGGATTACAGCTATTGAAAGACTCTAGTGAGGAAGAAGAAAAAAGTGCCATTCATTAAGAAAATGTCAGTAAAGAAAATGTAATGATTAGGAATCAGATATTGAATAAAAAAAAAAACTATTATGTTGTGAAAGTGTTTTTAACTTAAAGAAAAAGTGAAAACTATTGAATAACTATTGATTTTATGCATCCAAGAAAAAAATAGAGACATAAAATTATTTTGTCCCGTTTTGAGTCGATTCTGGCCCACTGTTCAGTGTGATGGTCTACGGTGGGCTTCGAGCCCAGTGCGATGGGCTAGGGAGCAGCCGCAACAGTCAGTGTTGGCCTTGGATGTGCTGGGCTGCAAACGTGCATGGGCTGGTATTGCTGTGCAGTGGCCACCATGCCACTGGGTTGAAATCATTGCAGCATTGTCGCGTATTTAAAGGGATGGACTCTACTCAGTTTGCTATATTGTTGCTGGTTCAATTCCCAGCTCTAACAAATTTTAGTCTTTTGTAAGACTGTCATTATATTTTGGTTATATTTGACTATAGCTTTATTTAACTATTTACATACTGTTTTTCCATTTAGTTTTTTCATTTTTTTGCCGTACTTATTGTGCACGAACCTTAATAAATGTCTGCCGTGGCTCTTAGCCATTGAGGACAATCTACATTCATATTCCTGGTCACCTCTATTGTGAGTACTGTGCCAGAATACTTGAGGGCTGGGCAAGCAACGATCTGTGAATCATTGAATGTAGTGCCTTTATGCTTAATAAATGTTGAGTTCAGCCATATTAAATTGTACGAAATTGCTCGAAATTGAACTATATTCACTTACCTTTGTAGAGTGAAGTTCACCTACCACTCTTCTCTTCTTCTTTAATGAGTTGAACATCAACAGCGATCCGAGCTTTGAAACTGATGTGGAGTATTCTAGTCTGCACTGTATTATTATAATTTGTTACATGCTTTAATTCTGAGTTTAATAAGGTAGAAATTTATAGAATCTTCTGTAATTTAATTTTGAAATTTAAAATTCTAACGGAAAAATAGGTGTTTAAGAACTCATAAACAGTTAAAATTTATTTCAAATCTATTTCTCTAGCAATGACCTATGTCTAGCCTGGGAATTAACAGAGAACCACTCAGTATGATGTTGAGCAAACGTGTTAGGGTGTCAGTCAGTTCAGTACATCAATTCATTCTACCTGTTAACTCTTAAGTTTGGTAATTCTCTATAATAATTAAACCATCGCCGCAGTTCCTCCACTGTCAGTGGCGCACACATGGGAGGGGGTTAGGAAACTCAAGCACACTCAATAGAAAAATATAAAAACGAAAAATGAAAGAAAGAAGAAAGTTTTTAATGTTTTGATGTGTTTATTGTGGAAATTGTTGAAAAAATGATTTTTAATAATCAGGTATGTTGATCGATTTCTCACAACATACTTTTATTTTTAAAAACAAGATTCCTGTGACAGTGAATGGATTTATCAAGAGAATTTCGTCACCTTATATGTGATTTTTATGGTGTATGAGTTGTTCCTAGATATTTGTGTGGCTTAATTTCCTCTGCAAGTCCACAGACCCTAGGCAGGGGGGGATAGGGTTGCCCCCCCCCCAAATGTTAAAGCAATTACCTTTGTTTTGATTAATGTGCAAATTTCAAATGAACTGTTGCAGCCACTTTGGGATATTAAAAAATAAAGTAATTATTGTGGGTATTTGAAATGATTATTCAGTTCATTGAACTTATATAATTACGTCCATTATTCCTTCGTTTATTAGTACTTCTGCATTAAAATTATTATTCTTAATTATTTCATACTTTGGAACATTCTTCACTTAAGTTATTTTATGCTGTTTTAATCCCAATTGTAAGGTATCAAAAATGAAAGCAACACAATGTAAATAAGGAAACATCTTGTTCAGAAGCACGATATGGCTCAGGCTGCAGTGCAGAATTCGAAACTTCGAAACTAGTCGGCCAGGTAATTTCCTTAAGAATTTAAAACAGTAAAGAAATTTTGATGTTAATTAGCGAAATTCAGTATTCATAACTCTAGGTCAATTCGATTAAAATTTTCAATATTCCATGTATTATACACGAAAAGTCATGTTTTAAAAACATCTACTTCTCGGCATCTTGTGTAACAAATGTAAATTTCCTCCATTGTTTTAAATTCATTTTTTGATTTCTTTATTGTTGAAAAGTCCACCTAAATAGTTGTGGTGTGTCCCATCACACTTTATTTCGCCGTTTCAAATTTGGTGCATTCAAATGATTATGTGAAAGCGACCACTAATGAAAGTTTTAAACGTGTATTAAAAAAGTTCGATATTTATGAGAAAGATTTAAATACACTTTTCCTCGTTTTTGCTTCTTTTTCGAGATAAAAATTGTTTTATGTGAAATATTTCATAGGGTGTTTTGGGAAAGCCAATGAAAGAATTCCAAATGTGCCAGTTAATTTAAGGAAGCGCTCTTTTATGATAATAAATGATGATTGAAAGAATTTTAGTTGTGTCCTTTGTATCTGCAGAAATTTAATCTGAACAAAGGTAACTTTTAGTTCTGCAAGGGAATTTTACAATGTTATATATGTTTGGATCAAATTTCTGTACATTTAAAGGACAAAACTCTAATTCTTTCAATCATATGCAATAATACTCTGCTCTCTAAAATTGACTGAGCACATTAGGAATTATCCTGGCATCCACTCTTCAGTATCTATTTAATATTCCTATATTTATTGAAATTATACAGAATGGTCCGAAAGTTTCTCATTCAGAATTTGTGGACTACATGGCAGGGCATTGTATTCAGAAAGCATAGACCACACACCACTCAGAAACTCATTGAAAATTTCAAGGAAGAATGGGCATTTATTGACCAAAAAATAACCATGACTTCAGAGGAGAGTTTCGGAAAATTGTTTTTGAGTGACACAGAAATAATGGACGCCACACAGAGTACTGATAATCATGGTAGATCATCAAATGATGTATCTTTTTGAACTTGAAAAATAAATTCGATACTTGTGTGTTTAACGGTTTGCTTCACAATGAGAAACTTTTGGACCACACTGTACAAATTAGCTCTTTTAACGTATTATGTGGGTTGATGTGATCATGTATGTCAGAATTTTATGTCATTGTGGGAAGCCTTTTTTATGTTAAAGAACATTTCAAATATGAAATTTAATATTTTAATAGAAAAAAGAATACAATTTATGACACAATCAAATACTAAAGAACTCATTACACTTCGGATATAAACAACATTAATTTAACATTAATATGCATATATATTCCACTTCAAGTATGAAATAAAAATCAGAAAAAGATAAGTTTTAAACACAAGTGCAAATTAACCACGTTAAAATAATCGGAGAAACTGTGGTTCCTCTAGAGCCTTTTAGTGTTAAAGAACATTTCAAATATGATATTTAATATTTTTATTGAAAAAAGAACACAATTTATGACACAATCAAATACTAAAGATCTCATAATCACTTGGATTATAAACAACAATTTAACATGAATATGCATATGTATTCCAATTCAAGTTTGAAATAAAAATCAGAGAAAGGTAAGTTTTAAATACAAGTGCAAATTAGCCACGTTAAAATAATCGCAGCAACTGTGCCTCCTCTAGAGCCTTTTAATTTTAAAGAACATTTGAAATGTGAAATTTAATATTTTAATTGAAAAAAGAATACAATTTATGACACAATCAAATACTAAAGACCTCATAATCACTTCAGTTATAAACAACAATTTAACATTAATATGCATATATATTCCAATTCAAATTTGAAATAAAAATTAGAAAAAGATAAGTTTTAAACGGAAGTGCAAATTAAACACTTTGAAATAATCTGAGCAACTGTGGCACCCCTAGAGGCTTATTTAACACGTTTCTACAGCAGATTCAACAAATTTTTAATTTATCAGCCGATATATATATATTGCTTCCTTCCGTCTTCTTGTGGTGGGGTTGACAAACCATTCATGTAACAAAAGTTTCTTCTTATGAAGCGTGAAATGTGAGTCAGACTGCAGTCGACCTGAAAAACAGAAAAGGACTTATCATTTACGGTTATGCAAATGGAATGCATTGAAATTATATATCCCGAAAATATTACTTGATCTACTAAAAAAATATAAAGCAGATATTAGAGTGGCTCAGGAGCTAAGGTGGCTTTGGAATGGAACAATAGACAGGACTGCGTAAAATTCTATATCAGCAATGATAAAAAAAAAAGTCAAGTTAGTACTGGTTTCCTATTACATAATATAGTTAAATATTCTGCATTGGATTTTAAGCCTGTAAGCGAAAAATTCTCATAGTGTAACATTTCTTATTTACAGCACAATCGAAGTACATGCTCCTGTCAAAGGTAATTTAGGTGCTGAGAAAGAAGATTTATCTGTTTTTAAAGAGCGCTTTATAAGCTATTTAGTATCGATGGGATTGTTGATAGCGAGATAGTATTTGGCAAGACGAAGCCGAGAATTCGCCATAGATTACTTGATATTCCCCTTACTTTTGGGTAAAACCTCGGAGAAAGCCCAACCCTGTAATTAGTGTAATTGGGAATTGAATCCATGCCTGAGCAAAAATTCGGATTTGAAGGTAACTGAGTTACACCGGTGCCCAAATGATTGTTATTCCCTTCTTGAGTGCAGATCCTCAGGAAACTTGTGATTCGTGTTGCAGGAATGATATTAATATATTGTTTGTAGGAAATGTAAGTTCTAATATTTGCAAAGAATATATACAGAGTGAACCATAAGTGATGTCATTAACTTTGAGGAGTCATTGATAGAGATATTTAAAACAAAAAAGTCAATACACTTTTGCTCGTTTTTGCTTCTTTTTCGACATAAAAATTGATTTATATGAAATATCGATAGCGTTTTGGGGAAAATCTCGGAAAAAACCCAACGATTTAATCATGACAAGTGGAAATCGAATCAACACCTGACCAGATGTCTAGATTCACAGGCAGAGCTGCACTGGTAGTCAAGAAGACTTTTATTCCTTCTTGAGGAAATTTACGATTTATATTAGGCCCATTCTGATGTACAACTCTGAAATATGAACTTTGTCATTGGCCAACCTACCACGTCTAATTCCGTTCGAAAGGGAAATTTTTGCTTCATTCCAATAACAAGGAGAGCGGCGTATAATACATGATCATGAGTTATATGAAATTATAAATCATCTGATATAAGAGCTACTAAATAGTTAATATTGAAGTAGGTAGGACATGTGGAAAGAATGGGAGAAATGGAAATATCAAGAAGGATATTGGAATGCAAGGCAGAGGGAAGAAGTGTAGGACGACCCAGGTTGAGATGGTTGGATGGAGTGCTAGATTATCTCGGTAGGATCCGAGTTAAAATTTGTGGATGGTTGCCAGGTATATATATTTATATAATACAAGAAGAAAATTCCTAGATCCCTCTTCTGCTGCTAAGGCAGCACACATTTATTAGTAACTGTGGAAGCTACCATGTTCTATTAGTAAATGTAACAGTAGTCGTTTACACTTTTATAATGGCATTTGGTTCGTTTCCAGATATTCCTATCAAGATTTATTTATTGTATGTTACCACGTTCAAATTTGTAGGATTGAGCTGAATGGTTCCTACTTCATATAAACATAAGCCTATTTTAGATTCGATTTTCCTTGCTTGCTATATTCTCCCTATTGCATACTGGCACCATAAGATTGACAATAGCAGTAATCACCTCAACCACTGCATTTTCCTTCTATCTGTAAGAGAAAATAAACGGGAGTTTAATCTAATTTATTAACCTCTTCATGTTTTCCTCTCAACTAGCAATTGGAAGTCCACACTTGTGGACCCTGGAGTCATTTCGCCGTCATCACCTTCATCTCATTCAGATGCTATATAACCTGAGATGTTGATACAGCGTCGTAAAATAACCTACTAAAAGAAAAACCAATTGGATAATAACATTAAATCCCATGTTCTTGCATCACTTTGCATGCATTTTTCCATATTGGTTGGAAGTTTTGCCTGTTTTCTCTCTTTAACAGATCTAAATCAGCTTGGTTGAATCACAGAAAATCTTGTAAGCATTTTATTATTTGATTTTACTTTGTTCGTGTACAGTCTTTCTTTTGCTAATTGAGGCCATTTCCGGAAGAAGGGCACATAAGACAATACAATGAAACCTGTCTAAAGTGGCCATCTCAAGTTACCTTGTAAAATGGCCGTTTTATCAGTTGGCTACTTGATTAAGTTTGCGGTTTTTTATGAATCAGCATGAAAGTACTGAATTTCATTGACTTTTTAGTACTGTGCGCATACAACAATCGTGCATATTAATGTCAGTCTCTTCCATTCTTTCAACTAGCCTTTTCAAAACTCGCTTGCGGTATCTCAGTTTAAATGTCTGGATAATACCTTGATCAAGGGGCTGGAGGTGTGATGTATTTGGGGGAAGAAACACCAATTTTACGGATCACATTGCGATTTTGTCGTTTAATCTTGGAATTGAAATCGCATAGCTAATTCTCAAACACTGATGATGTCATCCAAGCTTTAATGTTGGCAGTCCACTTCACACCCAATAAGCCCATGTCAACATTTTTCAAACTTCTCGGTTTCAATGATTTCCCTATCATTAAGAGTGCTTCTTTTTCTTCTGCAGCATTACAACAAGAGCAGGGTTATTCTGTCTTTTGCCAACTTCCACTCCCTTTACACTCTTTTTTCTTAAAACTTAAAGTTTTGTTTGGGAGGGCCCTGAAAAAGAAACCTGTTTCGTCAACATTGTAAATGTCTCTGAGTTCATATTCTGCAAGAACTGAAGGCAGTCTATTTTTTCCATTCTTCAATAACATTGGCTGCAATGTCACCTCTTTCACCAGATACAGAACGAAATGCAATGTTATGCCGTTTTCTAAAGTACTCTAACCACTCATTACTAGCAACATAATTGCTTACATTGAGTTCTTTAGCAATTTCAAGAGCTTTCTCTTGAATCATAGCCCACTTACTGCAATTTCTTCGCCCTCGCACACTTGAATGATTCGTAAACAAAACCATTCACATTACTTAAACACAGATTCTCTCGTCTTTTTTGGACACCATGCATATTTTCCTCCCATTCTTTTAATATTTCATCTTAATTATACCGTTTATTTGTGTCCTTCCACATTTGAATATTTCTGCAAATGTTCTCGCAGATGTTCCCTTCTCACTTTCTTCAATCATTTTTCGTCTCACCTCTAACCACCACTCTAGATTTATTGTTAGACATGATTTCTCACTCAAACTAACTTCACAGTTCCTCTGAATCAACTGAATGAAAAGAAGAGAAATTCGTAAAAGCTGGTCCAAATAGGAAAAATGGAAAGAGGAGAAAAAAAATTCGAATGGTTAACTACTGACCTAAAACATACTGTGACATTTTCGATAGAAAACGTCCGTTTTTCAATCCTTTAAAAACGAGTAAGAATTTATAGCTGTGCAGGGTCGGAGTGGAAAGTGACAAAAGAGTCATAAAACAGTAACCAACTAACCCCAAGATATGGAGGGTGTACTGTTGTACACTTAGCTATTGTACTCTTGATATTGCTCTCTGCCCTCTAACCATCGTAAAAATAGGTCAGACAGTATCCGTGAAAAAAATTTTTGTTGGACAGTGGCAGTTAAAGTCAGGTTCCAAACCAAACAGACCCCGGCCGCTGGCCGAAGCATGAGGTGGCCGCTAAATAAAGAGAGAATTTGTATTGATCTTATGGCAAATCCAATTGGTTCCAGAGAAAATTGGCCTTTTGGCCAGGTGGCCGTTTAAATGAAGTGACCGCAAAGGCAGGTTTCACTGTATTGTGATTCGAGTAATCCTAGTTTAAAGATTTTGTTTTAATTTATTTCAATGAACACTTTATTCTTGCATGCAAGAATAAAGTAAATATATGTAGAATATCATTATGAACCCACTTTCACAATACAAAGCATTTTTATCCATATGTTTAATTTTAAAGTATTATTTGTTATAAGCCATTATGTGCCCTTTTTCCAGAAATCAGTCTAAATTTGAAACTATAAAGAATAGTACGTTCTTGGATGTTGATAAATTGATTTAACTGTCAAAGCATAGTAAAACTTTACAATACCGGTACTACATAATTTTTACAGAATACTTCTATGTATAATATGAATATACCACTGCCCTACATCACATAACATTATTTATTTTTCTGCTTGCTGAAATAATGTTCAAACCATTCTGTCCAGAGTGGAGAGGTGTTTTAGGCAATTTTTGTTTGCTGGTGGCATTCTTCAAACATGCTGTTCAACCAGGAACAGCTTTCAGCGTTCATGTATTGAAACAAAACTCTGATATCCTCTTCTTTTTCTGGCTTTACTAGACTGAAATCCACCATGGAAAGTTTAATGGTTTTCAGACCTTTAGTACTGTATTTCTGTTTCCAAAGCCGGAAGGATGTGTAATTAACTGTGTACGTTATTGAGGCTAGTACAGAACCATCGGCAGTATTCAGTTTTTTATTAGGCTTCTGTCCATAAGAACAATAAAGGGAGACAAATGACTTCTGGCCATCATCATTGCTGAAAAATAGGGTTTAGCAGTAGATATGGTTGCTTCTTTCTTCACTTTTGACTTAATAAGGCCAAAGTTTTGATCACATTGACCAAACGAATGTCCCCGAACTGGTAAAAGGTGGATAATCTCCACGTTAATAACTTTAGCTCTTCATGAAGAAAATGACATCACCACTGAGTTCTCATTCTGGCCCCCACAGGCATCGGAGAGCAGAACAACATGCTTCACGTTTGGAAACTCCAACTTATTTTCCAATACGTGGCATGAATGAATGATACAACTGAGTTGGGATCTTTCTTGGCTTTCATTTCCAAGAAACAGTACATAAATGAACAATCGTCATTGTGTATATGGACGTTGACAGCATTTAACCACAATAAGTGTTTATGAAATTCGCTAGTCACATTTAGTTTGGGTGCAGGAAGATTCTGTGCATAATTGAACCCAATAACACTTTTAGCTTTACGAATTAAGTTCTGCTTTATTTTTAGGTATGCCTGTGCACTTCTTTTGTGGGTCATGTCTTCTTCTTTGCAAAGATCATTTTTGACAGCATTAAGTTTCATTTCACAACCAGTGAAATCACAAACATCAGTTTTAGGCTGTTTGAAGCTGTAGTTATAGCGTTGATGGAAATATTTGAAGTTCCGTAACGTAACTCATTTGGAGCTTTTTACCTGTATCCTTTAAGAATTTCTTCGAAAAAAGATAGTACAATATTCTGACACTTAGATTCGGATCTTCGAAATACCTCAAAGAAAATTTGTGTGAGCAGTAATGGCTTTCTTGGCTGGGAATTGTGATTAGGCGTTCTTCTAATATTTACCAAATATTAGCCTCTATTTTGTGAATGTTTGCCTCTTCCATCCACAAATGAATCATTGGCCAGTGTTTTATCTTGAATAATTCTGAGTCTTTTAACTGATACCTGATATAGCTTTAATATCAAACCACGACAAACTTTCAACTTAGTGCCATCTGTATGGAAAAAATATTCCCAAATATTTTCCCTGAGCTTCTTTGGATTTAATGTTACCTTCCGAATGTGTGTATCTGACTTCTTCGACATACATTAGCTTAAAAATGAATCCTGTATTCCTTACCTTGATCACTATAGAACGTTCCAAAAAACTCCTCTTGCTTACTGATAGGTACTTTGAGATAGCACTGTTCTTGACAACACGATGATACTGCTGAAAATGTTTTTTCTTTTATGTCAATTCCATTGCTTGAAATGTAGGTCTGACCGATCTGCTGTTTTCTCTTCTTTTTTTTTTCTCTTGTTATTAGAATTGTCGTGAGATAGTCTTTTTTGCCCATTAGTATGGTAGGAATAGAACGGCTATTGTACTAACAACCGCAGCCAGAACCTACTGTACACTTGCTGTATTAGCAATGACTCTCAACAACTTTACGCTCGCAAAGAAAATCCTCTCCCAACCTCTAGCGTTGAGATAATGAAATAAAATTTTGGTGGAATAATCTACATAATAAAGCGGTTACTTTTAAACAATTTTCCGAAAAAGGGCTTATAGGACTACAGGCCCATCTTCCGAAAATCGCCTCAATAGGAATGCATTTTGAATTTCACTTCCAATGGCTAGTGCTCATAATTATAATGTGTTGTCTTTGCTGCCTGCGATTCTCCTAGCATGTTGGCCATCTTACTAAATGATATTTCATATGGTGGATTGCTGTAAATTTAGTTATGAAATGTGGAATTATAAGTGAATATTACAAATTTCAAATAATCATCCCAGTGTTATGAATGTGCGTATATTATCATCATTGCCTTCTAGGAAGGTGTTTCAACATTTAAAATTGAATTGTATCAGAAATATAATGATTAGACTTTGTGGAATTGCCATGAGAATCGTAAGGTTTAATGCGGATGTAGTACAGACTGAATGAGAAGGGGGCGTGCAATGGATGGCGTATGTTTCTGATGTATACACTGAGCAGTATACTGCGATTACAATAAACCTGTATCCTGCATTCAAGAAATATAATGAATGATCATTGAAGTAGGAAATATCTAAACATGTAAATACACAATTATTTTATAGTGAGATATATTAACTCGTAAATGTAAGATTCATCATCCTTGAATATGTGCATTGCAGCGAAGAGTTACGTACATTTTGAGTGACTGCAAAGTGAACCTCCTCCAGTGGTCACTCAAACAGTTTTTATATTAGGAAAATGTACATTCAACATCACACGATGTAATAGTAGGTGCATATTTGAATCACTATTATTTAGTACACCAACTTCAGACGTCTTTTCTTGACCTGATTTATAATACGAAGTTGTGAATAGGCAGAATTTTTAGCAATAACATTCCTCAACTTACATTTCACCTTTTATGAAATTACTGAATTGTTATTTTGAATAACAGTTTGTGGTACTTTATCCACTATATTAAGGAATTCTGAGAGTTGCAGTTTAGATGATTCTAACAGGGTGATGCTTTTGAAGACGATTTAAAATTAGAATCGATGAACAGAATATCTTCCAATAGCTGTTCATAAGGCAATGATTGTACAGCTGCAACAGCAGAAATGTCTGTGCTATCCAATGCATCAATTACCTCCATTAGTTTGCTGTAATGTTCTGCATAATAATTAACAGCATCCAGCCAAGTTCCCCAAAGGGTCAAGACTGGCTGCGAGGGGGTAAATATATTCCAGGTGCAATTGTTTGGAACAGCAACACTCTGTAAGGGGCTTTTAAAATATTTTCTTTACATGCGAGATGAAAATGTCAACATTGTTGTAGGATAATCGAATCTCCTCCGCAACTCTGTGTAGACCATGAGCCAGACATGTCAAGTGAATCAATTTCGAGTACACAGTTTGTATCTCCTTCGCTGCTTTCACCATGTATCGAGCAGCGTCAGTAATGAAAAGAAGAACATTTTCCCGCTTGATGCCACTGGACCATGAAAGACGCATTGAAATTTCAAACAAAGAAGCTATGGATTCGTTGTTCACTTTTTGTAACTTCACATGTCAATAGAAATGTTTCACCAGGTTCATCACGTGACAATATCCCAACCATTACATTTGCCACATATCTGCTCTTATCATCTGTAGATTCATCAACAGAAACCCAAATTTTGTTATCTACTACATGGCTTTGTATGCATTTTAACATCCGGTCTTAACAAAGTGGCATATAGTGTTGTCGCATTGTAGACTCGCAAGGAAGTTTTTTGTTAATGTATTCTTTATAAATGTTTTGAAATGAGTAGTTTAATATCAAAGACGGACATCTGTCGTTTCCATAGTTTTGATATAGAGGCAGTTTTTTGTTTCACAGTGTTGTTTGTAATATTTTAACACAATTCATTTTTATAAATGTAGTGTTAGAGTTCGTATATACTTTTTAGAACCTGGCAACATCACTTTTAAACAATTACTATGTAAAATTTTGTTCTAAAAAAACAGATGTCCGCTTTTCAAATGAAAAAGTGCAGGTGTCCACTTCTGATATAAACTGCCATGTAGGTGTCCGTTTTTGATTCAAATATCAATTACTGGTATCAAAATGGACTGTACAAGCTAGTCTGTGTAGTGTCAGTAACTATCAAGGAAATTATAATTCAAAAGTGGAAAGTGGAATTATTTTTAACAAATTAATAGACATTTTGTAGTACGAATTGATTATTAATTACAAGAACACTGAATTACAAAAATAACTATTGTCTCTTTCTTATTACAAAATTATTTTCACATTATTCTTAAACAAATGTACATGTTCATGAGAACTAATCGACATTATAATGTTGAAAATTACAATATACTTTAACGTTACTTGATTATAACACTGAAACGGAAATAATGTCCACCTTTAAACAGCCACCAGAACTGGGTTGTGACCCAACTCTTCTTGAAGATCAAAACATTCACATTCTGTATCTTGTGAATCTGGATCATGTAGGGTTGAACTGAGCAGATTGTTATAGTACTCAAGACCTGGGATGCTTCTCCAGTTTTCCCCAAAATGTTTTGAGAGTAACTTGCCGACATCTTTCAGTTTTTCAGCCTTTACTGAAACTCCAAGAGGAATATCGAAGGGGTTCATTTCCGCAGGTGTGCACTTTCCTTTACAAATCTGTCTTTCGCTGCCCACATCAATGTTGTATGCCATTTCACCTCTGACAACCATGTTTCCTTTCCTCGTCTTTCGTAAAATTACACGTCTGCAAGAGGAAAGTTTGAAATGAAGCTGGCTTGCAGACTTCAGACACTGTTTGGCTACTGCTTTCCAGTCAGATGGTTTCCAGTCACTTCCAATCAGTTTCAATGTTCCATATTTTTTAAATATTGCATAATAATCCTCTTTCATTGTGATGGTTTCAATTTTCCTCAGCTCTCTTTCAATCAAACCAAACACTCGATCAGAAGGGAGGAAAGAGTGGCCTGTCACAGGATAAATCAGTTCAAGTTGTGAGATGTTCTGGGGGGCGCAAATGCCCAGCCATTTTGTACACATTGTTAGGACATTTACGTTTTTATTTTGTCCAGCGCAGCCATCTGCAACAAGACAAAGAGTGTCATAATTCGAGAGATCAAGACAGTTAACTTCATTGAATACGACAGAAGCAACTTCATTGGACGACTTTCTAGCCTCATCTTCAGTCCATGAATAAATGGAGACATTGTCAGGGTTTAAGGAGTCTGTTGACAAACCTTTAACTACTGATAAATTGTAACAGTAGAGCTGTCTGGAGTAGTAAGCCATCTGGTCACTAACCTTCGGAAGAACAAGGTTCTTCTGACAGTCGAATGACATAACAAAACAGCCTGGAGGCTTTTGACGCAAATGTTCAAAAAAGGATTGTGCTTGTTTTTTTGTGTAATTGCAATTTGAATTTCAATCCTGCTTTCTCAGCCTCATTTTTCTCCATCATAATCCTGCTTTCCAACTCAATGCATGTGCTACACTCATCTACAGCTGGGGCAGAGAAACCAATGTTAAAATTCGTGCAGAACACTTTCCTGAAAAAACCCTGTGCAACCTTATCATTTTCAGGCTTGCCTTCATTGTACATTTTTCAAAGTTTACGTATGTTCAGTTCTGATGGTAGATACACACGTGAACTTTTTTCCCTTAAGTAATGAGATTCTGATGCTTTAAGAGTGCAGATGAAATTCTTTACCACATCTCTTTTCGAACCAAACTTTGCTTCTTTATGGTTTCCTCGCCTTGTTTCAACAGGAACTTGGGATTTCCCGTTTTTAAACCTTTTAAAGACCCCTATGATTCTATGTTTGGTTAATGGTGCCAGAATATTAAAAAATGTACTCCTACAAACCCTGAGATTGTTTCCAGCCTGGTTCACAAATTTTACTGGAATGTTGCGGATTTGCTCTTAACTGGATCTTTCTTTTTCCTCTTTGGGTTGGGTGTCTCAGCTCGACAATATTTCAAACTAAATGCATCCTGTTTACTTTTCTCGGGAGTGGAATAAAAGGCTTCATGAAAATCCTTGATATCACATGTAGTCAGTAGCATACATTGATAGCCAACCCTATGGCCACAAGTTGGGTATACAGGGAGACCTTTGGCAGAATATCTGAACAAACAAAACAAACCCCTATTACAACTTTCCCCTCAGGAACACAAAATATTAGAAAGGGAGAGAGAAAAAATAGAGAAGAAAAGTGCTATAGAAATGACCTAAAACATTACGGCATTAATAATAAAATTATTGAAAGATATTCTTCCAATAATAAATACTTTACCTAAAACAAAAACAAACCAAGAGAAAATATAAGAAACCTGGTTACAGAAAAGATTATATGTGTAGACATGATTAATCTGGCTTCTTTAGAACCAAATACCCTGCTTTTCAAGTTCAAAATACAAATAAAAATGTCTACATAACACCTACTGAAAACATATTTACATGTTCCATTATAGGCTATTAAAGCATATGTGATATCAAACTTTTCTCCGATTGATTAATATTTTATACAACAAACAAAAAAAAGGAGGTTGTGCATTACAGAGATGTTCCTTACCTTTGTCTCTTTTCAATGTTTCTTTTCCATTGTTGAGGTTGAGATTTTCTCTTCCTAGCATTTCCAGACTTCACTGGTGTGATATTCTGTTCCATTTCACAGTCAGATTAAAAAACCAGTGTAAATTAAGCTTAAAAAAAGACAATATTTTTAAGGACAGACACTACAGTGTCCACTAATCCACAATAACAATACACCATGACAGATACTTGATCACCTGATCAGAATACTATACTATTATTGGTTTATTTGTCAGGTGTCCGCATTTGAAACAAATCTATCATGTAGGTGTCCACTTCTGAAATAGACATTAGAATAAAATGCTATAAAACACATACATGTATCGATTTTTGAAAGAAATAAATGCCATAATTGAAAAGAGCATGAAAAATTCTATATAAGAATCCACAGCTATCTAAAATTCGGTCTGAGGGTCAGATGTCCGCCTTTGATATTAAGCTACTCAAATGATGGTTGTCTATCTTGCTTAAAGGGATATTTGCATTCGCCATCACATTACATAAATCGCTTAGAAATTCCGATTGGTCGCACAAAGTTGTGTTCGAAAATGGAGATACTTCCAATCGTGCTTTCTGCTGTCACAGTGTCTCTTTATATCACGCCGTCTATCCACTCTTTTAGATTGTTTGCCTATTTTACAAAAAATGGTTTGTCCTTTAATACTAAAATACTTAGCATCAAACTTCTATATAAACACACGCAATTCAGAAGTATTATGATATATCGCTGTATTTTTTATTGAATTCTTGTCTGCACTGAACAATGTTAAACTTTGACTATTCCAACTGCAGTAAAGTAAAAACAAGTGCTTACATAGATATACATCAGCTGTAGCTGCTCCATCTATTTGGACCGGTCACAACTCTTAACATGAACTGCTGCTACTACGAGACCGGGAGGTCGCTCACCTCCTCTATATTACCGTACCACAGTTTAGTATATACAGTTGCGAAGCTCAATACTTAATAAATATGCATACATAGATAGTTGCTGACCACCAGGATCGCTACTATCGCATCAGCACAGACCCTTTCTTCGAGCAGACGATAATGTATGTTCGGGTTTTTATTTCAGTGTATGGCGCTCAGTGAAATATTATAACCTTATTGTGTATCATTGCTAAGTTTTATTTAGTGTAATGTGTCCATAAGTTCCGTTTACTTCTTATTCCATTATTTGTTGCAGAAATAATTACAAAACTGTGTTATTTTAATGTGAAGAGAATTTTACATGTTAACATTATCTATTCGCATCAAAATTTTTAGTTTAGAATGGAAGCTATTTTGAGGTTTAATAGAAAGGAATTTATATTATGATTTTAATTTAGCACATCTAGCTTCCTCCGGTCGAGGTGGGTTCCTCCAAGTGGTGACCGGGGGGTGCAATGGTGGCTCTCGTGCTCTTCTTTTCGGCCATTTTTCGTCCTATCACCAACCACTCCTCTTCGTTCTCTCTTCTTTTTCAACACTATTTCTCTCTGCCGGCCGCCATTGCATGCAGAACGCCCACCACATCATCACAGCCATTTTCACCTCTCCATCCCCGCTGTTTGTTTTGCCACGCCCGCCACCATGACGGGATTTGTTAACAATGCCTGATGAGGCTTCAGTCTTGTTTCCCTTCTAATTCTTATATCTATTATTAGGTTAAGTTTCTTAGGTTTATAACTCCTGTCTCACCAGTGGGGATCTTTCCTATCTCCGTGATCCTGTCCCACGGTTTCGAGCGCGACTTCGGACTTGTGTGGCCCGACAGGGTGCCCAGCAACGAAGCAATAGTGGATCCTTCATACTGCCCCTATATGCAAGTCTAGGTGTGGAGCCCGGACCAGTAGTCATGTACACTCACGTAGAGCACTAATGGGGGCCCGGAGCTACTTAAACGTCCTGGTGACCGACTCTGCTCGCCGGGGCGGATATGTCGCTCCGACGTGTTACCGCTGACATATGGGTGTCGCAGTGTAATCAACCACAAGTCCCCTGATGCTGTGTGCGGTGTCGGATTGCTCCGGCTTTGGGAGGGTAGGTCGGAGTTAGCCGCAGTAGTCTGGCACTTGTGTTCAGTGTAGAGTGGGGAGCCACGGGCGGTTATTCCCGTGGTAGGGGCATAAAACTGCGACACGCCTCTGGTGTAAGACTTGCCATTAGGTGTGTAATGACCAGTTTGAAGGGTAACTTGCGTGAAGTGGGTTGCTCTTGGGATCGGGCTGTGGGGGGGTCCCCATGGCCGGCACAGACCGAGAAGACTTTTTTGGTGTCTTTTTCTTCCGCCCCTCCGGTGGCAGGCTGACGCCGACGGTTCCGTAGGGGGGCCAGTTTCAAAATGGCTTCTACGCACTCTTCTTCTCCTCCTCCAGAAAAAACTAATAAGAAACATAAGACAGGAGAAAGTACGACAGGTGGTCATATGACGAAAATTGCTATGGAATTGGACCCTGAGAAAATTACTGTAAAAGTGCCGCCTCCAAAGTTTATCAGTATCACATTGGACGGAACTGAAAAAAACTATGAAAGACATTAGTCCATTCTACGTGAGACGTGCGCTCGATGGACTCGTTGGAAAGGTCAGAAATGCAACTCGACTCCGCAACGGTAGTCTCCTCATTGAGACTGCATCTGCAAAACAGAGTGAGACGCTGTTGAAAGCAAAGTTGCTGGGGTCATACCCCATCAGAGTTGAACGACACTCCTCGCTTAACACCACGCGAGGAGTTGTGCATACAGATTCTCTAGATGGTCTATCAGATGAAGAGATCCAATTAGAGCTGGCGGAACAGTCCGTGTCCAAGGCTTACCGTATAATACGGAAGCGGGACGGACAGACTGAACCACTGAGCACAGTCTTTCTGACCTTGGAAACGTCTCTCTTGCCAGAATATATCTTTGTTGGGTACGAGCGTGTCCCTGTGCGTGCGTATGTGCCGAACACAATGCGGTGCTTTAGGTGCCAACGGTTCGGACATATGCAAAAACGTTGCACAAACAATATCATCTGTGCAAAGTGCGGTGGTGCACACCATGGGATTTCCCCATGTACTGGCGCCGAGCACTGTGTGAATTGTTCTGGGGACCATGCTTCAAATTCTAAAAACTGCCCAAAGTATATGCTGGAAAAGATGATTCAAGAGCTTCGAGTCCGGGAAAATATTAGCTTCTTTGAGGCACGTAAGCGTATTTTAGATAAAGAAAAGAAGGCAAATGAAAAGTCCTATGCGTCTGCACTGCAGAGAGCAACAGAGGGAATCGATGACACCACACAAACGCCACCTCTTACAAACATACCTGGGAAGTGAATTGAAATCGCAACCCAGACTTATGTAGACGCCGCTACTCAGACTGCTGAGTCAGACGACACTTGTGGAGTTGACATCAGGCCTTACGTCCCTAAGAAAATTATTACTATGACAGCAGAGAAGGATTGTAGGCCTAGTAGAACACCAGAACGTCGCACTCCTAGTTCGGGTGGCAGGTCGAGATCACGTTCTCGATCACGTCCTCGATCAAGATCGCGATCAGGAGTGCGACGAACTGCAAGTGAGTCGCCGGAGTCGAAGACAAAGCAGTCGCAGGCAAAAGCATCTTCCCATAGAAAGGAAAAGAAGAGAAGATCCCCTGCTAAGCCACCGACATGATATAGCTCCTCTTGATGACTGATATTGTACAGTGGAATGTGAACGGTGTACGCAGCAGATATACAGAACTATAGCAATTGATCTATCATGAAAACCCTGCTATTTTATGTCTCCAGGAGACACACCTTCGGCCGAAAATTCCCTAAGTATCTCGGGATACTACGTTCACTGGTACGATCACCTTGCCGGTATTCGTGCCAACGGAGGTTGTGCTCTCCTATTTCGCCAAAGTACCTTTCCTCTATTATCAACATCAACAGCCCACATCAATGCATAGCCGCTCGAGTCACTCTACCTTCCATCCAGTTCTCAATAGTCTATGTATATATACCCCAAGACACACCTTTCACAGTGCATGACATTGAAGACATTTTCTCGCAGGTACCTGCTCCTTATCTGGTAGTGGGGGATTTTAATGCATCCCACCACTCATGGGGCTCAAATTCCGATGATGACAGAGGAAATAAAATAGCAGAGGTATGTACCCGTCTAAATCTTGTTACCCTGAATTCAGGGGAAGCAACACATCTCTCCTTAGCTTACGGTACATACTCCATGGTAGATATCTCCATTTGTAGCCCAGTTTTGACCGCGCATTTCGAATGGTCTGTGATTCACGACCTACATGGTTGTGACCACTATCCCATTCGAATGCGTATGTCCGCTTTACGTCCGGCGGAATCTCGATATCCAAATTGGGTTCTTAAAAAGGCGGACTGGGTCGGATTTTCGGAGTCCATATTATTCGATGATAACGGACATGAAAATGTGGATTCCGTAGTAGACCATTTCTCAAATGTGGTTATAAAGTCAGCGGAATTATCTATCCCCTGGTCGTCCTGCAGGCCAAAACGCTTCTCTGTCCCCTGGTGGACGGATGCCTGCAGAGATGCAATCCGTGACCGCAAACGTGCTTTACGCCAATTTGAGCGCCATCCGACCCAAGAATTTTTTGTCCAGTTTAAACGTCTTCGAGCCGAAGCTCGTCGCATTGTGTGCGATGCTAAGAAGACTCCTGGACAAATTACGTCAGTTCATTGAAACACAACGTCCCAGCTAACACCATATGGGACAAAGTCCGTCGAATAATGGGGAAACGTAGTTCTATAATTCCGGGCCTTCTAAACAATGGAGTAACGACCACCAGTCCAATAGACATTGCTGAAATATTTGCTACCACATTTTCACAAATAAGCAGCTCAAATAATTACGACCCGGAATTTCTGAAAATCAAAGATACTGCAGAAAAACGAAACCTAAATTTTCAATCTGACAACACTGAAGACTACAATGCACCGTTCACATCCGAGGAGCTGGAGGCGGCACTAGACACATTCCCTGACACCTCCCCTGGCCCTGATAACATCCAAAACCGCATGCTTCGTCACCTTTCACCACCTGGAAAATTCTTTCTTCTGTCTATGTACAATAGAATCTGGACTGAGAGTGTATTTCCATCTGCTTGGCGTTCTGCCATTGTAATTCCAGTCCAGAAACCGGGAAAGGACCCTTCTTTACCTGGCAATTACAGGCCAATCTGTCTCACCAGCTGTGTGTGCAAGGTTATGGAAAAGATGATGAGCAAACGCATGATGTGGGTACTCGAATCGGGAAACCGATTATCTAACATCCAATGTGGTTTTCGCAAGCACAGATCCGCCACAGACCATTTTGTTCGGCTGGAGACCGCCATTAGAGATGCTTTCCTCAAGAAGGAACATCTTGTGGCGGTCTTCTTTGATCTAGAAAAGGCTTACGATACCACGTGGCATTATGGAATTCTGCAAACCCTGCATGACTGGGGACTTCGTGGCAGTCTGCCAACGTTTATTGCGAAGTTCATGGCAGAGCGGTATTTCCGAGTTCGAGTAGGCACCACACTTTCTAACGAACATCTCCAAGAAAATGGCGTTCCGCAGGGGTCTGTATTAAGTGTTCTTCTTTTCTGCATTGCGATCAATGGCATTGCTCACTGTGTAGGTAACCGAGTATCTTCTCTCTTGTACATTGATGACTTCAGTCTATATTACAGTTCCCGATACCTCCCATCTATCGGTCGACAGTTGCAACTGGTCATCTATGTGCTATCGGAGTGGTCTCTTCGCAATGGCTTTAAATTCTCCACTCAAAAGACGCAGTGTGCCCACTTCTACAACCAACGTGGACTCCATCCACATCCTGAACTGCGTCTTAATGGAGTGGAGTTGCAATATACAGACACTGCGAGGTTTTTGGGCCTTATCTTTGATTATAAATTAATGTGCGAGGCGCATATCCGTGATTTGAGAAGGCGTTGTGAAAAATCTTTAAACATTTTACGCCTTTTGTCAGGGGTTCGCTGGGGTGCAGACTGCATAGTGCTTTTACGTCTATATCGTTCTCTTATCCGTTCAAAGCTGGATTATGGCTGTTTTATCTATGGCTCAGCAAATAAATCTAAGCTACGTTTCTTAGACACTATCCATCATCATGGGATACGACTCGCTACAGGTGCCTTCCAAACGAGTCGGATAGCGAGCCTGTATTGTGAAGCGGGGGAACCATCACTGTATCGGCAACGTAATGTCCTGTTGTGCTCATATGCGGTTAAACTCCGCTCGCAGCCTGAGCACAATTCTTTCGACTCTTTCCATCATTCGTCTCTTTACGGCCGATACAGTGAAAATCCACGGAGACCTCGTCCAGCAGGTGTGCGATTCCGTGAACTGCTCTCTGAGCTCGACGTCGATCTACCATCCGTTCGCACACTAGAATACACCACCACTCCACCGTGGATTATGCGACGCCCCATGTTTGATGTAAGCCTGCGCCAAAGTTTTAAGAATTTTACACCAGCTTTTGTTTATAGACTTCGTTTTAGTGAACTTTTATCCCGATATCCAAATTATTCTTTAGTTTATACTGACGGATCCCAAGTAAATGATTGTGTTGGTTGCTCCTTCGTTGCAAATGGACAGATATTTAAATATAAACTGAGCGAATATACCAGTGTTTTTGCTGCAGAATTATATGCTTTTTACAGAGTTTTATTGTTTTTAATTCGACAACCTCGGGGCAGATATCTAATGTGCTCCTACTCTTTAAGTGCCATTCAGTCTTTGCAGTCTCTCTATTCAGAGGATCCCCTTGTGTTAAGAACTCAGCAGCTGTTCCACACACTCCTAAGCTCTGATTGCGAGATTGGAGTAGTGTGGATTCCTGGCCATGTCGGAATTCGTGGGAATAAGGTCGCAGATGCTGCAGCCAAAGATGGTGCCACGAATGGCACTCTGGTATATTGGCGCGAGAGGTGGCAAGAATTACAAAATTATTTGAAATGTAGAATATGGTGGCAATGGGAAGGAGAATGGTCTGCACAAGAGGAAAACAAATTACGAAGAATAAAGAATACTGTTCGAGTTTGGGATTCGTCCACAAGAGCGTCACGACACGAAGAAGTTTTACTCACCCAGTTGAGGATTGGCCACTGTTATCTGACACATGGCCATCTGCTATGTGGCGAACTTCAGCCGGAGTGTGATCTATGCCATGTTCCACTTACGGTGGAACATTTTTTATTGCATTGTAGAAAGTATGACCGTGTCCGTCGGCAATATGGAATTCGGCCGACTCTTCGTGACGCTCTTGGAAATGATTTTAATTGTACAAATGCAGTCCTGAGATTTTTATCGAGTACTGGACTTGACAGGGTAATTTAGTTTTTGACCCATTTTAATTATCCTCCAGACCCTTTACATCTGGATGTTACACTTGTTATTTAGTATATAAGTTTTTTAACAAACTTGACATTCGGACCTTTTACATCCGAGTATTTTAGAAATACGCCAGATAACTTATTTATGGTAGCATTTGTATTGTTATTTTGTCTCCTTTTAAATACTAGTTAAGGTCAGATTTTTATAATGTTTTATGCATCACCCTGTTGGAACTGCATTTGTATACCTCGTTTTAATCGTGACAACGTTTTTTAGTTCTTTAAGCATTCTGATTGTTGTATAGTCTCTGTTCTGTAAAGAATTTTAGATAAGGGCGCAAATAGCCATAGATGCTGACGCGCCCTTTTTAAACCCCACTAACTAACTAACTCTAGCTTCCTTAATTGTAGACAGAAAATTTACCATACCACTCCTATGACATTAGTGTACATATGATTGAGTTACTTGGTCCCTTAGGAAGTATAGAAATACAATAATTCAGTATGTACTCGATTGTAGTATTAAAATACAGAAAAATTGAGTGTGTGGCGTATCATACATGACATTATGCTTAATTATAATGTATAATCGCGAGTATAGGAATATAAATAATAAGCCATAATTTCCGTATGAATCGGGGAATCCTAAAATGTTCTAAGTCATCCAACCTTGTTTTTTGGAAAACTAAAAAAAAAAAATGTTTCTTTACTTTCAGAGTGTGTTTAAAAATACGAAAAAATTACATTTTAATATATGACCTAAACTTGTGCTAAATCATGACCAAGTCACTTGTTTTTCTTCTATAAACATAAAAAAAAAATTCAAATTAGGGTGTCTGACTTAGAACCTTTTAGTTTACTTTCAGGAAAATTAATAAGAAATTGAAAAATTTTTAATGGAATATTTATTTTGTATAAACTGTTTTGTGTACGAACAAAAGTGTCGACTAAAACTCACATTTTAACAAAATGTATGAGAAAAAAATAAAATTGGGGTGTGTGACTTAGAACATTTTAGTTTACTTGAGAGAAAATTAATAAGAAATTGAAAAATTGTTAATGGAATATTTATTTTGTCAAAACTATTTTGTTTACAAACAATAGTGTCAACTAAAACTCACATTTTAAAAAAGTGTACTGGATAGAAACCTATTTTAGGCCAATTTTTATTATTTTAATCAACTTCTTGCTCCTACGCGCCGCTATTTACGCCTCCAGTGGGCAAGTTTAACAACCCTTCACAAAAGTCCGTGTACGCAGTGATCTAATGTCTTGTACTTTTTGGGGTTTTATATGTACTTTACCTGTCTCGTACGCTAATCGCACTGGAAAAGATGGTCGAGGGTCTCTGTTGTGCAATAGCTTGTATGTGTTTACTATAATAACCCATCAATGTGGCCTCTTGTGACTATGGTACCTTTAACAGCTGTGTCACTATCATAAGTGCAATGCATTACAGAACTTATACAAAATTGCACTTCGTATCTTTTTCTGTACCTGTCGCCCTCTTGTTTCCTCAGATACACATGTTTTCTTGTAAAACTCTTGCCACCAGTCTTTAAAATTTTTAATGTCACATATTTCAACTTCTACTACTGTAAACTTTCTAGATAAACTGCATGCTGTAAAATCTGTCATGTTTTCTCATGGTCCTTTTCATAATTGCGAAATCCCTATTGCAGGGCAAAAAAGAATGCCCTCTGATAGGATAGAATTGTTCGATTTTCTCAAATCTCTTCAAATCTGTGAAGGCCAAAAATACACAATTAAGAGCGTGGCTTTTATTCTGGCCTCCACAGTTGTCAGAGTAAACATGAACTTCTTTTATATCATTTAGGACAGAGCTAAGTTATTCGAAAACGAAAGAACACACCTCATTAGGGCCTTTTTTTTTTTTTGCAATGCCTTCATTGTAAATGTACAATGTTGCATGGTTTTTCTTGACATCATGAATGCAAAATGAGTTGGCATTTAGCTGTCTCAGATAAAAAGTGCCTTGTACAGTTATAACTGGCAATGAAATGTTCTGCATATAATCGAATGCAATGGCAAGAATATGATGTTGATCTTTTCATTTGTCAGGACATACCTCAGACTGAAGCCGTGAATAAAACTTTTTTGATTGATTAATTCTCCTTATATTTTCTTCATCCATTTTCAGTCTCTTACTAACACTCAAATCTTACACAACAAACTCAGCTGTCACCATTCCAATTTACTGGGAGAACAGTCTAGCCAATACAAACGAAAAACTTCTGAGTCAGTCTGGCCAATGGAAACAAAATGGTTCTGTGTCACTGACTCATAACATTTTTGTTTTTACTACACAATACAAAACTCTTATATCACCATACAAAGAGACTTGACTTAGAATATGTTTGCATACATAGTTGTATTTACCTTCAAAGAATGACTTCCCGCCATTAAATCAATTTCGTAAAAATAGTGACTTGGAACGTTTTAGTATTCCCTGATTCATATGACATAACATAGGACTACATATGTAATGGCAAGACATTGGAGACTTTATAAATCTAGTTGCTTTAGTAATAGCACTGTGAGGTTACCATATTTCATTATAGTCTGAAGGCCAATAAGGCAACAATCATAAAGCGGTGGAACTAGCGCTGAGGTAGTTCCTGCGATTTCGGAAGTGAAAATCGTTGAATTTATAAGAGATTTTTGTGGAGGTGCAGGTGATTGTATAAGCAAGACATAATAAAAGCCAAAACTAACCAAACCTAACCTGTAACAGATCCGTATATGCAAGGAGTATGAGTACAAAGGAACTATATCTGCGCTAGTTTAGTCTACTAACATAGTACATTAATCAGAATTCAGATTACACATATGAACAACGTAATTTTTCACACCTAAAATAATATTACACCTTAACTAGCAAGTGAATTATGTCTGAAGTGTCTCATAATCATTGTTTTTATTTTCTTAATGCAATAACACTACATTTTAGAGAAATATATGTTACTCTTTATGCATTGCAACTAATTTATATGGTTGAAACGCCACCCTCCGTGACCGGGTTAAGTGAGTTGCATGGTCTGTCTGTAATAAATAACGATGGCAGTGACACAGTCTATTGTTCCTAATACTCTCAGCACTCCAAGCAGCTACCAACTATCGCGAGAAATGCAAAAAAATCATCCCAAGCTTCGCAAATGTATATACTAAACTGTGGCCGAACATCAGCAACCTGATTGCATGCTGCATGTGGGAATTCAACGAAGTCTAATAATGATTATTCAATTACTTACATGGATTTTCCCCAGGAAGGCTGATCTACTAGTGATGAACATCGGCCTAGATATTTCGGCGCAATCTCTGAGCTTCAGGCTGACACAGATTTAGGTTAGATCTAGTTGCCTTCCGACCCTTTTTCTTGCGTTCGGCTTCAGGATGTTTCTCTATTTGCTCCACAACATATAATCGATCTTCATTCATATTGAGGAAGCAGAGATCCCAGAGACGCTGCTTTTCCATGTATTCAGCAATGCTGTATGCTATATAGAAGCAAAGTAATGCGTAGAACCAGGGGAAATATATGTTGAAATCATTGCTGTTGAAAAGAGCCTTTGTTATTCCAACTATTACGAACAATTTGCCCATGCCAATTATGGCGATGCAACTCACGTTTCCGGGGCATTGATTATAAAACTGGATAGTTCTGAAGATTCCACAGATCCAAGCAGCTAATGCTGTGATCACATTTACGTGCCACATATATTCGTCCGTGTCATTATCGTAGATGAAATAGCAGCCTATCAGGAGCAAACTATCAATGACTAAAGCTTTCCCAGCGATTCGCCATATGCGTATGTCTGTCAATGCTACCATTACGTCGCATAACCCCGACATTGATATAAGAACCAAAAGACTTCGAATCATTAACTTCTGAATATCGTTCATTTGCAGATGCACTGAAATTGCATGATGGCTTTTGTAAAAAGAAATAGCAATCTTCAGCATCCCTTCCAGCAAGATATATTTTCTTATGTTCCCATATTTGAAGGACGCGTATTTCATCAAAGGTTTGTCTCTTCTATCACAGTGGTGCTTGATGTAATCACACCAATCATCCGTAAGCCATATGATCCCCACAAATATCATGCATATTCCACTGAGAATAAACTCAAAGCCTGTATTCATCTCTTACAGATTTGAAGACACGGCCTCTGGGTTCAGATATCAAGAATACTTATTTCACACGAACTGTTGTATTAAAGCGCCTGATAACTGGCGTTACTGCTACCCTTCTCAGATATTTTAACGCAGCCACTACGTGAGTCAAATTTGTCATACTACTGCGCTTCGATACTCTTTGCCGTGTCTTCGATAACAGAGAACATTATTCATATTATGGAACGCTACGAAGTTGGCGATGTTGTTATAGGAAACACAATTACTGTAAAAGTGAATGACATTATTCTCTTAGTGATGTACAATATTAAAAATCAAGTTAAATATTTGCCGTGCATGTGTAATGGTAAAACGTAAAACATATATAAATTACTTCTTCTGCTTCTTCTTCTTCTTCTTCTTCTTTTACATTCTTATTTTATAATCTTATTAAAATTTGGGAACATATAATTTTTATTATAGCATATTATCATTATTTCTTATTCCCGTTGCAAATGAAAAATATGTGGGTCAAATTATTTGCCTACATCAATAATAATAATAGTAATAATAATAATAATAATAATAATAATAATAATAATAATAATAATAATAATAATTCTCAGAGTTAATATATAGACAAAAAATATATCCGAATTATATACTACTATCAATTTCAAATATAAAAAATATATTAACAAATTTTACGTAACACTAATGCTGTTTGGTCGCGCCAATATTTTTTTGACCTATCTTACGTTTATGTATTGTTTTAGTGGAAGTATTGACCTTTTTTTTTTTTCCGATGTACAGTCGATTTATTGTAGACCATAAAACTTATTTACCTGCTTAAGCTGGTTTTTCGTTTCTAGTTCTACATTGCGCAGCAAGTTTATATAAATCGTCAAAGATGTTATTTTCCTCCATTCCTCTTTCACTGCAGAAATATTTATGGAGCTCATATAAGTCTTCTCTAGTTGGCAAATCTTTACTTCTTTATTAATCTCGCAATATTCTTTTGTCAATCTCTCAAAACTATTTTTTTTAAATGCCGTATAGAAGATTGCTAAGTAATTTCTAACTAAATCCAAAATGTTATTATCTGTTACTACTTTGATTGCATATCTGGCAAATTTCAATTTGTGTGTTACTTCTGCGATTTTTCTATCTTTTCATACCTCTTTTCTTTTACTTCTAGTTTTTGTTGTTAGTATAATAATCCGATTATAATAAATATGCAGTTATTTATTTGCGAGTAAAGTCATTCTACTGAAACAACGTGCAGCTCTTCTGTTGCAAGTTGAATTATCTGATTACACCATTTAACGACATAGGATAGTTAAATTTGTACCACAGACCTTTCAAGTTTGCTGGAAAAACGCTAGATGGCTCTCACAGAACTTGGCCCTTCTTGTATAATTCACAGCATTCATCCTTAGCCATTTTCATTTCGCCAAACTGCACTTTTATTTCACTGCTTCTTGTGCTGTTATTACAGTCTAGTATATACAGTCACGAAGCTCAATACTTGCTAAATATGCAAACATAGACATTTGAAATATGCAACCATACATAGTTGCTAGCCACCAGGATCGCTACTATCGCCTCATCACAGACTCTTTCCCCAGCAGACGATAAAATGTTTTGTACTTTCGATATCGTAACCTTTGAAGAAATTAACACCTTCCTTCCACTATTGAAATACGAAATACATAAGGTTCATATATTATTTTTATAAAAAATGGTTTGTTCTTTATTACTAGAATACTTAGTATCAAACTTCTATATAAACACACTATTATACTGGAACATGATTTTGAATATGAAGTAAGATGCAGGAGAAGAATATTGATTCCTTTTATGAAGGCTGCAAGAAAAAATGGTCATTTCGCTAGATTATACTTACTTAATGGCTTTTAAGGAACCCGGAGGTTCATTGCCGCCCTCACATAAGCCCGCTATTGGTCCCTATCCTGAGCAAGATTAATCCATTCTCTATCATCATATCTCACCTCCCTCAAATTCATTTTAATATTATCTTCCCATCTACGTCTCGGCCTCCCTAAAGGTCTTTTTCCCTCCGGCCTCCCAACTAACACTCTGTATGCATTTCTGGATTCGCTCATACGTGCCACATGCCCTGCCCATCTCAAACGTCTGGATTTAATGTTCCTAATTATGTCAGGTGAAGAATACAATGTGTGCAGTTCTGCGTTGTGTAACTTTCTCCATTCTCCTATGACTTCATCCCTCTTAGCCCCAAATATTTTCCTAAGCACCTTATTCTCAAACACCCTTAACCTATGTTCCTCTCTCAAAGTGAGAGTCCAACTTTCACAACCATAAAGAACAACTGGTAATATAACTGTTTTATAAATTCTAACTTTCAGATTTTTGACAGCAGACTGGATGATAAAATTTTCTCAACCGAATAATAACAGGCACTTCCCATATTTATTCTGTGTTTAATTTCTTCCCGAGTATCATTTATATTTGTTACTGTTGATCCCAGATATATTGAACTTCTCCACCGCTAAATTATACGGAGACAAATTAAAGATGAATGGGCAGATGTTTGATGTGGAATTCTGTTTGGAAAATTTGAACCATAAAGAGATAGGGACAATGAAAGAGGAAATAAGGAGCATTATAGTAAAACATACGATTGGAGAACTATTTGAAAAATTAGAAGGTGGAGAGGTCATCACACAGGAAAGAATAGCAAGCAATGGAATGAACCAGTCAGCGAGTAACATTAACCAGGAAGAGAGGCCAGCGACCAGAGGAATGCATAGCTCAGCAACAGCAGCGGACGAGGCTGTCAACAAGCAATTAAAGAAGAAACAAGAGACTTGCAGTAAAATTATGATGATATCAGGTAGACAGGGGAGAACAGAAGGACCGCATACAGGAGCTGAGAACAGCAAAATGAGTTCAGTGAATCCAGCTGGAAGAACAAATATGGGTCAGCAACTACAGAAGGGATCGAGTGATGAAGAAGATACCAAGATAAAAAGACAAGATTCTGCAAGAACTGGAAGGGATGAAGTAACATTAGCGACACCGAATAAAGGCTTGTCAGTGGGAAGAAGTAAGGAACAGAAAACTTATAACTTAAGAGGTTGGTGCGTGAGTGACAAGACATAGGAAAGTGAAAATAGTATGCATGAAAACATACAAAACATAAGAAAGTGACAAAGTGAAAAGAGTGATAGTGATAGAAAAGATGTTAAGGCAAGGGAATAATAGTGAAAAAGGATAATATACATTAATAACCAGAGATCGATAATAAGTAAGTAGTGATACAAATATAATAACGAAAGTGGGAATGGAAAGGTAATGAAACTGTAGAAACTACTTCGTCTGAAAACATACAGATTAGATTAATGGGAATAAGTGGTTAGTGAATGTTAGTGATTCCAGTGAATAAATAAGCTAACAACTATGGAAGAGTTCAACAAATATAAACAATGTTCGGAACAATTAATAAGAGATTGAGAGAAGTCATTGTTTAGTTAAATGATATTAGTAATAATAAGATAGATAACTAGGAAAGGGAAGGGTAAATATAAAAAGGAGGGAGGGAAACAGAGGTGAGGGACGTGATAGAAGAGTGATCAGGGTCATTTATATGTAATAGCCAGATAGTTAGAAAAAGCGTAAGCAGAATGTTATGTATCCAAGGGAGTGATGGCACTGTATACAGAAATGTGAAGGGACGTCACGACCGATGTAAACTGGTGGAATAAATATATCATAGCATATCATATCATATCATATCATATAAACACACGCAATTCTGAAGTATTATGATATATTTTATAAACTCACCTTCCTGGAACTTTCGGAAGAAGGATAACTCTGACCTCTTTTTCTTGGAATTTATAGTGCAACAAACGTCTCCTTGCCTCATATTATTATTCGAATTATTGTATTTTAGCCATTTACAGTTATTACAACCGATAACAAGCATTTCACAGTTTACACAACATTTCACAACAATGCGAAATATGGCACAGTCAATGCCTTTTCGATCTGGACCGCCGTAATGTATGTTCGAGTTTTCTATTTCAGTGTATGGAGCTCAATGAAATATTATATTATAAGTTTATTACGTATCATTGCTAAGTTTTATTTAGTGCAGCGGTTCCCAAACTTTTTCAGCCACGGAGCCCTTTTTGAAGCAAAAGTTTCTCGTGGAGCCCCAAGAAATGTTCACTTTTTAGTTTTATCTGTCTACGTTCTATGAAGCATATTTCACACGATACATAAACGGAAGTATAAAGGAAACAATTGTAAAAAAGTACTGGATATAATTTATTTAAATCTACAAAATGATATTAACAAGTAGTTAAGATATTTAAAAAATGTTACAATGTTACATGTACACCCGAAATTAATGTGAAGAATGTGCCTGTTTCTTGCGACAGAGTTTGTCAATGTCCGGTGTCATAGAAATCAGTTGAAGACGTATATCTTCTGTGTCCAAACAAGTTCGATATTTTGTTTTTGTAGCCGTGTACCTCGAAAAGGTCATTTCACTGAGGTACACAGTACCAAAAGGCAGTGAGAGAAATTTAGCTTTTGAACTTAATATCAAAAGATCCTCCACTAACTTAGCCCAAAATTTGGGAAATGGTTCGCTTTTAAATTATGCCTGACAGTGGCTGTTCGAAACCATGTCTATAAGGACGTCATATCTGAAGCAGTGAGGGCTGCTGGTTTTGACATCACTGGAAATGGATCTACAATCCACTCATATTTCTTTAGAATCGATTCCTGAGTGTCCACACCTGTGGAGTAACGGTCAGCGTGTCTGGCCGCGAAACCAGGTGGCCCGCATTCGAATCCCGGTCGGGGCAAGTTACCTGGTTGAGGTTTTTTCCGGGGTTTTCCCTCAACCCAATACAAGCAAATGCTGGGTAGCTTTCGGTGCTGGACCCCGGATTCATTTCACCGGCATTATCACCTTCATTTCATTCAGACGCCAAATAACCTAGATGTTGATACAGCATCGTAAAATAACCCAATATAATAAAATGAAAAGATTCCTGAGTGTCCCTTGGAAAGTTTGAATTCATATTTTGAAGCAAATTGCCAAGGTGTTCTTTCATTATTGCTATGAATGAGACATTCATTGTTATGTTTGTTTTCTTCTATAAAGTTTGAAGTCAATGAGAAAAGTAAGATCCTTATTGTCAACGCTTTCTATGTAGAACGCTATCTTTTTCTTCAGTGCGACAATTTCGTCATCAGCATCGAACATAGCCTTCCATTTACCTTGTATGTATTTGCTGACTTCATTTTTGAAAAAGTCTGCCAAGTAACATAATTTGTACAACCATTCCTGATCATAACTGAAAAGAATAGAAGCAGCTGAGATGAGATTACTAAGACCGCTAGCAGGCTATACTCTCTATGACCATAAATATAATGAAGACATCCGACAAGAACTAAATATCGCAGCCATTACAGAGACAATCCACAAGTATCGGAGCAACTGGCATGAGCATGTTCTATGGATGCCAAATGATAGACTACCCAGGAGATTATTAAATTACAGACCCCTTGGATACAGAGATCGTGGACGCCCGAAGAAGCGCTGGAGAGACCAGCTTTTCACCTGAGACGGAACAGGCCAAATGGCCTAAACCCTGATAGCTATTGATGATGATGATTCCTGATCATTCAAATAATCTTCTAGCAAACTGTTCTGGTAAGTTAAAAGAACTTCCATTCGAAGGGTCATGTAATCGGGACAACTCTTTACTGCGTGACAACCATCGCACTTCTATGTGTAATATTTCTAACAATGACTTGTGTATACTACCCATATCTTCACACAGGATTTTAAGTAGTCTACACTGCGAAAGTCGTGCCTTAACAAAGTTGATAATTTTGATGGGCGTTATCTGGTACCTGCTTTAATAACGCTGGCATTTCTTTGTTGCGAGGGTGTGTTGGTGTAGTACACAGTGACTACTTGTTCAGTTTTTATAACTGTCTTGATCCTTGTAACAGTGCCAGCAACAGGACCTACCATGGCCTTTGCGCCATCTATGCACACGTCAATGCAATTGTCCCACGGTATTGAGTTTTCAATGAAGAAGAAAAAA
This sequence comes from Periplaneta americana, assembly GCF_040183065.1. NCBI lineage: Eukaryota > Metazoa > Arthropoda > Insecta > Blattodea > Blattidae > Periplaneta > Periplaneta americana. Next base: position 150,850,988 of record NC_091126.1, on the reverse strand, counting down.
TTTCAATACCGCTTGTAGAGGATGGCAATGGCTGCAGAACAAAATATTTTATGAAAGAACCTGAAAATTCATACCGCACAAACATCATTAAAATAGCTAATCCGGCAAAGGCCGTGGATTTGTCAAGTTGTAACGAAAATTACGTTTAACTGATATGGGAAATCATGATATTTTTTACGTCTTTTCATAGATTCTGGATTCGATTATGCACAATGTTATTTGATAAGGGCACACTGGAAATCAAGTTTGCAGTTTTCTCGTCCACCATGCACGTCACTACATTCACTAATAGTGGTTTCATAAGAGTTTCAGCAAGGTGAGGTTTACCAGCAAGAGCCTGGTTATGACTAACCAAGTATGACGTTTTCAGTGCGTCACATTGTTTGTTTTTACACGAGGTGAAATTTTGTCTGAACTGCATGGAGTTCGTCACTTTTTCTTTCGAAGTAGTCTGCAGTTTTATTTGTGAATTTTTTAATTGAGAAATACCGTCTAAGCTTGGCAGGGAACATAGAACTATTGGGAAAAACTTTGTTACATATCACACACTGTTGATGTCCATCAGCAAACTCAGTGAATCCCATGTCCAAATATAAATCACAATATTTTCGTTTGCTACTTTCAATACCTCTACACTAGGCATCATAGACTCTGAGACAGGATCATGTTCAACATATTCCGAACTCAATTCCCAGGAATTCGCACTATCTTCTTTGAAAGTAAGGTTATAGCTGTTGTTATCCCCCTTTGACTGAGCACTGGTTGATGGCTAATGACTCTTAGGTCTTAGGGAGCCTGTCGTAAGCCACAGTTCTGGTTCAACGAAAGTTTAGCTAACACATCTGCTATCAAATTAACATGCAGGTACACAGTATATATATTTTTTAATAAGAAAGAAGTGCGCACAAACGTGCAATTTAGTTTGGTATGAGTTACTTCTCTTTACTATATTCCACCAGTGACTTCGTTCTATTCACACATTTACTAAAATTATATTTTGGACACACTTCGTTGCACAGTTTGCACACGCATTCGGGGGAAGGTTCGTGGTACTCTGATCTTCTGCACAGTTTGTGGTGAAAACCGTGAACTGCTAGCCTTGTTATGGCGCTTCGTAACTTGTTGTTCGGCCCTGTCCAGTTGCGGTTGATCATCGCGTCCGTTCCATAGAATTCACTTTCTATTTCCGCCTTCTTCTCTTGCATGACCGTGCGTAGTCGAAGTTCTGCTGTGGTAGATGGCAGCATGAGTCTGCTTCGTAGTTCCTCTATCAGGAAGGGTTCTCGCGCGAGTTCGTACGCCATTCTGGAGGGTGCATATTTTGAGATTCCCAGTGCTGCTTTTAAGAACCTTGCTTTGACGTTCTCCATGGTCTTGAGGTCATTGTAGTTTAGCCGGGTCCATGTGATGTCCAGTCCATATGACAGTATAGGGAGTATCTTGGCATAGAAAAGCTGCATGGCTGTTGAGAGTGCTAGTTGAGTAATGTCTGTTTTTTGAGGTAACGTAACAGTCAATAGATTGTAGATTCCACTTACCATGAATAACAAACGCTGCCTGCCCAGTATATAAAAAAATAAAATAAATTTCGAGAATCATTGAGTACTTGGCAAGCAAGAAAGATCGAGATAGTTCCAGTGATGAGTAGATCTAATATTAATGCTTCCATGTAGCAAGAAGAACGCAAACTACTTTCTCAGAAAGTATTTTTCGCTTGTTGGAAGTAGTTTCCGTTTTCCCCGCTAGAGACTAGATGGAATTAGCAATTTTTAACATCTTCATAATTTCCGCGAACGGAGCCCCTGAGAATCATTCACGGAGCCCAAAGGGCTCCACGGAGCACACTTTGGGAACCGCTGATTTAGTGTAATGTGTCCATGCATTTCGTGTGCTACTTGCTGCATAATATGTTTTAGAAATAATTATAAAACTGTGTTATTCTAATGTGAAGAGAATTTTACATGTTAACATAATCTGTTCATATCAACATTTTAAGTTAAGAATTGAAGCTATTTTGAAGTTTAATAAAAAAGAATTTACATTGTGATTTTAATTTAGCACATTTACCTTCCTTAATTGTAGACAGAAAATTTACTATGCCACTCCTATGAAATCAGTGTACATACGATTATGTTACTTTGTCTCTTAGGTTGTAGATAAATACAGTAATTCAGTCTCAATTGTAGTATTAAAATACAGACAAATTGAATGTGAGGGGTATCGTACATGACAGTATGTTTAATTATAATATATACTTGCGAATATAGGATTATAAGTTAAATATAATAAACATAACCTATAATTTTCATACGACATAATTTACCGGTACATATCGGGGGTTTAGAGTCATAACGACGTATCTACAAAATTCATGTTTTGAGATAAATGCAAAAGAAGTTTTGCAACAACTGAAACACTACCACTGTTACCGCCTATGTTTTGTGTGCGACATACGGTATGTGATAACTCGTTGTTATTAGAGTATGTTTACATCTGCTCAACAATTTTTTTGTGTTTAAGCTAAGTGTTACGTAAGAAAAAAGAAAGATTGTGTTGTAGATACGTTGTTTTGACTTTAAATAAATTGTTCTTTTTGCAAGTTACACTTTATTTTAATATTAATGACAATAGAAATATTGCACTGAAGTATTTATAAGTCTTTCTTCTAATATTGATTAGTAGATGCTGGATAACATGCCAAAATTTTTAAAATACTAAACTGATGGCAATATACCATAATTTACCATAACTAACTGCAATGACTTGTACACAAACCGGTATCACTCAAACATTAGTAAAGAATTATTGTACTGAAAAAGGAATAGTCCTCAGTAATAATAATAATAATAATAATAATAATAATAATAATAATAATAATAATATTCGTAGTGCTACAGCACTTTAATGATCCAGACCGATCAGCCAGCTGGCCTCAAGCACAGATGCCTAAGCAGAGAAGGAATCTAACTAGGCTAGATGTATTATATCGTGTGATTAGCACGGTGGTCCACCTATTAGCCATTATAGCTGGCTTTCTTAACCGGATTTCTCTACTTATCATAGCTCTCCAAGTGCATCACAATGCTGATCATCATCATCATCAGCACCACCACCACCACTACCACCACCATAATCACCTTCATTAACCTGTGCTTCTTTCCCGTCTGTAATGTCATATATTAATGACTTATAGCATTGTGATGATACTGCTCAGTAATAATCCCCATATTGCGTACAACTAGAAGATCCTTAAGTTTTTGTTTCTGAACATGAACTGGAGAAGAGAACAAAGGCTGAAGTGTGAAAGAATCTCGCATTCTTGTTTTAGTTCTGTGGATTAGTATTCTTCTAAGCCCAAATTCTTGAGAAGTCCTGTTGCTGTATTTAAAATAAATGAGTTCTAAGTCTTCTTTCCTGTACTAAAACCAGCCCATCTTGAGCCAATTGACATTATTTACATCACTGAAAACTTTTCTGTCCTTTATCATGTGGCACCTCAGTTCTGAAAAATTCGGTACATGCTGAATTTTAATTATATGGTAGTTTTTGTTGTCATTCTGACGGTAGTGAAGCATCCCGATGTGAAATAATTTTGTTCTTTTCTCTACTGAGACATGATCAGAGTCGCACTCTATTTGTAAGTGGCCTGACTCAAAGGATATATCATTGATTACAGGGGTGTCAAGATGCTTAACAGCATGCAGAAACATAGCAGACATATTTACATTTCTGGTTTGTCCACTGCATGTGTTGAAAAAGGAATTCCAATCCTTACCATCTGCATTTTTTGTAACAAATTAAAAAGACATGAAGCAACTTCTGCAGATCCACGTTTGGCAGTTATTTCATTCCACATAACATGCGACTTCTCTATAGAAGTTTTATTGTATACAGTTAAGTTGTACACAGCCAATATTCGCCCATAAAATAATGCTTTAGCATCTGTTTTGGGACAGTAGCAGACAGTCTCTAGATCAAATTCAACTAAATGGATTTTCCAGTTGCAGCTTCCGCCTCAATGTTGTCTTTTCTAGTCCTGGCTAAACATTTCTGTTCATTGTGAGCATCCTGGTCTTGACGGTGAATTTCTTTGTCTGTGGCATTCATATGAGAAAATCTGTAGCATGTATCGCACAGATCACTTTTAGGCAAACGGAAGGGCAATTCTATGTTGTGAATATATTTCGATAAAATTATTCTTTTTCAGTAGTTATGCCATCATTTTCACATTTTTCAGCGTACAGTATTTTTGGAAAACCATTTATATGAAATGTAATTCTTTCCATTACAACATCTGAATTAGCCAAGCTGGTTTGTGCTGTCCTCTTTGATCTCTTGAAATTATGAAGTTATATTATGTTTATTCCTTCTATACGTACAGCATTTCATGTGTGAATGATTCAGACAAATTGAGTATTGTAAGAAACCAGGCCTGACAAACTTGCAAATTTTCACCGTCTATCTTTGGTTAAAAGCTGCTTATCTTTATCATTTAAATTCCAAAATTCTTCATGAATTGTTAGCCACTCAGCCTGAGTAAATTTGAAATTGCATTTCCTTACACATTTTGAGCAATCTTTTGGTTTAACTGACCATCCAACAATTGATTTGCCTTTGGTCGATATTCTGAACTTTCAGACTATGGAATATGGCCGTAATTTTCTGAATGCGCATAAAGGGATAGTTTTGACTTGAAGTATGTACGTAGTGACTAATTTTTAAGTAAAATGGATTATAAGCAATTATAACGCACTTGATATCTGTTGATTCTATCAAAATTTTAAAATTGAATATTAACGACGAGTAATGAAACAACATTGCCGGTATATAATCTTACCATTGCAGGCTTCAGTGTTGTTTCTTGAAGTTGAAAGACATTGCGGATATTAACTGAATCTGAATTCTCTTAAGTAACATTTTTCATTTTTCTGGAGATCAAGAATTTTTATTCCTCTAAAAAACACGTTGATTGATCAGCACAAGTTCATTGAACGATATCTTTACATGACTGACAGTACCGGTAATATGTATAATTGGACTGCATTAGGGATAACAATCATTTTTAAAATCCTTTATTTCAAGGATTACGCCAACAGTGAGTGAATATAAGGATGCAGATATTCTCTATTTTGATTACGTATCTAAAAATAAATGATACGCATTTAGAGACAAAACGACGCACCTACACATACGCTGTTCTGACATTCAACACCATAGTGTAATATATGGAGCCAAATTAACGTATAAGGTGATACATTGTTCTGACATTAAATAATGACGTGCATTTGTAGATATGCAGCACACTATTTCCGTAATGGTTAAAGATAGACGTTCCGTTGTTTTGTCATAAATAGATTGGTTCCCCAAGTCATGAATGATGTAGATAAGTCAAAATGGCCAATTTTGTAGATACGCTGTTATGACTCTAAACTCCCGATATGTAATGGCAGGGCATTGGAGACCACTAAAATTAGACAGAGAGGGGCAACTGGTACAGTAAACATAACCTATAATTTCAGCATATCTAAACATCAATGCGGTGCAACTGAAAATTATTGAATCGTGCATAAATGAATGTACAAGAATTTCGCAATATTTAATCGAAATAAAGGCAGGTATTACACATATGAACAACGTAATTTTCACACCAAAAATAATGTTACACCTTAACTCTCAAGTGAATTATGTCTGAAATGTCTCATAATCATTGTTTTACATTTTATTAATGCAACTACACTACATTTGAAAGAAATATATGTTGCTCTTTATGCATTGCAACTAATTTATATGGTTGAAAAGCCGCCCTTCGTGATCGGATTAAGGGAGTCACATGGTCTGCCTTACGGCCTGTATTACATCAAGATGCCAATGGCACAGTCTATTGTTCCTAGTACTCACAGCGCTCCAAGCGGCTAGCAACTATCGCGAGAAATGCAAAAAATCATCCCAAGCTTCACGACCTTATATATTAGACTGTGTTGTTATCTTTGTTTCCATGTCACTGGTAGGCTACTTATCCAGATTCCGACAACCAATATTTGGGCCTTGGTAGCTCGATTTACCTTCCAAACACACGTGGAGTGTAGTTTGTGGACAGACTTGTCAACCTTAAAGTCCCAAACAGACCCTCTTTCAGAAAATGTGAAAAAAAAAAATCATATGTTCTAATTTAAAAATGTATTCGATGACGTCATAGCTCATGCAACACTGACTACAGAAAAGATTCACATTTACAGAATAAATCCTTTTAAGAAATGAGATTCGACCTCTCTGAGCATTCCTCTTAAAAACCTTCCACCTAATTATAAAACACATTATGCGTTACTTTAGAAAAACAATCCTATTTATTCACATAACATACAACACCAAGTTAAAAATACATTGGACACATTTTTATCTAACCTTAAAAAATGCACAGTGAATCAGAACGCAAATCACCAGTTGGACAAAATTAATAACTTCTTTGCATTCTAACGAATTGTTATGAAATTTTGTACATGCATTACGCATGGCACATATGTTTTGTGTACGAACTCTGATTACGTTTGCACAAGAAAATCTACCTTTATACCGGGTTCATTTAGACAGAATTAATAACTGCTTTCCTATCTAACATATTTTTATGAAACATCATATGGAAGTTACAGGTAGCATAATTTTTTGCGCACAAACTATATTTACGGTTCCATAAGAGGAACTACCCTTTTATAGAGGTCTAAGAAAACAAAATTAGTAACTTCTCTCCTATCTGACAGATTTTTATGAAACTTTATACAGAAATTATAGCTGAAATATATTTTTGTCTTCAATGTCTGATTATGTTTCTATAAGAGGAACTGCACCTTTGTTGTGGTGCATTTAAACAGAATTAATAACTTCTCTCCTATATAATATATTTTTATGAAACTTTGCAAAACAATTAGACCTGTAGGTAGCATACAGATGTAATCAGAATTTGTACACAAAAATATATGCTACCTGTAATTCCTGCACAAAGATACATAAAAATCTGTTATGTAGGAGAGAAGTTAATTTTGTGTAAATGCACCCCATGTAAAGAGTAGGCCTACTTCCTCTTATGGAACCGAAAAATAGTTTGTACACAAAAAAATATATTCAACTTATGACTTGCATACAGTGTTTCATAAAATGTGTTACATAGGAGAGGAGTTATTATTCTTACCTAAAACGAAACCTTATAAACGGATAATTACTCCTACACAAACATAGTCAGCAGCGGCGGATTTTCAGGGGAGGCAAGGGAGGCCGAGCCTCCCCTAATATTTTACCAGAACACAATATGGCAGTAATCATTTCAGCTGAATTAAGATCACAGACAAGTTACAGCAAATGACGAACATTTTTCCTTTTATATTAATTTTACTATTCACTAAGACTAAGATGTAAGTTACGTAAAGTCGACTACATTCAGTTGGTGATTCCCGCTCGCTATACTATAGATAGTACAAATAATTCGTACTGAAAAATAACAGATAGCACTGTAACCTGTACTGTCGACATCTAGCAGGCTGTTGTGTCTATGCGAGAGGAGTCGGCTACATGACGCTACTCCCCGGTAACCATGACAACAGCAGTTCAACCAATAAGATGGCTGGTTATAAAGGAGTGTTTAAACTTGACTAGAACGCGCGAAGGGAGCTGATTTGGAGACGTCCTACCCACCGCTGACAACTGTGCTGCTTATAGTCACGGCTAGTTTCGGCTGTATTGGGAAACTCTGTCTCTCTTTCTCTCTTCTTGGTTTTAGAAAATTGAGTCACGTGTTGTTAGTTTTCTCTCCCTGCGTAAAAGTTTTCATTTATGTTGTTAGATTTTCCCCTTGTTTGCGGGTGTTCCTGTTATTTTATTCTTTTGTGTTACGAGATCTATTTACTTATACAGTATTTTAAATATATCGAGAGTTTAGAAACAAATTCAGATTTGTCTCTAGCATTTTATAGTAGCAGCTGTTCAGTATGTTGTGACCAATTTGATCGGTCTGCGAATAAAGAGGAACGTCGAGTTAATTTGCAGTAAAATTAGACTATATAATAGTAATGAGCAAGCCCCGGATTCTTAAGTTCGAATCAATTTTGTTGCTATCTCGTTACTCTCGAAATATTGTTTTTCTTGTTCGTTTATGTAGCAAAGAGTAACATTTTTAAATGTAATATGACCTAAACAGACCTAATTCGTAGGTTAGGACTTAGTGTCCTAAAGAGTAGCAATCTTTACCAAGCCATTGTAATATATTAACAGTATGTTGTTTATTTTTATTTTTTTTTCCCGTAAAATCATATATATTCCTAAACATAAGATTAAAATCCTAAAACATAAATTGGAAAACCTAATTTTTATTTCTTAAAATCTATAAATTCTGCGCTTGGTAATGAGGTACGTCACAGGACTTATATATTTATATTCTCATCATTCACGTCTTGGCCTCCTCAACTTTCAAACCCATCGCCCGATAATGGTAGTCAGAGATTGTAGACAAAAAAATATGTGCTACCTATAGGGTCTGTACAAAGTTTCATAACAATTCGTAACAATGCAGATAAGTTATTAATTTTGTCCGGCTTGATTTGCGTTATTGCACACTGTAAGACATTAGAAATATTGGGGTTATGTGTGGAAAAGTGAGTGCCAAACATGCCATCCCCCATTCGAAAACAGTGTCCCAAAACAAGGCGCAAAATTTCAAATGTTTATTTTTTGGAATTTCTGAAAGTAGAAGTTATTTACCGTATCAGATCATTATTTTAGCGTGCAAATAGTATCCAAATTTGATTCAACTCCCCTTGCCACATTTCCAATGGATATTGATATGGAATGGAATTGAATGGAATAGACTCTCAAGAAGGGCCACTATAACCCAGCACTGCGACCATTCAAGATTTGTTGTACTAACCCACAACTTAAGCGCATTCCAAAACCCACATTGCTGACTACATTAAGGTTCACCCAGATTTCGAAAGGACAACCCCACTTGTCCCTAGCCAAGCCCTCTCCCTGCATCACCAGCTGGGAAATGTTATGGATTCATGATGGAATGGAGAAATGTTGATGAAATGTAGGTGCATAATATGGGGAAATGGGAGAACTCTGAGGAAAACCGCTACTGCAACCTTCTCCATCACAAGTGTCATTTTCCCAGGCCTGTGACACAGACCCAGAAAATTTTTCAGTAAAAAATCCGAAGCTTGACCAGGACTCGAACCCAGATCGCCTGCGTGACAGGCCGAAGGTCTGACCACTCAACCTCCACACGTGTTTCCAGTAGATATTACAACAAACGTGAATCAGTCAAGGCTACAGGAAGTGCCACACAAAGGTAGATAGATACATTTAGTTGATCTCTGATCCACTGGTCACAAGCAAAGTGAAAGTACAATCAATGCGTGCAAGCAGAAAAACAGTAAAATGCAACAAACTGTTGGGCTGAAGTCAATGCAATACAGACCAGTGTGATGGTCTACGGTGGGATTCCAGCCCAGTCCGATGGGCTAGGAAGCAGCCGCAACAGTCAGTGTTTGTCTTGGATGTGCTGGGCTACTAACATGCATGGCTGGTATTGCTGTGCAGTGGGCCACCATGCAGTAGTCTGGGTTGAAATCATTGCAGCATTGTCGCGTATTTAAAGAGATGGACTCTAATCAGTTTGCTATATTGTCACTGATTCAATTCCCAGCTCTATCAAATTATAGTCTTTTGTAACACTGTAATTGTATTTTGGTTATATTTCACTGTTGCTTTATTTAACTATTTACATACTGTTTTTCCAATTAATTTTTTTCATTTTTTTGCTGTACTTATGCCGCACGAACCTTAATAAAAATCTGCCACGGCTCATAGCCATTGAGGACAATCTACATTCATATTCCTGGTCACCTCTATTGTGAGTACCATGCCAGAATACTTGAGGGCTGGGCAAGCAACGATCTGTGAATCATTGAATGTAGTGCCTTTATGCTTAATAAAAGTTGAGTTCATCCGTATTAAATTATACGAAATTGCATGAAATTGAACTATATTCACTTACCTTTGTAGAGTGAAGTTCATCTACCACTCTTCTCTTCTTCTTTAATAAGTTGAACATCAACAGCGAACCGAGCTTTGAAACTGATGTGGAATATTCTAGTCTGCACTGTATTATTATAATTTGTTACATGCTTTAATTCCGAGTTTAATAAGATAGAAATTTATAGAATCTTCTGTAATTTCATTTTGAAATTTAAAATTCTAACGGAAAAATAGGTGTTTAAGAATTCATAAACGGTTAAAATTTGTTTCAAATCCGTTTCTCTAAAAATGACCTATGTCTACCCTGGGAATTAACTGAGAACCACTCAGTATGATGTTAAACAAACGTGTTAGGGTGTCAGTCAGTTCAGTATATCAATCTATTCTACCTGTTAACACTTAAGTTTGGTAATTCTCTAAAATCATTAAACCATCACGGCAAGTTCCTCCACTGTCAGTGGCACACCCATGGGAGCGGGTTAGGGAACTCAAGCACACTGAATAGAAAAATATAAAAACGAAGAATGAAGGAAAGAAGAAAGTTTTTAACGTTTTGATGTGTTTATTTTGGAAAATGTTGTAAAAACGATTTTGAAATAATCAGATATGTTGACGGATTTTTCACAACATAATTTTATTTTTAAAAACACGATTCCTATGACAGTGAGTGGATATATCAAGAGAATTCCGTCACTTTATATGTGATTTTATGCTATATGAATTGTTGCAAGATATTTGTGTAACTTAATTTCCTCTGCAAGTCCACAGACCCTAGCCAGCGGGGGGCATAGGGGGTGCCCCCTCCAAATGTTAAAGCAATTATCTTTGTTTTGATTAATGTGCAAATTTCAAATGAACTGTAGCAGCCTCTTTTGGATATTAAAAAATAAAATAATTATTGTGGGTAGTTGAAATGATTATTCAGTTCATTGAATTTATATAACTACGTTCATTATTCCTTTGTTTATTAGTACTTCTGCATTAAAATTATTATTCTTAATTATTTCATACTTTGGAACATTCTTCACTTAAGTTATTTTATGTTGTTTTAATCCCAATTGTAAGTTTAATACACTTTTCCTCGCTTTTTGCTTCCTTTTCGAGATAAAAATTTTTTTATGTGAAATATTTCATAGCATGTTTTGGGAAAGCCATTGAAAGAATTCCAAATATGCCAGTTAATTTAAGGAAGCGCTCTTTTATGATAATAAATAATGATTGAAAGAATTTTGTTTGTATCCTTTATATGTGCAAAAATTTAACTGACCAAAGGTAACTTTTAGTTCTGCAAAGGAATTTTACAATGTTATATATATTCGGATCAAATTTCTGCACATTTAAAGGACAAAACTCTAATTATTTCAATCATATGCGATAATACTCTGTTCTCTTAAATTGACTGAGCAAATTAAGAAATATCCTGGCATCCACTATTCAGTATCTATTTAAAATTCCTATATTTATTGAAATTATACAGAATGGACCAAAAGTTTCTCATTCAGAATTTGTGGACTACTAGGCAGGGCATTGTGTTCAGAAAGCATAGACCACATACCACTTAGAAACTCATTGAAAATTTCAAGGAAGAATGGGCATTTTTGACCAAAAAATAACCATGACTTAGGAGGAGAGTTTCTGAAAATTGTTTTTGAGTGACACAGAATTAATGGACGCCACACAGAGTACTGAAAATCATGGTAGATCATCAAATGAAGTATCTTTTTGAATTTGAAAAATAAATTCGATACTTCTGTGTTTAACGGTTTGCTTCATAATGAGAAACTTTCGGACCACCCTATACAAATTAGCACTTTTAACGTATTTTCTGGGTTGATGTGATGATGTATGTCAGAATTTTTGTCATTGTGGCAAGTCTTTTATGTTAAAGAACATTTCAAATATGAAATTTAACATTTTAATTGAAAAAAGAATACAATTTAAGACACAATCAAATACTAAAGAACTCATAATCACTTCGGTTATAAACATCAATTTAACATTAACATTCATATATATTCAAATTCAACTTTGAAATAGAAATCAGAGAAAGATAACTTTTTAATACAAGTGCAAATTAACTACGTTAAAATAATCGGAGCAACTGTGGCTCCTGTAGAGCCTTTTAATGTTAAGAACATTTCAAATATGAAATTTAATATATTAATTGAAAAAATAATACAGTTTATGACACAATCAAATACTAAAGAACTCATAATCACGTCGGTTATAAACAACAATTTAACATTAATATGCATATCTGTTCCTGTTCAAGTTTGAAATAAAAATCAGAAAAAGATAATTTTTAAACATAAGTGCAAAATAACTACGTTAAAATAATCGGAGCAACTGTGTTTCCTCTAGAGCCTTTTAATGTTAAAGAACATTTCAAATATTAAATTTAATATTTTAATTGAAAAAAGAATACATTTTATGACACAATCAAATGCTAAAGAACTGATAATCACGTCGGTTATAAACAACAATTTAACATTAATATGCATATCTGTTCCTGTTCAAGTTTGAAATAAAAATCAGAAAAAGATAAGTTTTAAACACAAGTGCAAAATAACTACGTTAAAATAATCTGAGGAACTGTGGCACCCCTAGAGGCTTATTTGACATGTTTCTACAGCAGATTCAACAAATTTTTAATTTATCAGCCGATATATATATATTGATTCCTTCCGTCTTCTTGTGGTGGGGTTGACAAACCATTCATGTAACAAAAAATTTCTTCTTATGAAGCGTGAAATGTGAGTCAGACTGCAGTCGACCTGAAAAACAGAAAAGGACTGATCATTTACGGTTATGCACATGGAATGCATTGAAATTATATGAAGCAGAAATCTCGAAAATATTACTTGATCAACTAAAAAAATATAAAGCAGATATTAGAGTGGTTCAGGAGCTAAGGTGGCTTTGGAATGGAACAATAGACAGGACTGCGTAAAATTCTATATCAGCAATGATAAAAAAAAAATGTCAAGTTAGTACTGGTTTCCTATTACATAATATAGTTAGATATTCTGGATTGGATTTTAAGCCTGTAAGCGAAAAAATCTCATACTTATAACATTTCTTATTTACAGCACAATCGAAGTACATGCTCCTGTCAAAGGTAATTTAGGTGCTGAGATAGAAGATTTATCTGTTATTGAAGAGCGCTTTATAAACTATTTAGTATCGATGTGATTGTTGATAGCGAGATAGTATTTGGCAAGATGAAGCCGAGAATTCGCCATAGATTACCTGATTTTCGCCTTACTTTTGGGTAAAACCTCGGAGGAAGCCCAACCATGTATTTAGTGTAATTGGGAATTGAATCCATGCCTGAGCAAAAATTCGGATTTGAAGGTGACTGAGTTACACCGGTGCCCAAAAAGATTGTTATTCCCTTCTTGAGTGCAGATCCTCAGGAAACTTGTGATTCGTGTTGCAGGAATGATATTAATATATTGTTTGTAGGAAATGTAAGTTCTAATATTTGCAAAGAATATATACAGAGTGAACCATAGCTGATGTCATTAACTTTGAGGAGTCATTGATAGAGATATTTAAAACAAAACAGTAAATACACTTTTGCTCGTTTTTGCTTCTTTTTCGACATAAAAATTGATTTATATGAAACATTCATAGCGTTTTGGGGAAAATCTCGGAAAAAACCCAACGATTTAATCATCACAAGAGGAAATCGAATCAACACCTGACCAGATGTCTAGATTCACAGGCAGAGCTGCACTGGTAGTCAAGAAGACTTTTATTCCTTCTTGAGGAAATTTACGATTTATATTAGGCCCGTTCTGATGTACAACTCTGAAATATGAACTTTGTCATTGGCCAATCTACCACGTCTAATTCCGTTTGAAAGGGAAATTTTTGCTTTATTCCAAAAACAAGGAGAGCGGCGTATAATACATGATCATGAGTTATATGAAATTATAAATCATCTGATATAAGAGCTATTAAATTGTCAAGATTGAAGTAGGTAGGACATGTGGAAAGAATGGGAGAAATGGAAATACCAAGAAGGATATTGGAATGCAAGGCAGAGGGAAGAAGTGTAGAGGACCCAGGTTCAGATGGTTGGATGGAGTGCTAGAATATCTCAGTAGGATCCAAGTTAAAATTTGTGGATTGTTGCCAGGTATATATATTTATATAATACAAGAAGAAAATTCCTAGAGCGCTCTTCTCCTGCTAAGACAGCACACATTTGTTAGTAACTGTGGAAGCTACCATGTTCTCTTAGTAAATGTAACAGTAGTCGTTTACACTTTTATAATGGTATTTGGTTATTTTCCAGATATTCCTATGAAGATTTATTTATTGCATATTACTACGTTCCAATTTGTATGATTGAGCTGAATGGTTCCTACTTCATATAAATATAAACCTATTTTAGATTCGATTTCCCTTGCTTGCTATATTCTCCCTATTGCATACTGGCACCATATGATTGACAATAGCAGTAATCACCTCAACCACTGCATTTTCCTTCTATCTGTAAGAGAAAATAAACGGGAGTTTAATCTAATTTATTAACCTCTTCATGTTTTCCTCTCAACTAGCAATTGGAAGCCCACACTTGTGGAGTAATGGTTAGCGCGTGTGGCTGCAAAACCAGGTAGCACAAGTTCGAAACCCAGTTGGGACAAGTTGCCTGGTTGAGGTTTTTTCTGGGGTTTTCCCTCAACCCAACATGAGCAAGTGCTGGGTAATTATCGGTGTGGGACCCTGGAGTGATTTCGCCGTCGTCATCACCTTCATCTCATTCAGATGCTAAATAACCTGAGATGTTGATACAGCATCATAAAATAATCTACTGAAAGAAAAAGTAATTGGATAATAACATTAAATCGCATGTTCTGCATCACTTCTCATGCATTTTTCCATATTGGTTTTAAGTTTTGCCTGTTTTCTATCTTTAGCTTATCTAAATCAGCTTGGTTGAATCACAGAAAACCTTGTAAGCATTTCATTATTTGATTTTACTTTGTTCGTGTACAGTCTTTCTTTAGCTAATTGGAATGCATTTTGCATTTCACTTCCAATGACTAGTGCTCATAATTATAATGTGTTGTCTTTGCAGCCTGCGATTTTCCTTCCATGTTGGCCATCTTACTAAATGATATTTCATATGGTGGAGTGCTGTAAATTTAGTTATGAAATGTGGAATTGTAAGTGAATATTACAAATTTCAAATAATGATCCCTGTATTATGAATGTGCATATATTATCATGATTGCCTTCTAGGAAGTTGTTTCAACATTTAAATTTGAATTGTATAAGAAATATAATGATTAGACTTCGTGTAATTGCCACGAGAATCGTAAGGTTTACTGTGCATGCGGTTTAGACTGTATGAGAAGGGGGCGTGCAACAGTTGGCGTATGCCTCTGATGTAAACACTGAGCAGTATACTGCGATTACAATAAACCTGTATCCTGCATTCAAGAAATATAATTAATGATCATTGAAATAGTTCATATCTAAACATGTAAATACACAATTATTTTATAGTGAGATGTGTCAGCTCTTAAATGTAAGATTCATCATCCTTGAATATGTGCATTGCAGCGAAGAGTTACATACATTTTGAGCGACTGCAAAGTGAACCTCCTACAGTGATCACTCAAACATTTTTTATATTGGGAAAATGTACATTCAACATCACACGATGTAATAGGTGCATATTTGAATAATTGGAAGTCACTCTGTTTTGGTACACCTGCTTCAGACGTCTTTTCTTGATCTGATTTATAATACGAAGTTGTGAATAGGCAGAATTTTTAGCAATAACATTTCTCAACTTACTTTCACTTTTTATGAAATTACTGAATTGTTATTTTGAATAACGGTATGTCGTACTTTATCCACACTCTGAGGGTTGTAGTTTAGATGATTCTAACAGGGTGATGCTTTTCGACACGATTTTAAAATTAGTATCAATGAACAGAATATCTTCCAATAGCTGTTCAGAAGGCAATGATTGTACAGCTGCAACAGCAGAACTGTCTGTGCTATCCAATGGATCAATTACCTCCATTATTTTGCTGTAATGTTCTGCATAATAATTAACAGCATCCAGCCACGTTCCCCAACGGGCCAAGACTGGCTGCAGGGGGTAAGGATATTCTATGGGCAATTGTTTGAAACAGCAACACTCTGTAAGGGGCTTTTAAAAATATTTTCTTTACATGCGAGATGAAACTGTCAACATTCTTGTAGGATAATCTAATCTCCTACGCAACTCTTTGTAGACCATGAGTCAGACATGTCAAGTGAATCAATTTCGGGTACAGAGTTTGTATCTCCTTCGCTGCTTTCACCATGTATTGAGCGGCATCAGTAACGAAAAGAAGAACATTTTCCTGCTTGATGCCACTTCACCATGAAAGACGAATTGCAATTTCAAAGAAAGCAGCTATGGTTTCGTTGTTCACTTTTTGTAACTTCACATGTCAATAGAAATGTTTCACCAGGTTCATCACGTGACAATATCCCAACCATTACATTTGCCACATATCTGGCCTTAACGTCTGTAGATTCATAAACAGAAACCCAAATTTTGTTATCTCCTACATGGCTTTGTATGCATTTTAACATCCAGTCATAATAAAGTGGCATATAGTGTTGTCACATTGTAGATTCGCAAGGATGTTTTTTGTTGGTGTATTTTTTAATAAATATTTTGAAATGATGGCTGTCTATCTTGCTTAAAGGGATATTTGCACCCCTCATCGCATTACATAAATCGCTTAGAAATTCCAATTGGTCGCACAAAGTTGTATCCAAAAACGGAGATTCTTCAATCATTTCAAGCTGTCATTGTGCTTTCTGCTGTCACCATGTCTCTTTATATCAAGCCGTCTATCCACTCTTAAAGATTGTTTGCATTTTTTACAAATAATGGTTTGTTCTTTAATACTAAAATACTTAGTATCAAACGTCAATATAAACACACGCAATTCTGAAGTATCATGATATATCGCGGTATTTTTTATTGAATTCTTGTCTGCACTGAACAATGTTCAACTTTGACTATTCCAACCGCAGTAAAGTAAAAGCGAGTGCTTACATTGGTATACATTAGCTGTAGCTGCTCCATCTATTTGGACCAGTCACAACTGTTAACATGAACTGCTGCTGCTACTACAAGACCGGGAAGTCGCTCACCTCCTCTATACTACCGTACCACAGTTTAGTATATACAGTTGCAAAGCTCAATACTTAATAAATATGCATAGATAGATAGTTGCTGACCACCAGGATCGCTACTATCGCCTCAGCACAGACCCTTTCTCGAGCAGACGATAATGTATGTTCTGGTTTTCTATTTCAGTGTATGGAGCTCAGTGAAATATTATATCCTTTTTGCATATCATTGCTAAGTTTTATTTAATGCAATGTCCCCATAAGTTCCGTTTACTTCTTATTGCATAATTTGTTGCAGAAATAATTACAAAACTGTGTTATTTTAATGTGAAGAGAATTTTACATGTTAACATAATCTATTCGCATCAACATTTTAAGTTTAGAATGGAAGCTATTTTGAGGTTTAAAAAAAGAGAATTTATATTGTGATTTTAATTTAGTACATCTACCTTCCTTAATTGTAGATAGAAAATTTACCATACCACTCCTATGAAATTAGTGTACATACGAGGCATTGTGTCAGAGACAGTCATAAGCCACAAAATTATAATTTTACAGGAAAGCATTTTAAAACTTTGGAGTGATGCTAAAATCAGAATAGTCTAATATGAGTTTCAAGGTCTTTAAGACATATTCTGTGATATTTTCTGAAGTATTTTACGGAAGCAAATATTGTTTTATTATTTACACTATTTAATTATTATGAAAAAATATTACAGGCATGTAGGTAATTGTAGAAGTGGCTTATGTCTTTGTCTCCAGAAATATTATATTTATTAGCTTTTTAGAGTTTTGTAAGTTCATTTTAATCACATAACATAAGACCAAAGTACAAACGTATCCCAGGTGGCCTGAGTTTGAATTCCAGTTGGGACAAGTTACTTGGTTGAGGTTTTTCCGGAGTTTTCCCTCAACCCAATACGAGCAAATGCTGGGTAACTTTCGGTACTGGACCCCGGACTCATTTCACCGGCATTATCACCTTCATTAATTCATTCAGACACTAAATAACGTGAGATGTTGATACAGAATCGTAAATTAACCCAATAAAAAAAAACGTATGAAATGTATTACAAAATGCTTTATCAGTCTTTCTTAATCAACATCAATCTCCAAATCATTCTTTATCACCTTCTAGTGCATGAAAGGAATGCTGATTTGCTATTGGAATGTAATCCATAAGTGACAGTACATCCCGTAGTTTCTTTTTATTTATTTTCAAGGCTTCTTGTATTTTTCAGACAATTTGAACGGCATTTAAGGAGTTATATAAGTTATGCCTTTTCTACGAATGAGAACTTCAGCATTTTCATTTTTTACGTGAATGTATAAATGAGCGAGCTGAAAATTATTACGATTTTTCTCTTCAAGCTTGAAGCTGACGGCGCTGATGGTTTATTATTGTAAACAGTCCTTTTCAATATGTCAGATTGCAACCTTTTCACATCCTTGAAATCTTCTCTTTGCATCATAATGACAATGAAAGTTACATACATTGACAGATGATTTGATTAACATCAGCCCAGTCTTTCGGATCATAAATGCCTTTACTTGTTCGCGCATGTTTTTCTGTTCGTCCGAAATTAAGGCCGCTGGGTAATCTGATATGACACACTTGGGGGATCCAATGGGTAACATATTTAATTCTTCTACATTCTACTAGTGCTCTCTCCAGGTCTACAATCGTCCAATTTTGTTCTGTCCCTTACAGTTATTAGTTATTTTATGAGATGTTCAGATTTGAGATCAGCTATCTGCAATTTTTTTCAGTAAGCAACTCCCCACCTCGTCTGCTCTTCTTCTAGCCTGGTTTTCACTCCAGAGAAACATATACTCTGCGTAGACCTGTGGAACAGTCATGTATCCCTAAGTTGTATGTCCAAATATTTCTGCAATAAAAAACTGCACTTATAGTTAACTTTGGGGTAGGTAATATCTGTGGCAGTCCATTGCAATGACATGAATTTTATCCATTTTCTTAGCAATTTCCGAAATATCTTTTATTATTGTTTGACCCATTTATCCTGTGCATGATGAAGATTTCTGACTGTTTCTATTGCTGTTATTTCAATCACAGGCCTTTGTGTTTGTCTACCATCATTCAACTGTTTCTGAACATTATCACATTTGCCACATGTATCAGTGTGAGATATTTTGAACTCAATATTAAATTTTTGGTCGAAAATTTCTCGGAACTTCTTTCTTTCATTTTTTGCAGTATTAGAAGAAGTGAATTCATTAATCATAGATTTTGGTGCCATCTGAAAAAAATGCTTCAGATAGAATCACAAGCCACATGCACTATTGCAACTCAAAATATTTTAGTATACGGTCTTATAATCACTCTTATCATGAAAATAAATAATGAATTATTATTTAGTTTTGTATATTTCATATTTCACAATTAGTAACACTATCTATATCAGAATTAATAAGGGAAACATTATGTTAGACAAGGTTATGCTTGAACTTCAGTCATATTTTTATTTCATTACCTGTTCATTTTCTGAGTCTGATTCATTTCAAATTCAGTGGAGAATTCACTAGTACCATTAGTGGATAAATCACTTTCCAATTTATCAGTTTTTACTTCAGAATTACCACATACTACGGATTGAAAATCAAGCTCCTTCCTCACGGAAGTTATATTGGTGGCTTGTGAATATGTCTCAGGAAAAATATGAAGCCAAAGAGTGAAAGAGAAAACAACACCTCCTTATATTTCTCAATACGTCTACCGCAATGCAGAAAATTATGCAGTTTTGGAGACATCTATAGCAAGAGAATAGAATTATAGCAAAATCTTGATTTCCATCGAAGTGTGGCTTGTGACTATCTCTGATGCAACGCCTCATACGATTGTGTTACTTGGTCTCTTAGAAAGTAGACAAATACAATAATTCAGTACGTATTCGATTGTAGTATTAAAATACAGACAAATTGAATGTGCGGCGTAACATTAATTATAATGTATAATCGCAAATATAGGTATGTAAATAATTACCTATAATTTCCCTATGACATAACATAGGACTACATATGTATTGGCAGGATATTGGAGACTTTGTAAATGTAGTTGCTCTAGTAATAGCACTGTGAGTTACCGTATTTCAATATAGTCAAGTGTCCGAAGGCCAATAAGGCAGCAATCATAAAGCAGTGGATCTAGCACTGAGGTACCTAGTTCCTGTGATTTTGGAAGTGAAAATCGTTGAATTTATAAGAGATTTTTTGTAGAAGTGCAGGTGATCGTATAAGCAAGACATAATAAAAGCCAAAACTAACCAAACCTAACCTGTCACAGATCCATATATGCAAGGAGTATGAGTACAAAGGAACTACCTCTGCGCTAGTTTAGCCTACTAACATAGTACATTAATCAGACTTCAGATTGGAGTACTATAAGAAACGAATAAATACAAGTGAAATAGAGACAAATTGCATTTACAAGTTTAAAGATAAACATTGGATGGATGCACTAAACTCCACTCTTCCCGAATGGCCCAGAAGAGAAGCTGTTGCGATGTTCCGCACCGCAGTAGGTCATGTCTGTCTGGCTAATCACCTCCACTGCCTGGGTGTATTATCCAGCCCCCACTGCATGCTCTGTGGATGTGCTGACACCATGGACTCAAACCACATTAAGACTTGTCCAGCACTTTCATCTGTCAGCTTTGTGGATAGGTACTCGGAGGCCAAAGAAAGAATGCAGCAGTGCTGACATCCACTCCTTCATAGTTTCACTTGGAGATTGTTCAATTTATTTTGTTTCCTTTCCTTTTAGTTTTTATCGCCATTGTACGGCCAGTGACTCTAGTCAAGTGCCACTGCATTGAATAAAAAAAATACTTTATGCTTAATTATAATGTATAAATGCGAACATTGAAGTATTGGTACAGTAAACATAACCTATAATTTCAACATATCAAAATATCTGTGCGGTGCAACTGAAAATTATTGAATCATGCATAAATGAATGTACACGAATTTCGCAATATTTAATCCATATAGTCAGGTATTACACATATGAACAACGTAATTTTCACACCAAAATAATATTACACCTTAACTCGCAAGTGAATTACTGCAGTCTCTCATGATCATTGTTTTAAATTTATTAATACAATTACACTACATTTTAGAGAAATGTATGTTACTTTTTATGCATTGCAACTAATTTATATGGATGAAACACCACCCTCCGTGATCGGGTTAAGTGATTTACATGGTCTGTCTATATTAAATCACGATGGCAGTGACACAGTCTATTGTCCCTAGTACTCTCAGCAGTCCAAACGGCTAGCAACTATCGCGAGAAATGCAAAAAATCATCCCAAGCTACGCAACTGTATATACTAAGCTGTTGCCGTACATCGGCAACATGATTGCATGCTGCATGTGGCAATTCTACGAAGTCTAATAATGATTATTCAATTACTTACATGGATTTTCCCCAGGAAGGCTGATCTACTAGTGATGAACGTCGGCCTAGATATTTAGGCGCATTCTCTGAGCTTCTGGCTGACCCAGATTTAGGTCAGATCTAGTTGGCTTCCGACTCTCAATTTTGGGTTTGGTTTCAGGATCTTTCCGTATTTGCTGCTCAAAATAAAATCGTTCTGCATGTATATTGAGTAAGCAGAGATTCCAGAGACGCTGCCTTTTTATGTATTCAGCAATGCTGTATGCTATATAGAAGCAAAGTAATGCGCAGAACCAGAGGAAATATATTTTGAAATCATTGATGTTGAAAAGAGCCTTTGTTATGCCAACTATTACGAACAATATGCCCATGCCTATTATGGCGCTGCAACTCACGTTTCCGAGGGATGGATTAGAAAACTGGATAGTTTTGAAGACTGCACAGATCCAAGCAGCTAATGCTGTGATCACATTTACGTGCCACATATATTCGTCCGTGTCATTATCGTAGATGTAATAGCAGCCCATCAGGAGCAAACTATTAATGACTAAAGATTTCCCTGCGATTCGCCATAAGTTTATGTCTGTCAATGCTACCAGTACGTCGCATAACCCCGAAATTGATATAAGAATGAAAAGATTCCGAATCATTAACATCTGAATATCGTTCATTTGCAGAGCGACTGATCTTGCATGATGGCTTTTGTAAAAAGAAGCAGCAAGCTTCAGTATCCCTTCCAGGAACATATATTTTCTTATGTTACCATATTTGAAGGGCGCGTATTTCATCAAAGGTTTGTCTCTTCTATCACAGTGGTGCTCGATGTAATTACACCAATCTTCCATAAGCCATATAATCCCCACTAATATCATGCATATTCCACTGAGAATAAACTCAAAGCCTGTATTCATCTCTTACAGATTTGAAGGCACGGACTCTGGATTCAGATATTAAAATACGTATTTCACACAAATTATTGTATTAAAGCGCCTGATAACTGGCGTTACTGCTACCCTTCTCAGATTTTTTAAGGCAGCCACTACGTGAGTCAAATTTGTCATAATACTGCGCTTCGATACTCTTTGCTGTGTCTTCGATAACAGAGAACATTATTCGTATTACGGAACGCTACGAAATTGGCGATGTTGTTATAGGAAACACAATTAGTGTAAAAGTGAATGATATTATTCTCTTAGTGATGTACAATATTAAAAATCAAATTAAATATTTGCCGTGCATGCGTATGGGGAAAACGTTAAACATACATAAATTACTTCTTCTGCTTCTTCTTCTACATTCTAATTTTATAAGCTTATTAATATCTGCGTACATATAATTTTTATTATAGCATATTATCATTATTTCTTATTTCCGTTGCAAATGAAAAATATGTGGGTCAAATTATTTGCCTACATGACTTCATTTAGCTGCAGTTATTCAACTATTAGTGTAGGCCTAGTACCTGTAATTTAATTACATTTAACCAACTTATATTTAGTTTGCTGTTAGTATAATAATAATAATAATAATAATAATAATAATAATAATAATAATAATAATAATAATAATTCTGAAAGTTAATATATAGACAAAAAATACATCCGAATTATATACAAATATCAATTTCAAATATAAATATATATATATATATATATATATATATATATATATATATATATATATATGACAAATTTTATGTAACACTAATGCTGTTTGTTCGACCCAATATTTTTTTGGCCTATCTTGCACTTATGTATTGTTTTAGTGCAAGTATTGAACATTTTTTTCCGATGTACAGTCCATTTATTGCAGACCATAAAACTTATTTACCTGCTTTAGCTGATTTTTTGTTTCTAGTTCTACATTGCGCAGCAAGTTTATATAAATCGTCAAAGATGTTATTTTCATCAATTCCTTTTTCAGTGGAGAAATATTTATAGAGCTCATATAAGTCTTCTCGTCCACGCCTGTGGAGTAACGGTCAGCGCGTCTGGCTGCGAAACCAGGTGGCACGGGTTCGATTCCCGGTCGGGGCAAGTTACCTGGTTGAGGTTTTTTCCGGGGTTTTCCCTCAACCCAATATGAGCAAATGCTGGGTAAATTTTGGTGTTGGACACCGGACTCATTTCACCGGCATTATCACCTTTATTTCATTGAGACGCTAAATAACGTTAGATGTTGATAAAGCGTCGTAAAATAACCTACTGAAATAAAAAAAATATGTCTTCTCTATTTGGCAAGTCTTTACTTCTTAATTAATCTCACAATATTCTTTTGTCAATCTCTCAAACTATTGTATTTTGAAATACAGTATAGAAGATTCCTAAGTAATTTCTAACTAAACCCAAAATGTTATTATCTGTTACTACTGAGATTGCGTATCTGGAAAATTTCTTTTTGTGTGTTAGTTCTGTGACTTTTCTATCTTTTAATAACTTTTCTTTTACTTCTTGTTTTTTTGTTAGTATAATAATCCGATTATAATAACTATGCAGTTATTCAAAATGTTATGTTTTATTTAACGACGCTCGCAACTGCTGAGGTTATATCAGCGTCGCCGGATATGCCGGAATTTTGTCCCGCAGGAGTTCTTTTGCATGCCAGTAAATCTACTGACATGAGCATGTCGCATTTAAGCACACTTAAATGCCATCGACCTGGCACGGGATCGAACCCGCAACCTTGGGCATAGAAGGCCAGCGCTATACCAACTTGCCAACCAGGTCGACGCAGTTATTCATTTGCTAGTAAAGTCATTCGACTGAAATATCGTAGAGCTCTTCTTTTGTATGTTGAACCATCTGATTACAGCATTTAACGAAATAGGACTAGATAAATTTGTACCAGAGACCTTTCAAGTTTACTGGAAAAACGCTAGATGGCTCTCACAGAACTTGGCCCTTCTTGTACAATTCACAGCATTCATCCTTAGCCATTTTGATTTCGCCAAACTGCACTTTTATTTCTCAGCTTTTTGCACTGTTATTACAGTCTAGTATATACAATCACGAAGCTCAATACTTGCTAAATATGCAAACATAGACAGTTGAAATATGTATCCATAGATAGTTGCTAGCCACCAGGATCGCTACTATCGCCTCATCACAAAATTTACTCCAGCAGACGATAAAATGTATTGTACTTTCGATATCATACTCTCTTGAAAAAAATAACACCTTCCTTCCACTATTGAAATACGAAATACATAAGGTTCATATATTATTTTCATAAAGCATATATATGATATTTTATAAACTCACCTTCCTGGGTCTTTCGGAAGAAGGATAACTCTGACCCTGGTCGAGGTGGGTTCCTCCAAGTCGGTGACTGGGGGTGCAATGGTGGCTCTCGTGCTTTTCCTTTCGGCCAATTTTCGTCTTATCACCGACGTCTCATTTTCGTTCTCTCGTCATTTTCGTCACTCTATTTCTCTCCGCTGGCCACCATTGCATGCGGAACGCCCGCCACAATCACGGGATTGATTTGTTATGGATGCCTTACTAGGTTACATTCCTTTTCCTCTTCTAGTTTTTATATTCATTATTAGGTTAAGTATCTTAGGCTTACAACTCCCGTCTCACCAGCGGGGATCTTTCCTATCTCCGTGGTCGTGTCCCACGGTTTCGAGCGCGACTTCCAACTTGTGCTGCCCGACAGGGCGCCCAGCAACGAAGAAATAGTGGACCCTTCATACTGCCCCTATATGCAAGTTTAGGTGCCGAGCCCGGACCAGAGGTCAAGTATACTCACGTAGAGCCCCAATGGGGGCCCGGGGCGATTTAGACGTCCTGGTGACCGACTCTGCTTACTGGGGCGAATATATCGCTCCAACGTATTACTGCTGACTTATGGGTGTCGCAGTGTAATCAATCACAAGTACCCTGAATCTGCGTGCGGTCTGGGATTGCTCTGGCTTTGGGAGGTTCGTCGGAGTTAGCCGAGTGGTCCGGCGGTTGTGTTCAGCATAGAGTGGGGAGCCACGGGCGGTTATTCCCCTGCTAGGGGCATAAAACTGCGACACGCCTCTGGTGCAAGACTTGCCATTATGTGTGTAATGACCAGTTTGAAGGGTAAATTGCGTGAACTAGGTTGCTTGGGATCGGGCTGAAAGGGGGGGGCCCACGGCCGGCACAGACCGAGAAGAATTTTAGGTGTCTTTTTCTTCCGCCCCCCCCCCCGGTGGCAGGCTGACGCCGACGGTTCCGTAGGGGGGCCAGTTCAAAATGTCCTCGCGCTCCTCTTCCCCTCCATTAGAGAAGCAGCACAAAAAACAGAAAATAGGAAAATACAATGCGACTGGTGGTCATATGCCGAACAATGCAATGGATTTGGACCCTGATAGAGTAACAGTTAAATTGCCGCCTCCGAAGTTCATCAGTATCACCTTGGATGGAACGGAAAAAAACCATGAAAAACATTAATCCATTCTACGTGAGACGTGCGCTCGATGGACTCGTTGGGAAGGTCAGAAATGCAACTCGGCTCCGTAACGATAGTCTCCTCATTGAGACTGCATCTGCAAAACAGAGTGAGACGCTGTTGAAAGCAAAGTTGTTGGGGTCATACCCCATCAGAGTCGAACGTCACTCCTTGCTCAACACCACGCGAGGAGTTGTGCATACAGATTCTCTAAATGGTCTGTCAGATGAAGAGATCCAACTAGAGCTGGCGGAACATTCCGTGTCCAGGGCTTACCGTTTACTACGGAAGCCGGACGGACGGACGGACTGAACTCCTAAGCACAGTCTTTCTTACCTTTGAGACGTCTCTCTTGCCAGAACATATCTTTGTCGGCTACGAGCGTGTCCCTATGCGTGCGTATGTGCCGAACCCAATGCAGTGCTTTAGGTGCCAACGGTTCGGACATACGCAAAAACGTTGCACAAATAATATCATCTGTGCTAAGTGCGGCGGTGCTGTCCATGGGGATTCCCCATGTACCGGCGCCGTGCACTGTGTGAATTGTTCTGGGGACCATGCTTCTATTTCTAAAAACTGCCCAAAGTATGTGCTGGAAAAGACGATTCAAGAGCTTCGAGTCCGGGAAAATATTAGCTTCTTTGAGGCACATAAGCGTATTTTGGATAAATAAAAGAAGGAAACTGAAAAGTCCTATGCGTCTGTACTGCAGAGAGCAACAGAGGGAATCGATGCCACCACACAAACGCCACCTCTTACAAACATACCTGGGAAGCGAATTGACATCGCAACCCAGACATATGTAGACGCTGCTACTCAGACTGCTGAGTCAGACGACACTTGTGGACTTGACATCAGGCCTTACATCCCTAAGAAAATCATTGCTATGACAGCAGAGAAGGATTGTAGGCCTAGTAGAACACCAGAACGTCGCACTCCTAGATCGGGTGGGAGGTCGAGATCACGTTCTCGATCACGTCCTCGATCAAGGTCACGATCAGGAGTGCGACGAACTGCAACTGAGTCGCCAGAGTCGAAGAGAAAGCAGTCGCAAGCAAAAGCATTTTCCCATAGAAAGGAAAAGAAGAGAAGATCCCCTGCTAAGCCACCAACATGATATAGCTCCTCTTGATGACTGATATTGTACAGCCGAATATGAACAGTGTACGCAGCAGATATACAGAACTACAGCAATTGATCTATCATGAAAACCCTGCTATTTTATGTCTCCAGGGGACACACCTTCGGCCCAAAAACTCCCTGAGTATCTCGGAATACTACATTCACCGGTACGATCAACTTGCCGGTATTCGTGCCAACGGAGGTTGTGCCCTCCTATTCCACCAAAGTATCTTTCCCTCTGTTATCAACATCAACAGCCCACATCAATGCATAGCCGCTCGAGTCACTCTACCTTCCATCCAGTTCTCAATAGTCTCTGTATATATGCCCCCAGACACACTTTTCACAGTGCAAGAAATTGAAGACATTCGCTCGCAGGTACCTGCTCCATATCTGGTAGTGGGGGATTTCAATGCATCCCACCAATCATGGGGCTCAAATTCCGATGATGACAGAGGAAATAAAATAGCAGAGGTATTTACCCATCTAAATCTTGTTACCCTGAATTCATGGGAAGCAACACATCTCTCCTTAGCTTACGGTACATACTCCATGATAGATATCTCCATGTTTTGTCCACGCATTTCGAATGGTCTGTGATTCACAACCTACATGGTAGTGACCACTATCCCATTCGTATGCGTATGTCTGCTTTACGCCTTGCGGAATCTCGATCTCCAAACTGGGTTATTAAAAAGGCAGACTGGGTCGGATTTTCGGAGTCCATATCATTCGATGATAACGGACATGAAAGTGTGGACTCCGTAGTAGACCATTTCTCAAATGTGGTTATAAAGTCAGCGGAATTATCTATCCCCCGGTCATCCTGCAGGCCAAAGCGCTTCTCTGTCCCCTGGTGGACGGATGCCTGCAGAGATGCAATCCGTGACCGCAAACGTGCTTTACGCCAATTTGAGCGCCATCCGACCCAAGAATATTTTGTCCAGTTTAAACGTCTTCGAGCCAAAGCTCGTCGCATTGTGTGCGATGCTAAGAAGACGTCCTGGACAAACTACGTCAGTTCATTAAAACACAATGTCCCAGTTAACACCATATGGGACAATGTCCGTCGAATAATGGGGAAACGTAGTTCTGTAATTCCGGGCCTTCTAAACAATGGAGTAACGACCACCAATCCAATAGAAATTGCTGAAATATTTGCTACCACAAATTTTTACAAATAAGCAGCTCACATAATTATGACCCGGAATATCTGAAAATCAAAGAAACTGCAGAAAAACGAAACCTAAATTTTCAATCTGACAACACTGAAGACTACAATGCACCGCTGGAGGCGGCACTAGACATCCCCTGACACCTCCCTTGGCCCTGATAACATCCATAACCGCATGCTTCGTCATCTTCCACCAGCTGGAAAATCCTTCCTTCTGTCTATATACAATAGAATCTGGACTGAGGGTGTATTTCCATCTGCTTGGCGTTCCGTCATTGTAATTCCAGTCCAGAAACCGGGAAAGGACCCTTCTTTACCTGGCAATTACAGGTCAGTCTGTCTCACCAGCTGTGTATGGATGGTTATGGAAAAGATGATAAGCACACACCTGATGTGGGTACTCGAATCGGGAAACCGATTATCTAATATCTAATGTGGTTTTCGTAAGCACAGATCCGTCGCAGACCATCTTGTTCTGCTGGAGACCGCCATTAGAGATGCTTTCCTCAAGAAGGAACATCTAGTGGTGGTCTTCTTTGATCTAGAAAAGGCTTACGATACCACGTGGCGTTATGGAATTCTGCAAACCCTGCATGATTGTGTACTTCGTGGCATTCTGCCAACGTTTATTGCGAAGTTCATGGCAGACCGGTATTTCCGAGTTCAAGTAGGCACCACACTTTCTAAAGAACATCTCCAAGAAAATGGTGTTCTGCAGGGGTCTGTATTAAGCATTCTTCTTTTCTGCATTGCGATCAATGTCATTGCCCACTGTGTGGGTAACTGAGTATCTTCTCTCTTGTACATTGATGACTTCAGTCTATATTACAGTTGCCGATACCTTCCATCTATCGGTCGACAGTTGCAACTGGTCATCAACGTGCTATCGGAGTGGTCTTTTCGCAATGGCTTCAAATTCTCTACTCAAAAGACACAGTGTGTCCACTTCTACAACCATCGTGGACTCCATCCACATCCTGAACTACGTCTTAATGGAGTGGAGTTGCAATATACAGACACTGCGAGGTTTTTGGGCCATATCTTTGATTATAAAATAACGTGGGAAGCGCATAACCGTGATTTGAGAAGGCGCTTTCAAAAATGTTTCAACATTTTACGCCTTTTGTCAGGGGTTCACTGGGGTGCAGACCGCATAGTGCTTTTACGTCTTTATCGTGCCCTTATCCATTCAAAGCTGGATTATGGCTGTTTTATCTATGGCTCAGCAAATAAATCTAAGCTACGTCTCTTAGACACTATCCATCATCATGGGATACGACTCGCTACAGGTGCCTTCCGAACGAGTCGGATAGAGAGCCTGTATTGCGAAGCAGGGGAAACATCACTGTATCAGCGATGTGATGTGCTGTTGTGCTCATATGCGGTTAAGCTCCGCTCGCAGCCTGAGCACAATTCTTTCGACTCTTTCCATCATTCTTTTTTCACGGCCGATACAGTGATAATCCACGGAGACCTCCTCCAGCAGGCGTGCGATTCCGTGAACTGCTCTCTGAGCTCGACGTCCATCTACCATCCATTTGCACACTAGAATACACCACCACTCCACCGTGGATTATGCGACGCCCCATGTTTGATGTAAGCCTGAGCCAAAGTTTTAAGAATTTTACACCAGCTTTTATTTTATAGACTTCGTTTTAGTGAACTTTTATCATGTTTTGCAAATTATTCTTTAGTTTTTCTGACGGATCCCGAGTAAATGATTGTGTTGGTTGCTCCTTCGTTGCAAATGGACAGATATTTAAATATAAACTGAGCGAATATACCAGTGTTTTTGCTGCAGAATTATATGCTTTTTACAGAGTTTTATTGTTTTTAATTCTACAACTTCAGGGCAGATATCTAATCTGCTCCGACTCTTTAAGTGCCATTCAGTCTTTGCAGTCTCTCTATTCAGATGATACCCTTGTGTTAAGAACTCAGCAGCTGTTCCACACACTCCTAAGCTCTGACTGCGAGATCAGAGTAGTGTGGAATCCTGGCCATGTTGGAATTCCTGGGAATGAGGCCGCAGATGCTGCAGCCAAAGATGGTGCTACGAATGGCACTCTGGTATATTGGCGAGAGAGGTGGCAAAACTTACAAAATTATTTGAAATATAGAATATGGTGGCAATGGGAAGGAGAATGGTCTGCACAAGAGGAAAACAAATTACGAAGAATAAAGAATACTGTTCGAGTTTGGGATTCGTCCACAAGAGCGTCACAACACGAAGAAGTTTTACTCACCCGGTTGAGGATTGGCCACTGTCATCTGACATATGGCCATCTGCTACATGGCGAGCTTCAGCCGGAGTGTGATCTATGCCATGTTCCACTTACGGTGGAACATTTTTTATTGCATTGTAGAAAATATGACTGTGTCCATCGGCAATATGGAATTCGGCCGAATCTTCGTGACGTTCTTGGAAATTATTTTAATCGTACAAAATTTTCTTCACCTAACATAATTAGGAGCTTGAAATCCAGACGTTTGAGTTGGGCAGGGCATGTAGCACGTATAGGCGAATTCAGAAATGCATATAGAGTGTTAGTTGGGAGACCGGAGGGAAAAAGACCTTTAGGGAGGCCAAGACGTAGAGGGGAGGATAATATTAAAATGGATATGAGGCAGGTGGGGTGTGATGATAGAGACTGGATTAATCTTGCACAAGATAGGGACCAATGGCGGGCTTATGTGAGGGTGGCAATGAAACTTCGGGTTCCTTAAAAGCAATTAGTAAGTAAGTAAGTAAGTAAGTAAGTACAAATGCAGTCCTGAGATTTTTATCGAGTACTGGACTTGACAGGGTGATTTAGTTTTTTAATTGACCCATTTTCCTGTCCTCCGGATCCTTTACATCTGGAGGTTACATTTGTTATTTAGTATATAAATTTTTTAACAAACTTGACATTTGGACCTTTTACATCCGAGTAATTTGGAAATACGCCATATAAGTTATTGATGGTTGCATTTGTACTTTTATTTTATTGTCTCTTTTTAAATACTAGTTACGGTCTGAGATTTTTATAATGTTTTATGCATCAACCTGTTGAAACTGCATTTATGTCCCTCGTTTTAATCGCGACAAAGTTTTTTAGTTCTTTTAAGCTTTCTGATTATTGTATCATGTCTCTGTTCTGTAAACAATTTTAGATAAGGGAGCAGATAGCCATAGATTCTGACGCGCCCATTTTAAACCCCACTAACTAACTAACTCTGACCTCTTTTTTCTTAGAATTTATAGTGCAACAAACGTCTCCTTGTCACATATTATTAATCAAATTATTGTATTTTAGCCATTTATATTTATTACAACCGATAACAAGCATTTCACAGTTTAAACAACTTTTCACAGTCAATGCCTTTCCGATCAGGAACGCCGTAATGTATGTTCGAGTTTTCTATTTCAGTGTATGGAGCTCAATGAAATATTATAATTATAACTTTATTACGTATCATTGCTAAGTTTTATTTAGTGTAATGTGTCCATAAGTTTTGTGTACTACTTGCTGCATAATATGTTGCAGAAATAACTAAAAACTGTGTTATTCTAATGTGAAGAGTGTTTTACATGTTAACTTAATCTGTTCGTATTAACGTTTTAAGTTAAGAATAGAAGCTATTTTGAAGTTTAATAAAAAAGAATTTACATTGTGATTTTAATTTAGCACATTTACCTTCCTTAATTGTAGACAGAAAATTTACTATACCACTTCTATGAAATCAGTGTACATACGATTGTGTTACTTTGTCTGTTAGGTTGTAGATAAACACAGTAATTCAGTCTCATTTGTAGTATTAAGATACAGACAAATTGAATGTGAGGCGTATCATACATGACAGTATGTTTAATTATAATCTATACTTGCGAATGTAGGTATATAAATATAGTAAACAGACCCTATAATTTTCATACGACATAATATACCAGTACATATGTAATGGCAAGGCATTGGAGACCACTAAAATTAGACAGAAAAGGGCAACTGCTACAGTAAACATAACGTATAACTTCAGCATATCCAAACATCTGTGCAGTGCAACTGAAAATTATGGAATCGTGCATAAATGAATGTACAAGAATTTCGAAATATTTAATCGAAATAAAGGCAGGTATTACACATATGAACAACGTAATTTTCACACCAAAAATAATGTTAAACCTTAACTCTCAAGTGAATTATGTCTGAAATGGCCATTATCATTGTTTTAAATTTTATTAATGCAACTACACTACATTTGAAAGAAATATATGTTACTCTTTATGCATTGCAAATAATTTATATGGTTGAAAAGGCTCCCTTCATGATCGGATTAAGGGAGACAAATGGTCTGCCTTACGGCCTGTATTAGATCACGATGCCAGTGGCACAGTCTATTTTTCCTAGTACTCACAGCGTTCCAAGCGGCTAGCAACTATCGCGAGAAATGCAAAAAATCATCCCAAGTTTCGCGACTGTATATATTAGACTGTGCTGTTATCTTTGTTTTCTGTCACTGATACTTATCCAGATCCCGACTACCAATATTTGGGCCTTGGTAGCTCGATTTACCTTCTAAACACATTTGGAATGTAGTTTGTGGACAGACTTGTCAACCTTAAAGTCCCAAACAGACCCTCGTTCAGAAAATGTGAAAAAAAAAAAAAAAAAAAAAGCAAAATCGTATATTCTAATTTAAAAATGTATTCGATGACGTCATAGCTCATGCAACACTGACTACAGAAAAGATTCACATTTACAGAATAAATCCTTTTAAGAAATAAGATTCGATGTGTCTGAGTATTCCTATTAAAAACCTTCCACCGAATTATAAAACACATTATGCGTTACTTTAGAAAAACAATCCTATTTATTCACATAACATCGAGCACCAGGTTAAAAGTATATTTGATTCATTTTTATCTAACCTTAAAAAATTCACAGTGAATCAGAACACTTCACTAGCTGGACAAAATTAATAACTTCTTTGCATTCTAACGAATTGTTATGAAACTTTGTACATGCATTACGCATGGCACATATGTTTTGGGTACAAACTCTGATAATGTTTGCACAAGAAAAACTACCTTTATAGCGGGTTCATTTAGACGGAATTAATAACTGCTTTCCTATATAACAGATTTTTATGAAACATTGTACGGAATTTACAGGTGGCATATATTTTTTGTGCACAAACTATATTTACGGTTCCATAAGAGGAACTACCCCTTTATAGATGTCTAAGTAAACAAAATTAATAACTTCTCTCCTGACAGATTTTTATGAAACTTGATACAGAAGTTATAGGTGAAATATATTTTTGTCTACAAAGTTTGATTATGTTTCTATAAGATGAACTGCACCTTTGTTGTGGTGCATTTAGACAGAATTAATAACTTCTCTCCTATATAATATATTTTTATGAAACTTTGCAAAATAATTAGACCTATAGGTAGCATACAGATGTAATCACAATTTGTACACAAAAATTTATATGCTACCTGTAATTTCTGCACAAATTTACATAAAAATCTATTATGTAGGAGAGAAGTTAATTTTCTGTAAATGCACCCCATGTAAAGAGTACTTCCTCTTATGGAACCGAAAATAGTTTGTAAAAAAAAATTTATTCAACTTATAACTTGCATACAGTGTTTTATAAAATCTGTTACATAGGAGAGGAGTTATTATTCTTACCTAAAATGGAACCCTATAAACACATAATTCCTCTTACACAAACGTAGTCAGAGTTTGTAGACAAAAAAATATGTGCTACCTATAAGGTCTGTACAAAGTTTCATAACAATTCGTAACAATGAAGATAAGTTATTAATTTTGTCCTCCTAGATTTGCATTATTGCACACTGTAAGATATTAGAAATATTGGAGTTACGTGTGGAAAAGTGAGTGCCAAACATGCCATCCCCCATTTGACAACATTGTCCCAAAACAAGGCACAAAATTTCAAATTTTGATATTTGCAATTTTTTAAAATAAAAGTTATTTATCAGATCATTATTTGAGTGTGCAAATAGTATCCAAATTTGATTCAACTCCCCTTGCCACATTTCCAGTGGATATTGATATGGAATGGAATTGAATGGAATAGACTTTCGAGAAGGGCCACTATAACCCAGCACTGCGACCTTTCAAGATTTGTTGTACTAACCCACAACTTAACCCTTTGATGCACGAATTTGGGAGGGGAATAAGAACTTGTGTTTGCAATGAAATTAAACTTTTGTCTAAGGGACATGCCTCAAATTTAAAAAATATAAAAACTTCCATTTTTGACACAAACAATGGGTGGTTTCATAGTAAAACCACTATGCAATACTGCAGAACACAATGCCTTCAGACGTATTGTGTATGATACAAAAGGAAACAGTTTCTGGTCTCATTATGGCAAAGTGCCACTTCACATGTGTTGCAGACCCATTTACTCCTGTGTGGTTGAACTTCAGTGCTACAATAAATACAGTGTCTTGAAGATACACACACAGGTATATGTGTCACCTTGTCGAATCTATCTTCATATGGAACCGTAGGCTTGAAGTGGTGTACAGATTTTAGTACTGTCTTTCTCCCTCTAGGTTTTGGAATATTAGCTGCGACCAAACCATCAACAACAGCCGACCTGAAATTCTTCAGAATCAGTTCTCTACCTTCACCTCTCAACGAATATACCAAGAAGGCATTAGTCACAGTGACATCAACAAAATGCCAAAAAATGTGGTGCCACTATTTTCTGCATTTTTTATCTTTCTCATAGAAGGACTTCAACATATCAGCTTTGTCAATATAACCCATATGTTGTAGTCCTTCACGAGTTGTGGGCAAGCAATTTCAGTGGTTGTTCCAGTCTTCTCTTTTCTTGAAACAGTGGCAATGATAGGTGGATCGTGGTAATTAGAAAGGAACAGAATGGACCTTCTATTCTTCCAATTGAGCCAAGACAATCCAGCATATGACGTACGGCTATCATTCTCACCACGTTTCATGTCGTAGTCTCTTCTTTTGTTGTGTGGTAAACCAATACGCCCATGTCTAACTGTACCACATGCAAACATATTTTGCTGCCTTAGGGATCATCAGATTCAAACTTGTGAAAAAGTTGGAAAAACACTTTGTGATTGTCACAAACCATCTCGTCCTTGTAGCTATGATGACTAAACTGATGCAAAAATGGAACATTTTGTTGGATATGTAAGCATAACTACCCTGTTTGCATGGTGGTTACGTTTTGAAACCACCACATTATTTCTATATTGACACCACATGTGTCGAAGAAATTACAATCTTGTTACTGCAATATGTTCTAAAAGATCGAAAGACAAATAATACTACATAGAAATTTACCTAACTGTGATATTTTAGCATACAACTGAAATAAAAACATGACACGAAGCGAGTCTTCCACACCCCAACTATGAACAGAGCAACACAAATACAGGGAAAATAAAATTCTTCTACAGTTTCTAGGGATCATTGAACGCAGCACAGTGGTTTTGAAATAAAAACCACTTGTAAGTAAGCAGAAAACTCAAATTCAAAAAGGGGTTACGTACTGTAACCACTGCGCTTCAAAGGGTTAAGCGCATTCCAAAACCCACATTGCCGACTACACTAAGGCTCACTCCACACCCAGATTTCGAAAAGACAACCACACTTATCCCTAGCCAAGCCCTCTCCATTCATCGCCAGCTGGGAAATGTTATGGATTGATGATGGAATGGAGAAATGTTGATGAAATGTAGATGCATAATATGGGGAAATGGGAGAACTCTGAGGAAAACCGCTACTGCAACCTTCTCCATCACAAGTGTCATTTTCCCAGGCCTGACTGTGACACAGACCCAGACAATTTTTCAATAAAAAATCCGAAGTTTGACCAGGACTCGAACCCATATCGCCTGCATGATAGGCTGAAGGTCTGACCACTCAGCCTCCACACGTGTTTCCAATAGATATTCAAATAAACGTGAATCAGTCAAGGCTACAGGAAGTGCCACACAGAGGTAGATAGATAGATTTAGTTGATCTCTGATCCACTGATCACAAGCAAACTGAAAGAACAACCAATGCATGCAAGCAGAAAAACAGTAAAATGCAACCAACTGTCGGGCTGAAGTCAGTGCAATACAGACCAGTGTGATGGCCTACGGTGGGCTTTGAGCCCAGTGCGATGGACTAGGAAGCAGCCGCAACAGTCAGTGTTGGTCTCGGATGTACTGGGCTGCTAACATGCATGGGCTGGTATTGCTGTGCAGTGGGCCACCATGCAGTAGTCTGGGTTGAAATCATTGCAGCATTTTCGCATATTTAAAGGGATGGTCTCTAATCAGTTTGCTATATTGTCGCTGGTTCAATTCCCAGCTCTAACAAATGTTAGTCTTTTGTAAGACTGTAATTGTAGTTTGGTTGTATTTGACTATTGCTTTATTTAACTATTTACATACTGTTTTTCCATTTAGTTTTTTCATTTTTTTGCCGTACTTATTGTGCACGAACCTCAATAAATGTCTGCCGTGGCTCTTAGCTATTGAGGACAATCTACATTCATATTCCTGGTCACCACTATTGTGAGTACCATGCCAGAATACTCGAGGGCTGGGCAAGCAACGATCTGTGAATCATTGAATGTAGTGCCTTTATGCTTAACACTAGGAGGACCGGACCTGTCATTCTGCCGGGTACCAAGTATTTAAATAATTATTATTCGAAAGCTTTTCATCCTATGACTCCCACAATTTCCGACTTTTATTTTATCTTTATGATGTACGATTTCTAAAAATATTACACTTTTATTACTTTTCTAAAGGATGTTACAAGCAATTACTGCTAGTAGCACAGTCGCCCACCATTCTGACGGGTTTCATGATTCAGACCGGCCGTTCCTACACACCAAATGCGGTTCAAATTTCTATTGTTGCAGAAATGTTTAGATTTCATTTCGATCTCTGTGAGTGATTTATGACTCTTCGGCAATTCCTTTGTCGGTATCTAAAAATAAAATATTGCTCTCTGAGTGTATGTTGTTCTGACCATGCACGATGTTTTCGTCGGCGAAAATTCAGTTTCACAATGGCAGCCTCTGGAGACAAACGTTATTTGTCAGAAGAAGAAATTGACTATTTGATGAATATGTCTGGTAACGAATCAGATGGTGAAGATCCCTGTAATCTATGTGAAATTGACGAAATCCACGAATTATGTGAAAATCAAGGTACAGACCGCGCTGATAAGGACGCAGATTACCTTCCTAGCAGAGATGAAACTAGTGACTCTTCAGATGAACATTCATCGCACAATGTGAGCAAGATCATGAGCAATCAGAACAGCCAGCTGTTACTTCATCTAGAAGAGGTATGCTACATAATTTATTATTAGGTACTTTATTCTTACTATTATTATTATTATTATTATTATTATTATTATTATTATTATTATTATTATTATTATTATTTTCATCAGCATATTTTTTATAAATACCGATAGTATGTTACTTCAATTCTAATTACTACAACAGCAATATGAAAAAATCTTTGTAACACTATTTCCTGGATTGAATTGTTTCTAATATAAAAGTGTATAATTTATGAATTATGTTTGTAGCTGCTTCATTACCACTGGCTACTAATATTCCAACTACTAAAGGTAGCCATGGCAGAGGAAGAGGACGAAATTGTTCTCAGGTAACAAACAATCCTGCCCTAGGAATTGTTGAGACTGCTGCTGATGGGACACAATGGACTGTTATTCCTCCACAAGCTGCACCTGGAAGAAGAGCACAGCAGAATATCGTGACAGAAGTCCCTGGACCTACAGGCCATGCGAAGAGGTCCATCATAAATGGTAAGCATTCGAGCGCAAGAAAACTTCTAATTGATGACAGCATGCTTCTGAATATAAAAAGATGTACTGAAAAAAAAGCATGTCAGGAATTACAAGATGACAGCTGGACCATTAGTATTGAAGCATTAGAAGCTGCTATTTCTCTTATGTATGTGAGAGGAGTATATGGCGCAAAAAACTTTCCCATAAATTATTATGGTCGCAGGTTTGGGGACCAGCATTTTTTCGGAACACCATGAGTAGAAATCAATTTAGTGAAATTTTTTAGATTTCTGTGATTTGACGAGAAAGCCACACGATCTCAAAGATTACAAACAGATCGATTTGTAGCTGCTGCTCCTATATGGAATACCTTCATTGCCAATTGCTTGTTATGTTGCAAACCAAGTGAAAACATCACTGTGGATGAACAGTTGTTTCCTTGCAAGGTTCGCTGCCCATTCATACAGTACATGAATAGCAAACCAGACAAGTTTGGAATAAAGTTTTGGCCGGGTGTTGATACAAGCTCTAAATACTTGGTGAACGGTTTTCCTTACCTTGGTAGAGATGAGCGTCCTGCAGGTGTACCGTTAGCAGAGCATGTTATAATGCGTCTGGCAGAGCACTACCTTTCTAAGGGAAGAAATATTACATGCAACAATTTCTTCATGGCAAAATCTCTTGGAGAAAATTTGAAATGCAAGAGTACTGGCATAGTCGGTAAACAGAAAAAGTCTAGACGGGAAGTTCCTCCATCAGCAAAATCACTTACAGTGCCCTTGCGGAGTACCACTATTTACAAGTCAGGTGACATGACCCTAAGCTCCTATCAGTGTAAAAAGAATAAGAATGTGCTCCTGTTGAGCACGATACACAACACAGTTACCATCAACGAGCAGCATCAAAAAAAGCTACCTGAAACAGTGATATTCTATAATGAAACTAAGTGTGGTGTTGACATCATAGATCAAATGGCTCGAATTTACACTGTGAAATACGGATGCCGTAGAATGGCCTATGCATGTGTTTTTCAATGTTCTGGACCTGGCCGCAATCAACGCGTGGATTCTGTACAAGGAGGTAACAGGTGACAATGTTTCTTGGCACCAGTTCATATTCAAGTTGGGAGAAGAACTAGCAGCCAGATATGTAACCACTAGACCACCAGCCCCTCTTCCTGAAAGAATTCCTCAGCAGAGCAACGTCCGCAAGACATGTCAGATTGCAGGATGCAGAGGGAAGAATAGAAGTAAAAATCAGTGTGCAAAGTGCTTCAAGTACGTATGTGGACCATGCTCAGTAAGTCCCGAGTGTACCTGTGTAAGGTGTTATGATGCTGCCAGTGTCTTTGAATAAACAATCATGAAAGGATGCTTATTTTTGTGTTTCTTGTTAATAGTTTCTTCTTTATTATAGTGTAACGCATAATGTTTAAATGTGGAAATTATTCCTTTCATTTTTGTACTTAGATTTTTTAAGATGAACTCAATAGTTATTGAAATTTAAAAAAATGAAATCCCAGAGAAAAATCATACATATCCTTTAAAAGCATTAAAGAAATTATATAAATGAACATTCCTATTCAAAAGTGTTAAATATTTCGAAAGAAAAACTTATTAAACTTGCAGCCGTCAAAATGACAGGTCCAGTTCTTGAAGGTAGACAGTACCTCTGGTCCTCCTAGTGTTAATAAACGTTGAGTTCATCCATATTAAATTATACGAAATTGAACAATATTCACTTACCTTTGTAGCGTCAAGTTGATCTACCACTGTTCTCTTCTTCTTTAATGAGTTGAACATCAACAGCGATCCGAGCTTTGAAACAGATGTGGAATATCCTAGTCTGCACTGTATTATTATAATTTGTTACATGCTTTAATTCTGAGTTTAATAAGGTAGAAATTTATAGAATCTTGTGTAATTTCATTTTGAAATTTAAAATTCTAACGGAAAAATAGGTGTTTAAGAATTCATAAACAGTTAAAATTTATTTCAAATCCATTTGTCTAGCAATGACCTATGTCTAGCCTGGGAATTAACTTAGAACCACTCAGTATGATGTTGAGCAAACGTGTTATTGTGTCATTCAGTTCAGTACAACAATCCATTCTACCTGTTAACTCTTAAGTTTGGTAATTCTCTAAAATAATTAAACCATCGCCACAGTTCCTCCATGTCAGTGGCACACCCATGGGAGGTGGTTATGGAACTCAAGCACACTCAAT
The DNA here is from genome assembly GCF_040183065.1 of Periplaneta americana. Lineage (NCBI taxonomy): Eukaryota > Metazoa > Arthropoda > Insecta > Blattodea > Blattidae > Periplaneta > Periplaneta americana. The sequence goes on along the minus strand of NC_091126.1, from coordinate 150,810,627 downwards.
AGAAAAATATTAAAACGAAAAATGAAAGAAAGAAGGAAGTTTTTAATGTTTTGGTGTGTTTATTGTGGAAATTGTTGAAAAAATGATTTTGAAATAATCAGGTATGTTGGTGGATTTTTCACAACATACTTTTATTTAAAAAAACACGATTCCTGTGACAGTGAGTGGATTGATCAAGAGAATTCCGTCACTTTATATATGATCTTTATGCTATATGAGTTGTTACTAGATATTTGTGTGGCTTAATTTCTTCTGCAAGTCCACAGACCCTAGCCAGCAGGGGGCTGTGGGTGGTTGAAATGATTATTCACTTCATTGAATTTATATAATTACGTTCATTATTCCTTTGTATATTAGTACTTCTGCATTACAATTATTATTCTTAATTATTTCATACGTTGACACATACTTCACTTAAGTTATTTTATGTTGTTTTAATCCCAATTGTAAGTTTAATACACTTTTCCTCGCCTTTTGCTTCCTTTTCAAGATAAAAAATTTTTTGTGTGAAATATTTCATAGCATGTTTTGGGAAAGCCATTGAAAGAATTCCAAATATGCCAGTTAATTTAAGGAAGCGCTCTTTTATGATAATAAATAATGATTGAAAGAATTTTAGTTGTATCCTTTGTATGTGCAGAAATTTAATCTGAACGAAGGTAACTTTTAGTTCTGCAAAGAAATTTTACAATGTTGTATTTGTTCGGATCAAATTTCTGTACATTTAAGGGACAAAACTCTAATTCTTTCAATACTATGTGGTAATACTCTGCTCTCTAAAATTGACTGAGCACATTAGGAATTATCCTGGCATCCACTCTTCAGTATCTATTTAATATTACTCACTGAAAATTTCAAGTAAGAATGGGCATTTATTGACCAAAAAATAACCATGCCTTCGGAGGAGAGTTTCGGAAAATTGTTTTTGATTGACACAGAAATAATGGATGCCACACAGAGTCCTGAAAATCATGGTAGATCAACAAATGAAGTATCTTTTTGAACTTGAAAAATAAATTCGATACTTCTGTGTTTAATGGTTTGCTTCACAATGACAAACTTTCGGATCACTCTGTACAAATTAGCTCTTTTAACGTATTTTGTGGGTTGATGTGACCATGTATGTCAGAATTTGATGTCATTGTGGGAAGCCTTTTATGTTAAAGAACATTTCATATCAGAAATTAAATATTTTTATTGAAAAAAGATTACAATTTATGACACACTCAAATACAAAAGAACTCATCACTTCGGTTATAAACAACAATTTAACATTAATTTGAATACATATTCCAATTCAAGTTTGAAATAAACACAAGTGCAAATTAACCACGTTAAAATAATCAGAGCAACTGTGGCTCCTCTAGAGCCTTTTAATGTTAAAGAACATTTCAAGTATGAAATTTAATATTTTAATTGAAAAAAGAATACAATTTATGATACAATCAAATACTAAAGAACTCATAATCACTTCGGATATAAACAACAATAATTTAACATTAATATGCATATATATTCCAATTCAAGTTTGAAATAAAAATCAGAAAACGATAAGTTTTAAACACAAGTGCAAATTAACTACGTTAAAGTAATTGGAGCCACTGTGGCCCCTCTACAGCCTCTCAATGTCAAAGAACATTTCAAATATGAAATTTAATATTTTAATTGAAAAAAGAATACAATTTTTGACACAATCAAATACTAAAGAACTCACAATCACTTCGGTTATAAACAACAATTTAACATTAATATGCATATATATTCCAATTCAAGTTTGAAATAAAAATCAGAAAAAGATAAGTTTTAAACACAAGTGCAAATTGACAACTTCAAAATAATCGGAGCAACTGTGGCTCCTCTACAGCCTTTTAATGTTAAAGAACATTTAAAGTATCAAATTTAATATTTTAAATGAAAAAAGATTACAATTTATGACACAATCAAATACTAAATACCTCATAATCACTTGGATTATAAACAACAGTTTAACATTAATATGCATATATATTCCAATTCAAATTTGAAATAAAAATCAGAAAAAGATAAGTTTTAAACACAAGTGCAAATTAACCACGTTGAAATAATCTGAGCAACTGTGGCACCCCTAGAGGCTTATTTAACATGTTTCTACAGCAGATTCAACAAATTTTTAATTTATCAGCCGATATATATATATTGATTCCTTCCGTCTTCTTGTGGTGGGGTTGACAAAGCATTCATGTAACAAAAAATTTCTTCTTATGAAGCGTGAAATGTGAGTCAGACTGCAGTCGACCTGAAAAACAGAAAAGGACTGATCATTTACGGTTATGCACATGGAATGCATTGCAATTATATGAAGCAGAAATCTCTAAAATATTACTTGATCAACTAAAAAAATATAAAGCAGATATTAGAGTGGTTCAGGAGCTAAGGTGGCTTTGGAATGGAACAATAGACAGGACTGCGTAAAATTCTATATCAGCAATGATAAAAAAAAAATGTCAAGTTAGTACTGGCTTCCTATTACGTACATAATATAGTTAGATATTCTGCATTGGATTTTAAGCCTGTAAGCGAAAAAATCTCACACTTATAACATTTCTCATTTACAGCACAATCGAAGTACATGCTCCTGTCAAAGGTAATTTAGGTGCTGAGAAAGAAGATTTATCTGTTATTGAAGAGCGCTTTATAAACTATTTAGTATCGATGGGATTGTTGTTAGCGAGATAGTATTTGGCAAAACGAAGCCGAGAATTAGCCATAGATTACTTGATATTCACCTTACTTTTGGATAAAACCTCGGAGAAAGCCCAACCATGTAATTAGTGTAATTGGGAATTGAATCCATGCCTGAGTAAAAATTCGGATTTGAAGGTGACTGAGTTACACCGGTGCCCAAATGATTGTTATTCACTTCTTGAGTGCTGATCCTCAGGAAACTTGTGATTCGTGTTGCAGGAATGATATTAATATACTGTTTGTAGGAAATGTAAGTTCTAATATTTGCAAAGAATATATACAGAGTGAACCGTAAGTGATGTCGTTAACTTTGAGGAGTCATTGATAGGGATATTAAAAAAAAAAAAGTAAATACAATTTTGCTCGTTTTTGCTTCTTTTTCGACATAAAAATTGATTTGTATGAAACATTGATAGCCTTTTGGGGAAAATCTCGGAAAAAAACCCAACGATTTAATCATCACAAGTGGAAATCGAATCAACACCTGACCAGATGTCTAGATTCACAGGCAGAGCTGCACTGGTAGTCAAGAAGTCTTTTATTCCTTCTTGAGGAAATTTACGATTTATAATAGGCCCATTCTGATGTACAACTCTGAAATATGAACTTTGTCATCGATCAACCTACCAAGTCTAATTCTGTTTCAAAGGGAAATTTTTGCTTCATTTCAATAACAAGGTGAGCGGCGTATAATACATGATCATGAGTTATATGAAATTATAAATCATCTGATATAAGAGCTGTTAAACTATCAATATTGAAGTAGATAAGACATGTGAAAAGAATGAGAGAAATGGAAATACCAAGAAGGATATTGGAATGCAAGGCAGAGGGAAGAAGTGTAGAGGACCCAGGTTGAGATGGTTGGATGGAGTGCTAGAATATCTCAGTAGGATCCAAGTAAAAATTTGTGGATGGTTGCCAGGTATATATATTTATATAATACAAGAAGAAAATTCCTAGAGCGCTCTTCTCCTGCTAAGACAGCACACATTTGTTAGTAACTGTGGAAGCTACCATGTTCTCTTAGTAAATGTAACAGTAGTCGTTTACACTTTTATAATGGTGTTTGGTTATTTTCCAGATATTCCTATCAAGATTTATTTATTGCATATTACCACGTTCCAATTTGTAGGATTGAGCTGAATGGTTCCTACTTCATATAAATATAAGACTATTTTAGATTCGATTTTCCTTGCTGGCTACATTCTCCCTATTGCATACTAGCACCATAAGATTGACAATAAAATAATCACCTCAACCACTGCATTTTCCTTCTATCTGTAAGAGAAAATAAATGGGAGTTTAAATTAATTTATTAACCTCTTCATGTTTTCCTATCATCTAGCAATTGGAAGTCCACACCTGTGAAGTAACGGTTAGTGTATCTGGCTGCAAAATCAGGTGGCCCAAGTTCGAATCCCGGTTGGTACAAGTTACCTGGTTGAGGTTTTTTCCGGGGTTTTCCCTTAACCCAATATGAGCAAGTGCTGGGTAATTATCGGTGGTGAACCCTGGGTTGATTTCACCGTCGTCATCATCTTCATGTTATTCAGATCCTAAATAATTTGTCGTAAAATAACCTACTAAACGAAAAAGCAATTGGATAATAACATTAAATCCAATGTTCTGTATCACTTTGCATGCATTTTTCCGTATTGGTTGTAAATTTGGCCTGTTTTCTATCTTTAACAGATCTAAATCAGCATGGATGCATCATAGAAAATCTTGTAAGCGTTTTATTATTTGATTTTACTTTGTTCGTGTACAAACTTTCTTTAGCTAACTGCAATGCTTTTTGCATTTCACTTCCAATGGCTAGTGCTCATAATTATAATGTGTTGTCTCTGCTGCCTGCGATTCTCCTAGCATGTTGGCCATCTTACTAAATGATATTTCATATGGTGGAGTGCTGTAAATTTAGTTATGAAATGTGGAATTGTAAGTGAATATTACAAATTCTGCATAATAATTAACAGTATCCAGCCACGTTCCCCAACGTTTCAAGACTGACTGTGGGGGGTAAGGATATTCCAGGGGCAATTGTTTGGAACAGCAACATTCTGTAAGGGGCTTTTAAAAATATTTTCTTCACATGCGAGATGAAACTGTCAACATTCTTGTAGGATAATCGAATCTCCTCCACAACTCTGTGTAGACCATGAGCCAGACATGTCAAGTGAATCAATTTCGAGTGCAGAGTTTGCATCTCCTTCGCTGCTTTCACCATGTATTGAGCGGCATCAGTAACGAAAAGAACAACATTTTCCCGCTTGATGCCACTGGACCATGAAAGACGCATTGAGTTTTCAAACAAAGCAGCTATGGATTCGTTGTTCACTTTTTGTAACTTCACATGTCAATAGAAATGTTTCACCAGGTTCATCACGTGACAATAACCCAACCATTACATTTGCCACATATCTGCCCTTAACATCTGTAGATTCATCAACAGAAACCCAAATTTGTTATCTCCTACATAGCTTTGTATGCATTTCAATATCTGGTCATAACAAAGTGGCATATAGTGTTGTAGCATTGTAGATTCGCAAGGAAGTTTTTTGTTGGTGTGTTTTTTAATAAATGTTTTGAAATGATGGTTGTCTACCTTGCTTATAGGGATATTTGCATTCGCCATCATATTACATAAATCACTTAGAAATTCCCATTGGTCGCACAGAGTTGTGTCCAAAAACAGATACTTCCAATCGTTTCAAGCTGTCGTTGTGCTTTCTGCTATCACAATATCTCTTTACATCACGCCGTCTATCCACTCTTAAAGATTGTTTGCATATTTTACAAAAAATTGTTTGTTCTTTAATACTAAAATACTTAGGAGCAAACTTCTATCTAAACACACGCAATTCTGAAGTATTTTGATATATCGCGGTATTTTTTATTGAATACTTCTCTACGCTGAGCAAATGTTAAACTTTGACTATTCCAACTGCAGTAAAGTAAAAACAAGTGCTTACATAGGTATACATTAGCTGTAGCTGCCCCATCTATTTGGAACAGTCACAACTCTTAACATGAACTGCTGCTACTAGAGTCTGAGATGTCGCTCACCTCCTCTATACTACCGTACCACAGTTTAGTATATACAGTTGTGAAGCTCAATACATAATAAATATCCATACATAGTTGCTGACCACATGGATCGCTACTATCACCTCAGCACAGACCCTTTCTCGAGCAGACGATAATGTATTTTCGGGTTTTCTCTTTCAGTGTATGGAGCTCAGTGAAATATTATACCCTTATTGCTTATCATTGCTAAGTTTTATTTAGTGGAATGTGTCCATAAGTTCCGTTTACTTCTTACTGTACAACTTGTTGCAGGAATAATTACAAAACTGAGTTATTTTAATGTGAAGAGAATTTTACATGTTAAAATAATCTATTCGCATCAACATTTTAAGTTTAGAATGAAAGCTATTTCGAGGTTTAATAAAAAAGAATTTATATTGTAATTTTAATTTAGCACATCTAACTTCCTTAATTGTAGATAGAAAATTTACCATACCACTCGTATGAAATTAGTGTTGCTTGGTCTCTTAGGAAGTAGATAAATACAATAATTCAGTATGTACTCGATTGTAGACAAATTGAATGTGCTGCGTATCATACATGACATTATGCTTAATTAAAATGTATAATCGCAAATATAGGAATATAAATAATAACCTATAATTTCCATATGACATAAAAAATGACTACATATGTAATAGCAGGACATTGCAGACTTTGTAAATCTAGTTGCTCTAGTAATAGCACTGTGAGGTTACCGTATTTCAATATAGCCAAGTGTCCGAAGGCCAATAAGGCAGCAATCATAAAGCGGTGGAACTAGCACTGAGGTTGTTCCTACGATTTCGGAAGTGAAAATCGTTGAATTTATAAGAAATTTTTTGTGGAGGTACAGGTGATCGTATAAGCAAGACATAACA